>NC_141321.1:4627550-4782550 GCF_037954235.1 Aulostomus chinensis
CTCATTTCCGACATCAAATGTGTGTTCTAAAGTTTAATTGTTTAAAATCCGTACGTAAAAATCTTTGTTTTCTTTTGATGGGGTTCCAAGAATTTTGTAAGCATCATAGTCAGTCCTGGAGCCAGGTTTGCCACCTGATGTGGTGAAGTCAAAGCAGACGTGTGTCCTCACTGATCCTGGATCTGCTCCACCTTCCTGCTGGTGGCTGCTGTTGCAGGATGTGTTGCTGATGGAGAATTGTTGGGTGGAGGTTCATTGAAGGAGGGAGGTGCTGGACCTGCTCTACTTGGACAGAGTCAGGACAGAACTTTGGTTGGGGTTTGGTGACACACTAATAAACCTGACCTGACTTGACTCTTTATAACAGCACAATCGATTTTATCTGCTACCTCAGTTCAGTTAAATCAATTCTTTATCAGATTTTACCAGAAATATTCTAACATGTATCTTGTCTGTCACCTTAAAGGTGAAAAGCCATGAAATACATTTAAAAATAGAAGAGAAAAGCTGCTACGTGAGACACAAGCTGACAGTTGAACGTGTGCTGCTATCTGACCTACTTTTTTGGTTTATAGAAGCATCACACTTATGTATGTGTGCGTGGGTAACACTGCTAAAACATTCATCACAAAATAGCAAATGATTTTAGTCTGGGATCAGGGATCCAGAATTATAATTACCAATTTTCCCAAAGATCAGGTCTAAAGGGTTTGATTTGTAACTTATCAGTCAGTAGTAAATCAACAGTTCTCACTGCAATAGTTCTGGCATCGTTTTGGTAGAACGTTGAATTGTAAGTACCAGGTATGACTGTTTTCATTCCTCCTCAGAGCTCCGTACATCTGTTTTTTCATGGTTTCTCCATGTATCATTGATGCTGACAGTTTGTAAATGGACATTTTTGAGCAGTTTTATGGTGATTAGCAGTCAGTCTCCGTTAGCGTCATGCTAAATATACATAACTGGCTCTTTCTGCATTCTCACAGTGAAGCATGCCGGAGGGAAAAACACATTTTTAAGTTCAAGACTTCTATTTCTGAGTACCTGGGCGAGGTATCACCTCAATATATCACTCGTAGCTCATGCTATCATCAAGAAACCCGGAAGGGAGAATGTTTGAGGTTTGTTCATGCAGCAGAATTTAAATCAAGCATTGATGGTTTTCCTGATACTTCTTGCAGTTGCTGAAGTCTCGATCAGAGCCTACCTATCAGAGCATCCTGCCAGCAGTAAATCAGAACAGGACTGCAGACCTCATTGTCCTTGACCCACTTAGCTTTGGTTGACTGGCTGGTTTGCTTGCTAACCAGCGTGACTCACCAGAGGGGTAGAAGGCCACCTGTGCCAGGTTGTTGGGTCATCTGAAAAAAAAGATGAGCTGACATGAGAAGAATGTATTATAATCTTCAATACTTTAAACACCACAGGACTGGCTTTTTTTTTTTTATTTCAGTGGTACACTGAGTTAAGTGAATGCTCCATAGCGCCTGTTGTGGCCTCACGGGCTTTCATGTTTTTATATATCAACTCTATAACGAAATCCTCCCCTCGTCCATTCCGTCATTCCATTCTGACCTTGGGACTTCCAGCCTCCTCAGTGCAGATGTTCTTGAACACCACACAGCCTCTGTGTCATGGCGCTCCATGTAGGCTCTTCCTGCCCGCATCATCACCCTGCTACTATGTGCTCAATTGTCTCAGGGGCATCTAGACCCCGGCCTGAGCCTGTGGTCCTGTCTGATGGTCTAGACCCCGGCCTGCGCCGGTGGTCCTGTCTGGTCAAGACCCCGGCCTGAGCCTGTGGTCCTGTGTGGTAGTCTACACCCCGGCCTGCGCCTGTGGTCCTGTCTGGTAGTCTACACCTCGGCCTGCGCCTGTGGTCCTGTCTGGTGGTCTAGACCCCGGCCTGAGCCTGTGGTCCTGTCTGGTCTAGACCCCGGCCTGAGCCTGTGGTCCTGTGTGGTAGTCTACACCCCGGCCTGCGCCTGTGGTCCTGTCTGGTAGTCTACACCTCGGCCTGCGCCTGTGGTCCTGTCTGGTGGTCTAGACCCCGGCCTGAGCCTGTGGTCCTGTCTGGTCTAGACCCCGGCCTGAGCCTGTGGTCCTGTCTGGTGGTCTGCACCCCGGCCTGCGCCTGTGGTCCTGTCTGGTGGTCTGCACCCCAGCCTGCGCCTGTGGTCCTGTCTGGTGGTCTAGACCCCAGCCTGCGCCTGTGGTCCTGTCTGGTGGTCCAGACCCCGGCCTGAGCCTGTGGTCCTGTCTGGTCTAGACCCCGGCCTGAGCCTGTGGTCCTGTCTGGTGGTCTACACCCCAGCCTCTATTGATCTTGTATTAAGTGCCTGCTCTTGTGCTGCCATGAGTTGTGTGACCTCAAGCTGAATTCTGACACATCCGTGTTCCTTGGTTGTGTGACCAAAGATGTTTGTGTCACGTCCTCATTGCTGCATGACCCCAGCATGGATCCGTAACCACTGTGAAACAATGTAGACACCTGTTGATGCAGATCAGTTCCACCTTCCACCACAATGCGGGTTTTAGTGCCAGTGTGGTGCTGTTTTGATTTTAATTCAGAAAAAGAAGATGGCAGCATTGTTTTGTATGAAATAATGTTGATTGTGGGCCTGCCTGTCTGTGTATGGCAGTTCTGTGTGACCACAGATGGACAGCAAATTCTTCATTGTATTATAAGTTCTATCATCTTTTAACAAAAAGAACATTGCCTGCATGTTACGGTACACTCTGCTTTGTTGGGTTTTATTTGTCAAATTCAAAGATGAATAACCAGCTGTTTCAGGAAGTGATGAGCTTTTGGATCCAGGTGCAGCCTCATTACACCGACAATAATCACATAAACACCTAAATAGGTGGAATGAGGATGGAAGGAGTGAGTGCTTGTGGTGATTGTTGAGAACAGTTTAGAGTGTGGTTAAATACCATGGTGTGAAGGCATCAAAGTTGCACGGTATGTTTTGAGAGCATCCATGCTTTTTTAATTGCTTTTCCCTTCGTTAGAGAACTTGCAGGTGGGACCAAATGCCTGGAGAGATCAGTGAGGAGTCTTAATCCAACGATGCTTTATTTGATCAGAAGCTTGTTCAAAGATTTGTGATGCTTTATTGATTGGAAATGTTATTTTCTTTGTTGTTACACAGCAAAGTTTCTTTCCAGGAAGTCTTGTCTGTAATGCAAACGCTGCAGAGGTTTAACTGACGGTCACTTCGAGGTCAGGCAGTGCCACTGGAGTTGCCTCCTCTCAATCAACAGGACGAATAGCTACATTACTCGTTAAAGCACTGATGGAGCGACAACGGCCTGCAGCTGTTGACAGACTCAGAGGAAGGATAGGTTGATATGAGATGATGACGTGGGAGCAATGAGGAAAGTTTAAAATCACAGAGAGAAAAAAGTTACAGAGAAGAAAGTGTTCTGTCAGTCACATGCAGGTTTGTGTGTGTGTGTGTGTGTGTGTGTGTGTGGGTGTGACTGTGAGCATATTCTATTAGACGCTCTGAAGCCTTGCCCTGTGTGCCCCAACACTATCACTGCTCATTATAGATACAGGAAATGATCAAGTCAGCATCGTAGTTCTTTCAGGCGATAGTATAGGATATATTTTTGTGAAATACTGTTGTATACAGTGTACACATTGTTCTTATTTAAGATGATAGAATGTCAGCACTAAAAAAACTAAAAACTCATCTCAAAAATCAGACAAGAGATTCAAACTGACTTTTTATGGAAAAAAATGCCTACAAGATCTGTTTTTGGTCACAAAACACTGATTGGTGCTGTGAAAGCCAAGAACAACTGGGCTGCTCTGGTGCTGCAGAGGCCCACGTGCTAGCTTACTGGATTTGCTCCAGCTGTGGCTCGGCCCATCAGTGCCCATGTCACTGATGGGCTTTCAAAATATATATTCTCTCCGTCTCCAACCTCCCTCTGCACCTGGAGTGTAAAAGATTCTTTAAAAAGCTAAAGAAATGACCCGGTGAGGGGTCGTCAGGCCTGCTAGCCTGCCGTGCCTGCACTGGCATGTATGTACTTAAATCTGCTCTGTGTTAGCGAGCGCCAGGGCTGTATCATCATGAAATGACTCATTCTTGGACAGACAAGAATTATTAAGTTGTCCGGTGTTTTCATTTTATTTTATAGTTTTTGAATTGAAGACTGCCAAAGCTGAGCCGGAAGAGATCTGCTAGCTGTAGAGGGCCCAGCCTTTAGCAACCATCTTGGCGCTGAGCATGCATTTTCACTGGGTCTGGTCTACAGAGACAACAGCAGTAGTCCTGTTCAACGGCCTCGTGGACCAGAACCAGAACTAAACCCACTGAGTGGTGCTGCTTCTGGGGAGTTATAGCCTCCTGTCAGTTACTATGATTTTTTTCTTATATTGGGTGAGTTGCTGCCTCTTAGTGCCTGGTAGATGATTAACAGATCATTTTCTTATTTTAATTTTTGTATGTAATTTTCCAGTTTGGTGAAGTTCATGTTTTTCAATATCAGTATGTTATGGGAAACATGCTAGACAGAAAGCAGCATTCCAAAAAGCAGAAAACCCTCCATCGTCATCGTCATCGTCATCCTCATCATATTCAGTCACCGTCCACATGAGCAGTGATAAGGCCTGCAAGCAGGGCTTCGTTCACATGTGCAGATGTGCACACACCAAACCCCAGAAGACGCGGCACTAAAATCACATGACATTCAGTCTTAAAATAACAGAGTGGAAGCGTCATTTCCTATAAATGATTTATTTACACATGCAGCGCATAAAGAGCAGCACGGCTGAGCCCACGGTGCTCAGGGAGCTGCTGTTTATTTTTGAAGCAGCCGAAACACAACCCACTGCCGAAATGTGACTGGAGACTCAAATCTTTTAAGATGTCTGCACTGGGAGGGGAGGCAAATGGGGGTGAAATCCAGCAAAGCAGTCCATTGACAAAAAAGCCCAGTATCAAATAAAGTCCCGATTTAATGATGAATGATCCACCCCTACGCCACCGACCACCCACCTATACACTGATAACAGTCTCAGCACCACTCCCACCTCCAGCGGTATCACACAGCAACTGTTGCCTAGCAACCAGGAACGTGTTGTGCCTCTGTGTGTACACAGTGAGAATGCAGCTTTTAAGGGTAAAGCTTAGCAGAGACTTGGGAGACAGAGTCTGAGTGTGGATTGGAGGTGAGTAGAGGACATTGGGCCAAAGAGAGGGGACGAGGCGGGCCGATGATCCACTGGCTGAGCATCTCTCATTTGCACTGGTCAGCTTTATCACTTCTCCTACACTATGCAGTAATAGTCTTACTACTGAATGCCACACTATGCAAAACTGGTCTGCAGTCCGTTCTGAGACTTGTCAGACGTACTTACATAAACTCTCCCAGTTTATATAAGAGCAGATCCATGGAGATGAAAGTCTGAGTGGACTCCCTGAGCCACAAAGCAGCCAAGCATGAAAAGTCAAAGTTTGTCCTGTTGATGAGTAGCAGTTCCTCCACGTTGCTGCCGAGAGATTCACCAGGTGAACAGAAGTGTCATGGGCTGCTCTCGTGTTCTACATGCAGCAAAAACAAGCCTCGTCTGGTTTGAAAGAAGGGAGTCCAGGAGTATCACACCTGCCACCTGAAGGGTTACTGCGACTCTTGTCTGGTCACTGTGGTCAGGTTTGGCGCCCTGGACGCACCTGATGTGCTCAGATTTTGATTGTTAGTTTCTCTCATGGTCAGGCATCTGATACAAGCAGTCCTCCCTCAGAAGTTCCACCATAAACCTGTTTTTGCTGAGAGGCTGACATCTTGACTGTAGGCCAAACTGAAGATTAGTGCTGAGTGATGCTGATACGCTCAACCACCAGGCTTGGTGATGAGACAGTGGCAGAAGAATAACTGCAGCCATCGATACAGTCAGACAATGGGTTCAGTTCAACAAACAAATCCCCAAAGTTTGGTTCCATGGACAACCCTTGATCCGCTGGCTGCTTCATCTCAGGAACAACCACAGGCGGTCATTTCTCTTTATCACCTGTGTGGCTTGGCAGGTCCTGTAACATGGCTCAGTTCAGCTGGTTAGGATCTAGATCTATCCAGAACAGGATATTATTGTTCAGGGCTTTGAATTGATTCAAAACCAATTAACAATCCACATTCATGATTAATCATGGCTAAGAATGAATATTTGAGACGAAAAATCACCAGACAAATGAGAGCCAACACAAAGGGAGAGTATTCAGAGTTCCTGTTGCAGGTTCCAGTCTTTGGCACCCAGTGCAAAACATGCTTGAGGGCGACAGATGTTGTGTTGGACAGACCGTCACCTCCAAAGATGTGGCACACAAATCTTTGCTGGACGATTCAGTTTGGTGATAAAGGTTTTCAAACGTGGGTTTGTTTCATTTGTATTTAAACTACATTTAATATTTCAGATGAATTACTAAAAAATGCAGTTCTGATAATTATCAACTGAACAGAAGCAAAGCATGTTGGGTCTGTATGTTTCAGAGTAGCTGTGAGAGTGTTCCTCAGCAGACCCAGTGCTGTTTGGGGCATTTTCAAGAAAGCAATGTTGTATTTACCCTCATAAAGTAAATCCTGAAGACAAATAACTCAAATCTTGATTTCTAAACGCAAAACTATCACACATTGATGGTTGGGTGACTTTGAACCTGCACCACGTGAACCCAAACAAATCAAACATCAAGATTCAGGCTCACGAGTGCGTGTGCGCTCCAGGTAGAGCTGGGCGATAAACCGAATTCATTTGATTAATTCGATTTTATGTTTTCAAGCGATATGAAAAAAATTAAATCTCAAAATCGAGTTTAATGTTTCAACCCAGTGCTTGTAATACACACAGTCACCGCAACACGCACATACATCAGGAGGACTGGCGCTGTTTCCTAAGCAGACTGTGGTCCGATCAAGAAGAAGAACACTGGCTTATGCCCATGCTTGTGCCTGACGGACAGGTAACACAGACACACTTGAGGGATGGAGGCGGCAGAAGTCACGGACACAGAGCACGATATTGTTCAAAAAAAGGGAAGCGTGACTTCGGTGGTATGGTCGTGGTTTGGATTTGCGAGTGTTGTGGCGTGTTGTGCAAACTTTGTAAGAAGATGGTGAAAACGAAGGCAAGTAGCACAACAAATCTTTTCCAGCACATCAAGCAACAGCACCTGCCAGAGTGAGAGCAACGTGTGAGGCGTTGCCTTACAAGCATTGACGCGAGCTCCATGAAAAAACCTCTGCCAAAATCACAGCCAAGTGTTGCTGCGGCGTTTTCCAAAGCTACGCCGTGTGACGAGTCAGGAAAGAGATGGAAGGACATTCCTGATGCGGTGGCTTTTTACGTATTTAATTTAATTTAAAAAGTGATTATCTTTTAAAAATGAATCTGATGTTTTGGCATCAATCAAAATTCTATTTTTCGAATTATGTTTGTGTGGGGGTTTTTTTACACAGGAAAAAAATCGATTAAAATCGTGAATCGGATTTTAAAATGAAGAAATCAAGATTTAATTTTTTGGCTGTATCGCCCAGCCTGAGCTCCAGGCCTGTGCTTGTGCTTGTCGCTGCCTGGAGGACGGTTGATGTGTGCCAGTAGGCCAGAGCAAGAGTTAAAGCCATGAACTATCCATTAAGGTCCTCCTCCGTGCTGCCGCTCTTTCTGCTTGGCCATTGGCAGACAACGTCTTTTTTAGTGACCTGAACTCCCACTAGACACATGTATTGATGAACGACCCTGTCAGTGGGTCGCTCAGTGTCACTGGGGCTGTAAGTCTCCAGAGTGCGGCTGTACGTGCTTGGGGAGGCAGTTCCAAGAGAGGGGCTTGGGAAGGAGGGAGCGTGTTTGTGTTTCCTGGAACTTCTATATGATTGAAGCTACTCGGCTCTGTTGAGGAAGGCCGGCAGTGCGTGCGTGTGTTTATGTGTGCGTGCGTGCGTGCGTGTGTGTGTGTGTGTGTATGTATGTGTGACCTTGCATGTGTCTCATCATCAGTTTGATGTATCAATCAAAACTCTTGTAAGTAGGACTCTGAGTCATCAGAAGTAAACTCTTCTCTCAATCTTCCCTGCCTCCCTCTTTCCATCCTTCACTTGTGTCTCATGTTTTCCTGCACACACACACACACACACACACACACACACATGCATATACACACAATTTTCTCTCTGTAAATTTATGTATTTAATGAACCAGCTTTGATGTACTCCAGCTTCCTACAAGCCAACCCTCAGCCTCAGATGCAGAACGTGTGGGTGAAGGTGTGCTGCTACACCCACTCATCACTCTGTGTGGCTATGTGGCTGCGTGTGTTTGCAGCACAAAATAATACAGTGCTTTTTCTTAATATTTCCATTGTGTTATGTATGTGTGTCTTGACTGCTTCTGCAAAACTTTGTGTTGTTCTCTTTTATGGGGAAAATTCAAACCAGGTTGAATGTCTAATATTGCACATCTCCTCTTAAACGCAGACTCATGGCTGTGCCCCCCTGTGGGGTGTATTCATCTACTGTACATGCATGTGTGTGAATCTACTGTACATGCATGTGTGTGAATCTACTCTACATGCATGTGTGTGAATCTACTCTACATGCATGTGTGTGAATCTACTATACATGCATGTGTGTGAATCTACTGTACATGCATGTGTGTGAATCTACTGTACATGCATGTGTGTGAATCTACTATACATGCATGTGTGTGAATCTACTGTGCATGCATGTGTGTGAATCTACTGTACATGCATGTGTGTGAATCTACTCTACATGCATGTGTGTGAATCTACTGTACATGCATGTGTGTGAATCTACTGTACATGCATGTGTGTGAATCTACTATACATGCATGTGTGTGAATCTACTGTGCATGCATGTGTGTGAATCTACTATACATGCATGTGTGTGAATCTACTGTACATGCATGTGTGTGAATCAACTATACATGCATGTATGTGAATCTACTGTACATGCATGTGTGTGAATCTACTGTACATGCATGTGTGTGAATCTACTCTACATGCATGTGTGTGAATCTACTATACATGCATGTGTGTGAATCTACTATACATGCATGTATGTGAATCTACTCTACATGCATGTGTGTGAATCTACTGTACATGCATGTATGTGAATCTACTGTACATGCATGTGTGTGAATCTACAATACATGCATGTATCGTAGATTCACATACATGCATGTATGTGAATCTACTATACATGCATGTATGTGAATCTACTATACATGCATGCATGTATATGAAACATTTCTGGATAAGATCAGCTGTGTGTCACCGGTGTTCACCACATTGTTATTTATGAAACCTGAACTCAATCCACACGCACTTTATGAGCGCTGAGTGGATTGATGTCACATCTTCACTTTTCTCCAGGAGCAGTTGTTATGTTGAATGAGGGACCCCTGGGGAGAGAGAGCGATGCCAAATTAGTGACAACATTAATTACCAAGAGCAGTTCATTGATGCCAGAACAATGCATCACGTTGAGCTGAATACTCATTCTAGCACACTAGCATACTAGCATACTGGCATACTAGCATACTAGCATACTAGCATACTAGCATACTGGCATACTAGCATACTAGCACACTAGCATACTAGCATACTGGCATACTAGCATACTAGCATACTGGCATACTAGCATACTAGCATACTGACATACTAGCATACTGGCATACTAGCATACTGGCATACTAGCATACTAGCACACTAGCATACTAGCATACTGGCATACTAGCATACTGGCATACTAGCATACTAGCATACTAGCACACTGGCATACTAGCATACTGGCATACTAGCATACTAGCATACTGGCATACTAGCATACTGGCATACTAGCATACTGGCATTCAGCATACTGGCATACTAGCATACTGGCATACTAGCATACTAGCATACTGGCATACTAGCATACTAGCACACTGGCATACTAGCATACTGGCATACTAGCATACTAGCATACTGGCATACTGGCATACTAGCATACTAGCATACTGGCATACTGGCATACTAGCATACTGGCATACTAGCATACTGGCATTCAGCATACTGGCATACTAGCATACTGGCATACTAGCATACTAGCATACTGGCATACTAGCATACTAGCACACTAGCATACTAGCATACTGGCATACTAGCATACTGGCATACTAGCATACTGGCACACTGGCATACTAGCATACTAGCATACTGGCATACTAGCATACTGGCATACTAGCATACTGGCATACTAGCATACTGGCATTCAGCATACTGGCATACTAGCATACTGGCATACTAGCATACTAGCATACTGGCATACTAGCATACTAGCACACTAGCATACTAGCATACTGGCATACTAGCATACTGGCATACTAGCATACTAGCATACTGGCATACTGGCATACTAGCATACTAGCATACTGGCATACTGGCATACTAGCATACTAGCATACTGGCATACTGGCATACTAGCATACTAGCATACTCTTACCAACACAGGCTGCCTCTGCCAGTAATCAAATCTTCGGCTGATTGAGTCATCAAGGCGTCCTTCAATATTTGCACACATATTAACAGGCAGAATATACCAGTTCAGCTGTGTTCGAGTCAAGCCTTCCACCATTTGGCATCTGTTGACCAGTTTCAATCCATTTTAAATAGAAACACAACCACCAGATCGATACCAACCTCACCACCGGAGGAGGATACAGTCTTGACCAGGATTTACGTAATACACAAAACAATCAGTTTGTCTCAGTCAGTTCCATTACAAGATCCAGGGTCAAGTGTTGATTGTAAATTTGACCCACTTCCATCCCTCAGGCCTGCAAAGGCAGACATCACACAATATTCAAGTGTAAGATTTTAAGATGATGCATATGAAGACTCGTGAAGTTTTGATCAAGGATCAGGAAGAACATCGTCTCAGTGCTGCAGGTGTCCTCTGCTGCAGATACAAAGAGGTCTGCATCAAGTAAATGAGGTCATTGACATCATTTTATAGCTGTTTCAATAATTCTGTGTTGATTATGTGAGCAACTGGGAATGACTTGACATTGGAGTCATGAACGTCCGTCTGTCATTCAAGTGACAGCTAGGAGTAGCGATGCACTGATTGCAAAAGGCTTGGCCGATACGATTGCTGGTTGTAAAGGTGGTCTGACCTGCCAAAACCGTTTTTTCCGATTCCGATTTTCTATCTAAGAATTAATTATAATCATGCAATAGAGACACCATATTTGTTCGGCTTGAGTAGTGAGTACCCACTTCCAAATTTAATACAAGTAACCCTTTCCCAGACAACATATTTAACTGCGGTTAAAACCACAACTCGTGGGAGGCATATATGATACAATCGTCATTACCCCCGTTGGTGGCGTTGAACTTTTCACTGTTGTGGGTTGTTGTGGTTGCTGGGACTCTGCTGCATCCCTCCTCTTTTTAGCAGGAGCATCTTCATCGGTATATTTGTTAAACAAACCGGGGTGCTTTTTTTCCAAGTGGGGTCTTAAGTTTATTGTTCTAAAAGTTTTAGGTGTTTTCCCCCACGGCTTACTTTTGATTGGCAGTCAAGACTAAGAGTGTGTGATGGGTCGTCCTGGCACACAGTGAAATCGCTCCAAACCAGCGACATGTTTTCCTCATGTGTATGGTTTGTGCTAGCTTTTAGCTTCGCCGCTTTTTCTTCTTCTTCTCTGCACTTTGAGCTTAATGCTGCGCATCACGCATATGCACATCTTCTTCTTCTTCTTCTGAATTTCCAGCAGAGTAGACGTGAGCCTGCATATTACATGCGCATCAATTTGCGTGGCAGAAACCCGAAAATTACAACAGTGACTGGCCGGGGACCGATTGGGCCGATTTGATGTAAAACCGGCGTTTTTAATCGGCGGCTGATTGATCGGTGCATCTGTGGCTAGGAGAATTAAAGATGAGCATATGAGGGAGGCAACATGAGTCACGCTCTGACCTGAATTATCAGCCCACCGTATGAAAACCCTGAATATTTGACATGAAGCTAATTTGAGCTCCCACAGGTTGTGATGACCTTGAACCAACTGAGCTCCACCTGTGCTCTTGTCCAAAGACAAGAGAGTCTAACTTAGGGTTCATACTTGTTCTTTGACAATGACATCATTTTGTATTGTTTTAATAATTCGAGGTTGTTATCAGGCCTTACCCATGTCATTGTGTTATAATGTTGTTGGGTGCATGTGTGGTCAGCCGTCATCTATCACTGATGCCTGACACTTATTGATTGCTGAGCCTTACATCATCATGATGTGAAAGCGCTCCCTCCCCCGCAATAAATCTACTGCGTTGTCATGTTTAGGTTGTGTGAGTGCTGGTGTTCTCATGGTCATTACTGAAGAGGGATCAGATGACCGCTGTGCAGGCCTGTTAAACCCTCTTCGCCCTGACAGGCTGGATTAGCGGACTGTCGCTGTAGCCAACATTTTTATTGGTCAGATTAGAATTGATTAATCAGATTAGCGCCTGTCAGTGGGTGCGGTAGTTGCATCAGATGAGGTTGGACCGTGTGATGTGATGGATTCTGGGCTGCTGTGTTCGGCTAAATAGGCTGCATGATGCCTCATGTTGTGGAAGTATTGAAGTGATCATCACAACATTCACGACTGTTGAAGAGGCCCTTGGGCTTGACCAGAGATAAGACAACATGCATTTGGCACTGGAGGCTTAAGTTCTGTGTGTGTGTGTGTGTGTGTGTGTGTGTGTGTGTGTGTGTGTGTGTGTGTGTGTGTGTGTGTGTGTGTGTGTGTGTGTGCATTGATTAAACAGTTAATGTTCTGCCATAGAGCTTCTGGTTCAATGCAGTTTCTCTTGCTTGTAGTTGTTGGTTCAGGAGTGTTTTGGCAGTTTGTGGCCTTTGGGCATCATCTCTCCTTTTACATTCATTTTATATTCCATCCAGCCACACAACCTATACACTGCTCACTCACTCACTCCAACATGAGAAACCCCTGTGGACTGTAATTGCCCTTCTTATGTCAGTCTGCGTTCACACTAGAGTCAACAACTGTAGAGTCTAATCAATATCATTAATTGTCTGCATGCCATGAACGTTGATGATGGACGACGTGGTCCTACCACTAAATAACATTAGTGAGGAATTACCTTTCTTAATATCCATGCATCCATCCATTTTCTGTACCTCTTTATTTGTTAAGGGTCACCCACAACCTTCTTGCTGGGGGGCCACAGTGAGGACCACGGCTCCACTGTGCTGCCAACCATTCAAACTTTATTCATAAAGCGCTTTCATACATTACATGTAAGTGCTTTACATGGACAAATAAAAACATTCCCTCAAACCCACTACGACCACACAGTTCACCCACACACACGCGCGCACACACTGTTTCGAAACATCCACACATACATACACTAGAATAGTGAACATTCGGCTGAGTACAGATGAACCAGCCAAGAAAGCGAGAAAGCAGCATCAGAGGAGCCGTATGCACCAGGAGCACAGCGCCAGCCATAGCCACAGCACACCGACGCAGGACCCAGAGGAGAGATGAGGAAGAGAGAGAGAGAGAGAGAGAGAGAGAGACGCCTGCAGCCACAGCCGACCACCGCTCCTGGTGCAGAGGGCTCCCCCGGAGGAGACACTGGAGATCCTAAAGATAAAAGAATAGAAATTGGTAAAACCTAAAATAGAAAATGGTATAATTTAAAATGAAGATATGAAAGAATAAAATTAATAAATAAATACAAAATTAGGGCCTAAGATAAATAAATGTCATGAGTAAAATAAATATTAATCAAAAGCTAAGCTAATAAGGTGTGTCTTGAGCCTGCTCTTAAAACCGTGAACATTCTCTGTAGTCCTGAGGTCCTCTGGCAGGCTGTTCCACAGACGAGGGTCGTTATACTGAAAAGACGCCTCGCCATGAGTTTGTGCCCTGACTTTACGAATGACTAGAAGCCCGCTGCCAGAGGAGTGCAGGGTCTGCGAGGGTTCATAAGGTAAAAGCAGTTCTGAAAGATAAGAAGGCCCAGGACCATTAAGACATTTAAATACCAGTAAAAGAATTTTAAATTGATCCTAAAACACTGGGAGCCAATGCAGTGATTCTAAAACTGGTGTAATGTGGGCCCAGCCCCTGGTCCTAGTTAGGACACTTGCTGCTGAATTTTGTTTTAATTGTAGACCTGAAATATTCTTTTTTGGGAAGACCAGAGAGCAGGGCGTTCCAGTAGTCTATATGACTGATGATAAAAGCATGTGTCAGCGTCTCCGTGTTGGCCCCAGAGAGAACGTGGCCGACTCAGGCTATGTTCTTTACATGATAAAAACCTATTTTCGTTATGTTCTTAACGTGTCGAATATAAGTCAGCTCAGAGTCCAAAATTACACACAGGTTTTTCAGCTGAAACGATGGGTTGAAAGACAGTGCTTGCAGTTTGGGTAAAAGTTTCTCTCTCTGGGCCTCAGGACCGACGACTAAAACCTCATTTTTTCCCGGTTAAGCTGGAGATCACATGATCATCCAAAATGCAGTTAAAAAGGGCATCCATAGGCCTGTTGTCACTGGGAGACACGGAAAGCTGCGTATCATCAGCGTAACTGTGGAAGTTGATTCCATGTCTCCTGATGTCACAGCCAAGAGGGAAGATGGGCAGGTTAAAAAGGACAGGGCCTAAAATCGAACCCTGGGGCACACCACATGTGATTTTATGAAATTTGGAGGAGCATGTGTCAACAGTTATCATGAATGTTCTCTGTGAGGTAGGAAGTAAACCATTTTAGTACAGTACCAGAGAGGCCGACCAGATATTTCAGTCTATTTAAAAGAATAGTGAGGTCTACTGTATCAAAGGCAGCACTTAGATCCTGCAGAACCAACACGGTCACTTTTGTGAATCATAATTTGATCGAAAATCATTTAAAGTCTTTGTCAAGGCAGTCTCTGTACTCTGGTTTATCCTAAAACCAGACTGACCTTCTTCATGACGAACATATTTGTCTGAACGGGTCGCCAGTCCATCACAGGGCCATCAGGAGCAATTCGGGGTTCAGTGTCTTGCTCAAAGGCACTTGTATACGGTCACTGAGGGAAGTAGAGATTGAACCAGCAACCCTTCGTTTTCTGGATGGCCTCTCTACCTCCAAGCCATGCTTTTTTTTTTAATATGTTTCCATATTATTCCTGAAAATAAATACATAAAAGTGGCCCACAGGATGTTTGGCAGCACAGGCCTGCTTGCTCAGTCGCCTCTCCACACTCTGATAGGTGTCGTGTATATTCAGCCATTCTCTATGAAAGCTAGTAATCTCTGTCCATAGCCGTAGGCTTCACCAGCGTCAGAGTTGACGTGGGCATTGCTGCGTTCTCCACAGTGTCCACTGCTGAGTTTGAAGATGTTCAGTGGTTATCTGCAGTATTTCTATAACATTTACGGAATATTTCTCTGACATCTATGATGTCCCCCCATTTCCTTCGCTACGTAAAAAATCAACATTCCTGACTTAAAGTGATGCAAGCAAACAGGCGAGCCACAACAGAAGGCTTTCAACGACTTCTGAAACTCAACTCTAGCCGGCTCCATCTACCTGCAACTCAGTTTGTGATGATGCGCTGGCTCATTGAGTTGCAGTGGTCTTAACTAGCAGGTTTCAGACAACCTGTTGCAAGTATTTGCAGGTTTCAACTCATCTTGTTGCAAATCTTTGTTGTAAACTGGGCTCAAGGAATCAGCATTAAGACTCATAAGTCCTTCTCCCCACAGACTTTCATCTGAGGTGCTCTCATAAGAGTGAAGGCTCTTCGTGAATGACTTTTATCTTTTCCAGGATCTTGTCTTAACTTTAAGTGGAAATTCTCTGAAAATATCTTAACTTTAAGAATTTTCTCAGAATTTCATCACTCGGAGCAGCTCTTTGTACTGGGAGGCTTTGTGATGCGGCCCCAGAATCTCTAAACAGAGCTGTAAAGACTCCATAGACCAGGTAAATGATCCACTAGTGTATCAAAAATACTTCAACATTTATAAATGATCGGGATGTTTTTGTGTAGCCACAGGCAGAGTCAACCCCTCCAGGTCTGAGGCTTTAGATTTCTGTTAGAATTTGTCCTTGACAGGCAATTGTAGACGCAGAGAGGGAGATGGACACCATATTCAGCACGCACATTCAGTAGAAGCAGAAAATGAAGACCCCAGAACTGTGTTTCAAATCTGATGCAGATTGCAGGATGGACACAATGGTCAGGGATGGAGTGTCAGAAGTAGTTCTGCATCGAGGAGCTGAACATCAGTGAGGACAAAGGTTGCTCTCCTCCTCCCCCATGTCCAGCAGCCGGGGCAGCAGAGCCCATGTGCCGAGGGGAACCACTCGTGTGCAGAAAACAGGACATGAGGAGGATCCCTTCGGATTCTGCCAGCTGACCTCAGCATCTGCTGCTCGTGTGTGTGTGTGTGTGTGGGGGGGGGGGGGGGCGGGGGGCAGTCATTTTGAAGTATATACTTTGCCTGTTTTGCAAGAGGTTCCTGTTCTGCATGCTGATATAGTTGAAGGTGAAGGACGATGCCAGTCTCAATGAAGGAAGAGTAGGATGTCCTGAGGATGTTCTAGCTCACTTCACAGCGGGAGAGCGTCCTCAGAAGGTGCAGCAGCTGCTGATGTCTCCCCATGTTGGTGTCAAGTTTCAGCTGCTTGTCAACATGTGTAGAAGATAGTGGGTTGCTCTCTGGAATGGGAGTGATTTGCTGCCCCAAGTGAAGCTGTTTCACCGTCTCAGGGGTTCTGGAGTGGGGGTACAATGGAGGTCAGACATTAGAGGAGGGAGCTTGGAGTTCGAGTAGCGGTCGTGTTGCATCTAAAGCAGCGGCTGAGCCACTGAGAAGGATGCTTGGACACATTTAACTGGCAGCAGAACCTGGAGCTAAAGGTGTGGCCTGGGAACACCCCAAGTTACTGGGGAGAGGGACGGCTGGACGACCTGCTGCTGATACACAGGGATGACACAGACTTTTTGCAGAATATGTTATCGATAGAGATAGAGAATTGAGGATACATTTAGAGTCATTTACAATTTTACATACAATATTTTTATGAATACATGTATCTAAATACAGGCGGCATGGTGGTGCAGTGGTTAGCACTGTGGCCTCACAGCAAGAAGGTTCCGGGTTCGAGTCCCGGCTCGGGCACGGGATCTTTCTGTGTGAGTCTCCATGTTCTCCCTGTTCCTGCTGGGTTCTCTCTGGTACTCCAGCTTCCTCCACAGTCCAAAGACATCAAGAGGGGACGAGGCTGATTGATTCTCTAAATTGACTGTAGGTATGAATGTGAGTGTGAATGGTTGTTCGTCTCTCTGTGTTGGCCCTGTGATGGACTGGCGACCTGTCCAGGGTGAACCCCGCCTCTCGCCCGTTGATGCTGGGATAGGCTCCACCCCCCGCGACCCTTAATGTGTAGGAATAAGCGGAAGATGACGATGGATGGATGGTATCTAAATACAAAAATGCATGCAAGGGTTTAAATGAGTTCATCTATTCATGAATCGTGCAATACAACAGACAGCATAAATGTTAGAGGAACGGCACACTCATCTAGAAAGGAGTCAAGCCTGCTGGTGTTCACTCAGTCCCTCCACCCGGTGTTACCGATGATGTGGCACGTTGACAGCCTTTTCAGCTGATGAGGGGGTCATGTGACTTATCCCAGTCGGCACACACAAGTCATCCACATAACTCACATAGACACTCACCCCCCCACTGCCTGTTCAAGTCCTGCCAAGCTAGTCGGCGTTCACAGGGTTCTTAGCAGTGAAAATAATGCCTAGATGGTCCAGATATCAGACCGGTAACACATTTCACTGCCAATTCCTTCTCTATACTTACTGGATGAGGGGAAAATATATACTTTTTCAGGAGAAAATTCCCTGGTGCCCTCCCTCTCTCATGTTAGCTGTCTCAACAAGGGTAAATAAAAACCAGCAGCAACTGTTGTCTGGTTACAAATCTCTTCATTTGATTTACAGTTCATAATGAAATGAACTTAAGCATTCTGTTATTGATGGAGGGCTGCTGAAGATGCTGTGTATGGGCACCAGAGCTTGTCCACAACTTCAGTGCAAGCCATCAGAGCTATGTTGTTGCCGTCCAAAGTCTTTCCAGCTGATTGGGGTGTAGGTCACCAGACTGACCCCCAGAACTCACCGCACTCACAGAAGTCTCATGATATCAGACGGAGCCACAGATGTGTGAGACTGCTGTAGTGCTGCTGCTTGTGCTCACTGATTTCACATTTTGTGTGTGTGTGCGTGTGTGTGTGTGTGTGTGTGTGTGTGTGTGTGTGTGTGTGTGTGTGTGTGTGCAGGTCAGTTGATACAGGAAGAGGGTTGAAAGAAATTTTTTCATTGAAGCTGAACATGAAACACTGAAGGAGAAGCAAACTTTTTGTCACTCTGTCCTGATCCGTGTGAAGCACTCTTCTCCTCCCTGTGCAACAAATCCAAACAAGTTCTGCTCCAGTTTTGAGGAAGAAAACATTCTTTTATGCATGTCAGTGTGTATGTGTCCAAGCGTGTCCGTTGTTGTTACATAATATGGTGGAGAGAGAGTAGATTACGTAAGGCCGTCTCTATATGCAAACTGGATGTGTGTGTGTGTGTGTGTGTGTGTGTGTGTGTGTGTGTGTGTGTGTGTGTGTGTGTGTGTGTGTGTGTGTGTGTGTGTGTGTGCTAGGACCTCAGTGCGTCTGATGGAGCACGGAGGAGGGAACACGAGGTCACGCTGAAACAGCTGTAGGAGCAATTCTCTAATTACCAAAATGTCCGTCCTTGTGACGTCTGACCAGCAGTTGTGAAATTAAAGCTCACAGAGAGACAATTAAGTCCTTCTCTTTTCTTCCAGTCCACCTCTCTGTCCCCCATTGTCCTCTACATTTCCCATTATCCACCACTTTTGCTTTCTCTCCCTCTTCCCATCCATAATTCCTCTCTGTCGCTTCAGGCGGGTTTCTCTTTTTCATCCATTCATCTGACCCCTTTTCCATTATTTGTCTCTATGAAAAGGGGATGAGTAAAGCCGACTTGAGCGATGCGGTCCACCAGGGTCCATATTAAATTACACAAGCAGTGATGAGATTAAAATCCATCCGTGTGTGTTTGAATGAGGAAATCGAAGTGGGTGTGTTTATGTGCATAGCCAAGAATCTAATATGAGCGTGGCGTTCTGGCTGCAGTCAGATGTTGATGTATGAGCTGCACCGTGGTCAGCTGGTCTTCGGGAACTCGTCACCTGTCAGTGCAGTGAACTTCAGCAGCAGGTTTTTCATGTGGAAATAAAGGAACTTATAACCATGGCAAGTTTTCAAAGTGAGGTCTTTTCGAGTCCGAAAATGCTTGTTAAGAGTGAAGCTGCATTCGCCTCACATCATCTCCACTGCTGCCCACAATTTAGCACTTTCAACACGAGTCTCATTGTGGTGAAAATCTGGGATCATGTTGTAGACCCAGGTGCTGCGGGCTTGAGCTTCCTGACTGGACCTCACTGTGGACCGGCAGCAGTCTTGTTAGTTTGGTGACGGTGGATGATGGTGAGATACAGCAGAAAGAAACACTGACATGGAGGCGCATGTGGGTGCAGTGCAGCTCTACTTGGAACAGCTCAGACATGGACGTGAACAGCTGATGGGTCACTGAAACTACATTCAGAATCACTGGATTGGACATCTGACAGCGTGTAACATTCAACGCAGGTGGAATCGAGTTTGGAGTTACAGCCAGTATTTTACGCCACAGTTATTTGAAACACAAAGGCTTTAGCACTCACAGATTTAAAACGTTTTCATTCAGAATGTTAGAATGGTGCTCACCAATCACATTTGCTGCTTAAAGTACTGTTAAAGAAATTAAAAACAGCAGTAGTGCATCAGTGAGTAATCTGTGGGCCCATGTATGTTTCTTCCTCTAAATAAGTAAAGTATTCGTTTGAGTGTCCTGTCTTCTCTACAGTGAGATAATGAAAAGTGTGTCCATGGAGTGGGAAAAAGCCAGAGAGGGAAGAAAGAGAGAGCAATGACTGCACCTCAATGGTATTAATATCAGCTGATAATAATAATAACCACTGCTGCAGTATTTGAGAAGTGAGCAAGAAGTCAGGTCAGGTTTATCTGTGTGTCACCAAACCCCAACCAAAGTTCTGTCCTGACTCTGTCCAAGTAGAGCAGGTCCAGCACCTCCCTCCTTCAATGAACCTCCACCCAACAATTCTCCATCAGCAGCACATCCTGCAACAGCAGCCACCAGAACCTTCCTTTACCAGGCAGGAGGGTGGAGCAGATCCAGGATCAGTGGGGACGGAGAGAGAGCAGGAGAGCAGGACAGAGACAAAGACAGAGAATGGAGGAGGACAGAGAGACAGAGGGAAAGAGAGGGACAGAGATAAAGAGAGAGAGAGAAAGGAGGAGAGACTGATGGACAGAGACAAAGACAGAGAATGGAGGAAGACAGAGAGACAGAAGGAAAGAGAGGGACAGAGATAAAGATGGAGAGAAAGGAGGAGAGACTGATGGACAGAGACAAAGACAGAGAATGGAGGAAGAGAGAGACAGAAGGAGAGAGAGGGACAGAGATAAAGAGAGAGAAAGGAGGAGAGACTGATGGACAGAGACAAAGACAGAGAGAAAGAAGGAAAGAGATGGACAGAGATAAAGAGAGAGAGAAAGTTACAAGTAACACTGCAGCCCCCAGATTAGCATATCACATGTCAAAATATCCAGGAGACCTTCCCAACTTTCTTCAAATGGGTAGAGAGAAGAGAGGATTTTCCTGCCCTTAATACCCTAATGAGTGTGTGTGTTCGTGTGTGTGTGTGTGTGTGTTCGTGTGTGTGTGTGTGTGTGTGTGTGTGTGTGTGTGTGTGTGTGTGTGTTTTGGCTTGTTTGGCAGGTAAACCAGGAGAATGTGGTGAAAGTGGGCCACAGACAGGTGGTCAACATGATCCGCCAGGGAGGCAACCGGCTCCTAATCAAGGTGGTGACAGTGAGCCGGAATCTGGACCCTGATGACACGGCACGCAAAAAAGGTACAGTTGCCCGTAGAGACTTTTACTGGGGAGGAGTGAACTATCTGTCACCGTGTTAGGGACCGTTCCTCAGTAGAGCAGTAGAACAGCAGTAAAACACACCTCTCTTTCACACATGAGCTCTGAGGTCCATGAGGCCTGGTGCATTTTTTGTCCAGTGCAGAGCAAACAGGCGAACTCCGGCCAGCAATAAACGGTGGACCTCGGTTGTCTTCCACATGGACCCTGATATGTTTCACTTGAGGTGTGAAAGGACACAGAACAAATATAGTAGTGACTCAAACAACATTCACTTCAGTGGCTCTCAGATGCAGGGAGCTGTGAGACAGAGAGGAGGGGTGAGAGACTTTTTAACGTACACTGTAAATGCAAAAAAACAAAAACAGGTATCAAAGGTGATTGAATGCTTTCTTGTAGTTAGTTTAGTTGTTAGTTAGTTAGTTAGTTTAGTCCTGTTAACAGGGATGAAAGATAGATACACTTGCAGGAGTTTTGGGAGTAGAAGGTAAAGGTGGGGAGTTCCCCTTTTTTCCAACCAGGTCATGTTTGTTTGGTTCACTTGACAAAGTGACGATGTGAAATCAAACCCAACCTATTTAAAAGCTGTGGTAGAGCCCTTGAACCTTGACGACACTGAAAACATGGTGGACACCCACAGTCAGCTTTTGTCGAAAGCAGTCCCCGATCTAGTAGCTGTGACAGCTAGCTGTTAGCCTGCGCTGATGGCCGGTTACAACATGTGAATTATGGGGCGAAATAACAAATGTTACCTGCATCTCAAACATCATATGTTGAATTGTAAACAAAGTAATGGGTATTATTTCTCCAATGTACAAACAGCCTTAAGCGCTGCTTGCAGTTGGCCATTAGCCACAGGCTAACTGCTATGTCTGTAATTCAACCTCATGTGCTAACAGCTGTTATGTGTGTTATTTCACCCCATGATTCATTTTCGACAACCAGCCAAAGCAAACAACTATGAGCAATTACACTTAACAACAACCCTCACAACTCAAACACTCTATGCTGGCTATACGTTAGCGCTGACAGGTTGATTGACAGTGCTTAGCTGACTGTGGCTGTCCAAGATGGCTCCGTCGGCAGGCACCCTGCTTCGGCTGTTAGTGCATGCGAGGCACCTGTACGGAGGCTGGGACAGGTCGGCCACCAACAGCCTCAATGATCAGCTGCAGTATATATTTCCATTGTTGTGTTTGTGGAAAGTCAGAAAAGGTACAATGTCAATTAACTGTTATTTTCATTTGGTTGTTGCCACATCGTCAAGTCTTGTGAAATAAATACGCACATCGCGTAGCAGCATCTTTATTCCATCAGCAAACTGAATGAATGGCAGTGCATCACTGTGTACCTAAGGTTTCCGGTATGAGTGCGTTGCCCTCGTGGGCATGGCCACACCAGACCAAGTCAGCTTGTAGCAAAAGGCTAAGATGTGGACGCCACTGCCTGCAGAATGAATCAACATCATGTATTAAATTCTGTCTTTTCAAGTCCATTTTTTGTTTCTAAGAGGAGGAGTGTGTCATGTCCTCATGCAGCAGTTGCACCAACGTGGTTTCAAGCTTCATCGCGGCCTTGGACTGCTGTGCTGCGTCAGTTTTCTCAATAAACACCCCATCAACAGAGAACCTGCGAGTTTTCTTCTGAGCAGACAAAATTTGTATTTACATTCTGGGATGTTAACAAAACCTCGTGTGTGTCCTTCAGGTTTAGTGAAAGGTTTCAATGCATCTTACTTGCATGTGAAACATTTGTACAGCTGTTTTTATGTTTAATATATTTATATCTTACTTGCTGCCATCCTCTTTCCTGCATTTCTCGGCATGTTGATGTTGAATATCGTGATGCCTTCAGCAGGTCTGTGATTGTTCGTTCTGATCGTAATGCTGCTAGAGCTCAGACCTGCACAGACATGGATCCCGAGCGATCCCTCACATGGTGAGGTGTGAACACACTCACTGACCCTGGGCACACCTGGTATTAAGATCCGTCTCGGCGTGATCAGATCACAGGTTGTCAGCTCTGTCAGTGTATTTCCACTTGGCTTTGAAATACAATACACCCACACATGCAGGACCTCGGTTTGCAACGTCAGCATATTTACCTGCCCGGGCGGCAGTGTCTATTGATCACAAGCACACGCGAGTATGTCGCTCAGAACCTGAGGACGTGACACACAAATATTTGTTGCTGTAGATTTTGAAGCTCAACGCACTCCGTTCATGTCTGTCACTGACATTCTTAGTACTGAAGGAAATCGTTCAGTCACAAATGTGGTTTCAGTGATGAGAGCTCAGGACGCATTCAGTGTGTTCACACCTGCTATGAAGGCTGCTGCTTGTGATGGGATGATCCCTCGGGACAGATCTTGATACCAGGTGTGGTCAGGGATCAATCATCATGACCACAGTCAGGAGTGGTCAGAACCACATGTGGCCTCATTCCTTCACCAGCGTGAGTGTGGCAGGTCGCGCTGAAGGCCTGCCTCACCTGATGTGCTTTGTTTAAGAGGAAATTACACACATAAACGGCAGCATGTGAGTGTTATTCCCATTCTGATCATTTTTGAAAAGCCAAAGAGATAAGCAAGTAAATGAGATACTGAAGTTTATCACAAGTACGTGGCTTTGCTCACCAGCAACATGCAGAGGTACAGTCCCAGTCTGCTTTTGGATTCCCCCTCCTTGGCTTGACGGATAGGCAGGGTGAAGAGTAAGTCTCTGTCTCTGTCTCTGCAAGCAACTCAGCTGAATCATTTATCAGAAAAAAAATCATCTTTAACTCGCTGTTTCCTAAAATAGAATTCAAAATCTTTGCGTTGAAAATTAGTTCATGTTTTGGTCGACACAATCCACAGCAAACAACAAACATGACACAACTTGAGATATCGCGGCAGCTAAAAGCCTCGTACTGGAATAAGCGCCGATGTAGCAAATCTGCACCCATGTGACTGAGTCCGTCCACGTGTCTGGACAGCAGCAAGGCCAGAGTGGAGGAAGAGGAGCAGCTGTCCATCAGAGACACATGGAGAGGTCGTGAAGAATTACCTTCAGGTGGACAACTTGTGTAGCAACTTCTTTAGCTCTTCCTCTGCCATTTGTTTTAGCCGTGTGTGATGCTGCCTATAGCGCCATCTTCTGGAGGCATTATGTACGTAGCCTGTTTTATCCGCTTTACATCAGTGGATGGAAACACAGCTGAGCTCATTTCTTCTTTGGATGTGGAGTATTTTGACGACAGGTGTGAACGTGCATCCTGAGAGCTGACACTCGTGATCAGCTCACCAAACACACACACATGTTCATGACACACACACATGTTCATGACAGGTCTGCATGCAGCATGTGGAGATATGAATATATCCATCAATAATTATCGGGACAGCCATTGACTTTGGACTACGTGAATGTTCCTAACTTTCTGCAGTTGGGTGGATTTTTTTAATCTCTTCTTTCATGTTTGACTCTGTGTCTCACTCAGCTCCCCCTCCACCAAAGAGAGCCCCCACCACCGCCCTGTCCATGCGCTCCAAGTCCATGACCTCTGAACTCGAGGAACTGGGTAAGAGCAGCCTCACAGTTTCACAGGAGATGACCCAAGGACGTCAGTGTCTAACTGCACCTCTTTCTTTACCTCTTGTTCTAATTGATTGGTTAATCTCTCAATAGTGGATAAAGGTAAGCAGTGAATGCTGCACAGCCTTCTGCCACCCCCCCCCCCACCCCCCAATGCTTGCTGCGGCTGAATGAAGCTTTTGTTCAAGCTCATGCAATTTAAGTTTCCATCATTTGGTCATTTTTCTTGAGATTGCTTTTAGAAAAAAGAACGAATGGCTTCTCTTTCCTCCTCATCTTCTGTCCTGCTCTGCCATTATGCATGAAGGACTCCTGCTTCTGAAGACCCCTGCACCTCTGAGCTGTGGCTGCGAGGAGCAATTAAGCCAGAAATATTATTTTGGTTTGCTATAAATATCTGGGGTCTTTGTGTGTCTTCAGTGGTTTTTTTTATGATTGTGTGTTTCGGGGCGGGGGGGTCGGGGGTCTGAAAATGAAAATCCCACCACACATTCTTATGAGAGGAACTGATTATGAGCCGTGACGGTGAAAATATCCAAGGCTGACTCAATACAAGTGAGGCGGTTGTTAATGATGGTATCCGTTCATGAAATATCACCAGTTAGTGCAGCATTGGTTTTAGCCAAGTAAACAGAAGAAAACCTGTTGTGAGCTTTCAAAGTGATGCAGCACACAATAACCATGTTAACTACCTAGCTTTAAATCTCTTGCCTTGCTGCTTATCCGTACCCCAACAGCTCAGCGTCTCCTCGATTTTCCTTCATCACACGCAAGGTCGCACTGTGTAAACCGTAACTGGAGTCCACCCATTGTGCAGTGAGGCCGAACAATGACTGGGCAAACAGAGGAACTCCGGATGTCTGTGGTAAAACCAAAAGCATATTTTTCAGAGTCTCTTTTAGCGTCGGCTGGTTCAGTGTCCCTGCCGGAGTTGTGGACTCAGAGTGTTGGCATGTGTTTGTCCCTCAGGTGGTGGATCAAAGCCGTACTGATAACACAGCTCTTTATCTTCTGCCTTGAGAAATGCCAAATTTGCAGATGTTACAAGTGGCTGATGCAGGGTTTTTGATTCAATCAAAAAAAGATTCCAAACTGCAGACATTTCGGCTGCCCGAGGCATCAGCGTCACGTTAACCCTATGTTCCTAGTTACCACTGATATTTGAAAATGAGGCATGCGGTCACTATAATGCATCATGAGGAACGCATGAGTAGATAAATTCTTCCTCGAGAGGGTTACTCAAGACATTTGTTGTTTCTGAATGCCTTTGGGTTTGGTTCTCCTGTTGGAGAGCGGGCGTCTGAAGTCAAGGTCTGATGGTGTGGGGACTCAGTGCTGTGACTGTAAGCTCAAGTATTCCTTCAGCAAAACAAAAGCTGATTTTTGTTTGTTTGAATTAGTTGCAAAATTGTGCAGTACATCAGCACTAATAGCACCTTATCATGGACCACACACACGGAGGGATCGATCCTTAGTAATTGGAGCTCTATGCTTGTGTCAAAGGTGTACAAAGAGCGTGTGGGAAGGTGAGGGTGAATGGATGATTGACAGGGAGGGAATCCACTTGTATGTCACAAAAATGCTGACAGAACACAATAACGATGGTCAGCAATTTTTTTTCCTTCCAGAGCTGCATATCATCCAGTCTCACGTCCATTCCAGGTCATTCCAGCATGTTCTAAACCTGAGCTCCAGTGCATCTAATGGCAGCTGTTCAGGTCGATATTCAGTACGCCAAGTAAAAGTGCTTATTTCTGCCGACGATATGCTCAGGTTGTTACATGAAGTGCCTTACAACATTATGGTAACAGCATTACGAGACATTTTTGTTCACATTTTGCCTTGTATTTCTTTGCTATTACTGCTTTGATGAATGAGTGATGATTCTGCCTTCCTCCTGCCTCCGCTCTGTCCGCAGCAGGTCCTCTGCTCATGGAGCCGCTTTTCTCTCAAGGAAGACAAGTGGTTTTTGCAGGGATTCTTCTTCTATTTCACTAGCAGTATTCATCCGGGTCAAACTGGGCCACAATGCATCTTGTGGAAATTTCTTGATTCTGAAATGCAATTCTGCATCGACGTAATGACAGATCATCATAGATTATAAACCCACGAACATGAATTGTTAATTTTCTGACTGCTATAAGCTAGGCTAGATATGGAAAAGGGAGGCAGTGACCAGTAATAAGTAAAAAAAAAACAAATTGAATAACTATGCACTGGGCAAAGTGGACATCTGGACACACTGCACACATTGGCCATCTTCACCCTGAGGTAATGTAACATTTTTGGAACCACGAAGTGAAGATGGCGAGCCCAGGAGCAGAGATTGCTGTTGAACTCTGAGAGAGGACTGAGAAGCTGCCGTTGTGTGGAGCTTCCTAGAGCCACGTAATAAAATCCACGAGTAAAACTCGTCGATTTGCATGTGATTCCTGCATGTAACAGGATAACAACACATTATACAGTGTGAGGGAGGTATTTTAAACGTCTTACAACAACTGCACAAGACATTGAGATGCTACAAGATGCGCTGCATAATCATAATTGAAGTGCGAGGGTAGTGAAGAGTGCTCCTGTGAAGAGAACAACAAGCCTCAACTAGAGTGCGTCCCAGTCACACCGAAGTAGTCGAACAGGGCATCGCTGATACCGTCTTCCATTGCACAGACTCGCATACATGGAGGCTTTTAAACCTCAGTAACCCACGAAGAAAGGCTAATTAATCTGGTTAATTAATGGAGGATTTTTATCTGTTCATTTACTTTTTACTTTTTTTTTGGGTGCATCAGTTTCCATGTCACAAACACCCAACACACCAGAAAGAGGTGACAGATGTTGTTGGCTTAGTCGCAAGCAGCATGGACGGCAGTGACGGTGTTTCTGGAGTTGCTCATTTTTATCTTTGGGTCCATACTGCAGGGTCTTGGACCCGGGGGTGAAGGCAGATTAGACCTGTTCCCTCTGCAGACAAAAGCCGGATGTTAGCAGGAGTTAGTGCCTATTTTGCCAGTGGGAGAGGGGCTTAAGTCTGGGCCTGTCCTTGTTGCCACAGTTCGAAAATGTGAAAACATGAGCCGTTCTTCCTTTTTGTAAAAATCTCTAAGCTATCCTTTTTGTTGCCCCAACTCTCTTCTTACTTCATGGGACAGTTCTCTCACTCTCACTCACACTAGTCTGTTAAACACATGTCCGTCTGGGCAGAGATTCTCTCCATAATTCCTAGAGTCAGAAGCACTACTTCCTTGGACACAGCCAGTTGCCCCACTAAAGCCTTGGCTGGTTGTAGCTTTCTCTGTCACGACTGGACGTTTCCAATAACTGCTGTCATGTGAGTTCATCGTTTCGACCCAAAAGCAATAACAGGACCCAGACTCTGACATGTTTGTCCTTTAATAGTGCTGCTGCAACATGGTGGAAACTGCATCTGAGCTCTATTAATATCAGATTAAGATCTTTAACATGTAAAAAAACAAATATGCATCTGTTTAGTAAGGATTGTGGCAGATATGGGAAAGAAGCCATGATACAATCACCCTGTTACTGGACTTGGGGGGGGGGGGGTCTGTTTATCTGCTCTAAAGACTCAGAAATCTTTTCTGTCACCCCTTCAGCCACTCTAAGGAAAAAGAAAGGTGGTAAGTTATTGTAGGCATGTTGACGTCTGATCCACTATTGCCAGTGATTGATTTACGTCATGTGCCCCCCCACCACACCTCACTACAATGAACTAACACTGTTGTAGATCTTTTTTATGATTATTAATCATCTGACCAGCTCCTTTGACTTTCGTTCAAACAGCCATGAGAAGCATACTTGCATGAGTTACAGTGTGTTTCTGATACAGCTGTGTTGTGTTAATACTTGCGTCTATGCATGATTTAATGTTGTGACGTCAACTAGAAAGATGTTTCAGTTCCTCTGACCCTTTGCACAGTCACAGGGGGTGTTCTCCTTGACTGTATTGCTCTGTTGGGATACTGAATAGTCCCATTTCTCACTCTGGATGAAAAGGAGTAGTTCACCTCAGGATGCTTCCTAGACCTCAAGCAGGAAGACCCAGAACCTACATTTGTACCGCCGACAGCGTCAAGCCCACATTTTTTATACTCTGGCAGAATGTCAAGCCTCAGATGCAAAGAAACAGCAACAGGCTGAATGAGGATTTCCAAACCCGTCAGTGTGATGTCCTTGTGGTTATGTTTGTATACATGAAAGCAGAAAAACAAGCTGGTTCTGTAAGTCAGTGTTTGTGTCTGACCTAAAAAGGTCTGTGCTGTCATGTTACTTTCCTCTCTCCTTTTTTCCTCCTGTGTTGCTGCAGTTGTGTGTGTGTGTGTGTGTGTGTGTGTGTGTGTGTGTGTGCGTGTATACCTTTGTGTAAGAAAAGGGCGTTTTATTCCAGGAAATGTTTCAGTCAAAGATAGGTTTCCAGGGCAACCATGTTGCATGGTGTTTGATATTCTGTAGCTGCAATCCAATTGGGAAGCAGATCGGGGAGCGACAAAATGTTTATCTCCTGTTGTGTGTGTGTGTGTGTGTGTGTGTGTGTGTGTGTCTGTCTGTCTGTCTGTCTGTCTGTCTGTCTCTCTGTCTGTCTGTCTGTATGTTTGAGAGAGAGCGCTCAAACTGTAGTTAACAGGTTAAGGTCATTGATGCTCCTTTCCTCCCCTGTCCCCCCCCCCCTGTCCCCCCCCCCACTCCTCTCCTCTGTGTGTAGATGCGCAGAAGAAGAGGATTGTTTTCCAAGTCACTCTAAGTAATCACACCTCGTAATGCATGGAAGCTTCCTTCATCCTAGACAGAGCTAGCCAGGGAGGTGCTCCAGTAAGAGGCTAGATCAGGGCTAGCATGTAGCTATCTAGGTGGACTCTATCTGACGGCATCATCACACACCAGAGGGAAGTTCAGTTCTGCCAAATTTGCCGTTGACTCCTTTTCCATGTTGCAGACTTAAAAAAAACCCCAAAAAAACGGCATTCTTGACAGACGTCCCATTCATTGCTCATTTGACATTGACTGAGGGAACAACCCCGAGAGTTGGATGATGCTACTGAGTCGGCTGCTTGGAAAGAGCTTGCACGGCTTCCCAGGCTTTACACACCCAACACATTCCATCTCTTGTTCCCCCCTCAAATGCGTTTCAGTGTTTTCTGTTGCAGTTTCATCCGCAAGTGGAATCAGAGGGAGGGGGTCACTGTGAATGATAGCTTGCGTTTGGCCCATGAGAACTGTATTAGGCTTGCAAGTCAAGATGGTTCCCCATTGTTCTTGTTGCTCATGAATTATGGGTCACTCTGTCTTGCAGACAAAGTTGAAGAGATGACACACGCTCAGAAGGCATCACCAGTCGATATGAAGATTGCCACAATCAAACCACGCCCATCCAGTCGCTGCTTGGTTACGCCCACTGATATGAATGTAAGAATGTAGAAAAGACATGCAGTTGTGAGCACTCAGATTACGCTGGTCATTAAGGAGCTGAAGGCACAGAGTCTGTTGAGCGGTGCAGGAATGAGTCCTAAAATATAGAAATATGTTCCCTAAGTTCCCTCGCCTCAAATTCAGTGTGTTTTTTAAATGGGTTTCGGGTAAAAGTCTGAAACAAAGTACGTTGGTTAACGCAAGGTCAAGCGGTTCATGTCTTGTTCTACAGCAACAACTACGTTAATATTTCCTTCACTGACATCACCTTCACCAAGTTTTTTTAAGTTTAAAAAAGTTACTAGAATACAAACATTTTTGAACAAAAGTTTTAGAATCTTGAAACGATAGGCTAAGAATTAAAATCTTCTTATTGTCTGAGCTGTTACTGTGTCATCCCTGAAGCCTTTTTTAATCTCAAAAGTTACAAGCAAATCGTTACTTTACATTTCGGACTTCAGCGTATTTGAAAGGTCCAAATTTGCAACTTTGCCTGAAGAAAATTCTGTGATTAGAACTTGTGCTTATCACTAAGAACTAATACTTCAGCTGTAGTAGAGATGTTCAGTAGTTCTACTCCATTCATCTGCTCCCGTGTCACTCAAGGTGGTCAACTTGTTTTTTTAAATTTTATATGGGCATTTATTTTTACTGAGATAATTTGAGGCCTAAGGACTCCAGATTCCAAAGAGGCAAAAACATAGACCTGAACTTCACTTTCAGTCATATTCTTATTGCAGGAACAAATACTGTGTTTCGTTTCTGAGAAATAGTTATTTTCCCAAGGGAATAATTATGTTACTCAAGGGTCATCGACCGAAGGCCCTTCAAAGCACTTGGCAGATCTCCAGAACCAAGGACTGACCACTCTCACCTCGAAGGTCCTTGATCATGTCAGGGGGATTTTGGTACACTGATCAAACATTAAATATCTAAAGGAGTACCTTCTCTCTGATTTTTATTGCACCATTGGTGATGCCGTTGCTTTGCCCTTGCATTACGAGTTGCATTACCTCGTCTTAGAATCATAGAAGTTTTAGGACCTTTGAGGTTATACTGCCGCATCCCTCAAAACTTTCTGAAGGCAGGACTCCGCCCTGGGTAGAGAGTCAGAAATTGTGCACAGTGGAAGAGAAAAGCCGTTTGAGAATCAGTTCTTGTCATGGAGAAGCTGCTACCGTTTAAATCCATATTAACTTGCCACATAGCTGCCTTTCATGGGCTTACCCACCACCTGTAGGTTACTGAACCAGTGTGAAAGCAATGACAACCACGTGCCACGTTATCTGCACGCGGGCCTTGTGCATGTGGTGGAGACTTTGTGTGTAAAAACTATAAAAAAAAACTCCATAGTGATTTCAGAGGACAAAAACTCCTTCATTAGGTCTTCACAGCAAGAGCCGCCGAATGAAAAGAGATGATTTTTTTTGGAAATGTACTGCAAGGTAGTTGTTATTTTATTGTAATGTCTTTATTTCAGTCCATGTATCATGACCGCCAGGGAGTAGCAGTGGTGCCACCCACTGTGCCAGGGCCCTTCCTGGGGTTGCCTGAGAAAGGCACCATGAAGAAGCAAAAGTCCATAGGTATGATTTTATAGTGTGTGTGTGTGTGTGTGTGTGTGTGTGTGTGTGTGTGTGTGTGTGTGTGTGTGTGCGTGTGTGCGTGTATGTTTGACTGTCAGCGTGATTTGAAAACTGCACATTCAGTAAATTTTGCATTTAACTCCCCTTATATTCTATTAGATGCTCTGAAGACTTGCCCTGTGCGCCCCAACAATATCACTGCTAATTATAGATACATTAAAATGATAAAGTCAGCACAGTAGTGCTTTCAGGCGATAATATATATAATGATATATGGTTGTTAAGCATATGCTGAAACTTCATACTCAGTGCTGAACTACAGGGACGTAATGCAGGCCAGTGTTACTCACAGTGCTTTTGATTTCCTGTACCATCATTAAAGTAATAAAAACAACCACAACTGAAGACTTGGTGTGATGGTCTACAGGGAACCTGTGACCCATGGTAACGGTCACTTCTGGGAACCACATTGTGTCCCTCATTGGCAAAGTGCCAGCAAAGCTTTTTTGGCCACAAATTTGCAGTTAAAAAAGTCCGATGATGAAAACCCATGAAAGTTAAAGCTGTGGTACAGTATTTTAAGTTTCAGGTGTCAGGTGCTAGCTAAATAAACAGCTTTTATTTGAAATTTTTGAGTGTGTTTTTCCATGTTCAATATTTAAAAAGCATTACGGTGTGTAACATTTAGGAAAACTTGCCATTTTTCCTCATCTGTCTGTGATATATCTGGTTACTTCAATGTTTGGATATATTCTTCTGAAAAACAGGCCATGACTTAAATTGAAATTCTAGGAATTCTCATCTAGTATCTCAAATGATTTTTCCTTCTGCTCTATCTCTCAAAGGTACATCAGAGGATGAGAAACAGGGATTCCTCACCCCTCCTCTGCTCAAGTTCTCTCGAAGTCTCTCCATGCCTGACACATCAGAGGACATCCCTCCTCCCCCTGCCATTTCACCCCCTTCACCACCTGCCTACAACTCAGCTGGGGGTCCAACACCCAAGAGCTATGGCACCACACGACCGAGCTTCACACAAAATTCACCAAATGCAGTAACAACCATTAGCCGAACCACGGATGTTGGTACATTGAGGCGTGGCTATTTTCGGCAGAGTTCAGAGCAGTTTGAGAGCACACGCACTCGAGGGCGCACACCGGTGCCCGAGAACCCTTATTCCGAGGTGGGCAATAAGACACTTTATGTGCCAGCGAAACCAGCTCGGAGGAAGGGCATGCTAGTAAAGCAGCCAAACGTTGAGGACAGTCCAGAGAAAACATGTCACATGCCAGCAAGCCCCTCAGGCCCAGTTTCCATGCCTACTACACCTGTGGAACGAACATGCTCTTCCATTCCCATCCCCACCATCATAGTCAAAGAGCCTTCCACCAGCAGCAGTGGCAAGAGCAGCCAGGGTAGCAGTATGGAGATTGAGCCCACCACTCCTGAACACCCACCCCTCACTCCTACTGTTGGTGGAAGTGGAGGTTTGCGGCCTGAAGACCCACTGTCTCTGAGCAACCCATTTGCGGCAGCTATTGCTGGGGCAGTCCGGGACCGAGAGAAAAGGCTCGAAGCAAAAAAGAACTCAATTGCCTTCCAGTCAATAGACATGGGGGATGATGACCTAAGCGGCCCCACGCCAACCCCTCGCCTTCGCCAGTCAAAGTCCATTGATGAGGGCATGTTCAGTACCGACGAGCGGCTTCGAAGGATAATGGCTCCCCCAGTGCAACTTGGACCTCCTGTTGGGGGTGGCAGTGGCAATATGACAGATTTTAACACTCCTGAGCCCACAGTTGTTCGTGAGCCTCTAAATACTCGAACAGGTCAGTGCCCCAACCTGGACAGTCCCGTCAGTCTCCCAGCCACTCCCCCTAAAAGTCACTACAGGGCTAATGGGACATACCTCCATCCTGTTACTGGCAAGCCCTTGGACCCTAACTCCCCTCTTGCACTGGCCCTGGCAGCTCGTGACCGGGCCATGAAGGAGCAACAAAACCATCCTCAGAATCCATCACAAAATCCTTCTCAGGTTCAACAAACTCCCAAGCATGAAGCTCAGTCCCTGCCCATTCAGCCAAGTCACAAACCAGACCTCAACCAGCCGCTGTTTATTGACACCAAACTACGCTCTGGGATCGAGACGAGTTTTGCCGCAATCTCAACAGCGACAATGGGACGGCCTGGCCGGGGCGGACTGCAGAGGCAAATGACAGAGCAGAAGTATGAGTCGGACGGGGCACGGGAAGAGCGACAGCATAAGGCAGTGGAGGAGAGGAAAAGTGCACCAGCGGATGTGGCAGACACACCCAAGTCAGCTGGGCTGTTGATGGTCCACACCAGCACAGAAGCAAACAACAAGGTAAACAACCAAGAGTTGGAGGGGCAGGACAGCAACAGGCCATCTGAGCTGAAGGACCCCAACCAACCCGATCCTCGCATCGGCTCAGTATTGACCACCAATCCCCAGCCAGCCTCATCCCGGAGACGTAGCATTCCTTTAGGCGAGTCAATGGATGAACCAGTGAAGCTGCCTTTCCGCATCCCCCCTCCACCTCTGGCTTCAGTTGATATTGATGAGGACTTCGACTTCACAGAGCCACTTCCCCCACCTCTGGAGTTCGCAAACAGCATTGATATCCCTGATGATCAGGCTAGTGCCATTGCAGAGATGCTGCAGCAAAAGAGACGGAACGGGGGACCTTCTCTACCCCCATATCATCCCCACGCTCCACCACCTGTCACTGATCAACACAAACGGGTGGCAAACAGCATGCCACCTTCATACCCTCCTCCTCCGCCAGATCCAGAGTCAGGAGTGGGTGACTCTGGCATTGAAGAGGTAGACAGCCGCAGCAGTGGAGACCCTCAGCACATGGAGACCACCAGCACCGTGTCCAGCATCTCCACCCTGTCCTCAGAGGGAGGCTTCTGCGACAGCGCTTTGGAGAGCCTCTACGCTACTGCAGATGGGCATGCTTTCCTTGTGGATCGGCCCCCTGTGCCCCCCAAACCCAAAGGAAAGGCTGTCATCAACAGAACATCACTTTATCACGATGCCCTCATTGAAGAACCCCCAGAGTCCTTTGGGCCGCCACCTCAGGGTCCTCCCCCTCCCTCTTCATCCTCTGAACCTCCTAGGACTCCCACTCAAAGGACATCCAAACTGTGGGGTGATCAACCCCCTGAGCTGCGCAGCCCCCCATCCACACCAGACTCCAAGAACACCGTTATCACCGAGCTGAGCTCCATTCTGCAGCATATGAACAGGCCGCCCAAGCCCGGAGAAAGCCTCGACTCCCCCACAGGAAACAGGGGGGCCTTCGGAACAAGGTATGTGACGATTCAGTAGCTATTGCCTTTGTTTATCTGCTTGGAGAATCTGTTGACAGGTTTACTGCCCCATTTTTCTGTGACCTGCACAAGCACTGTTTGCTGCAGACCTTCAATCACTTTTTACAGTTCATTTGATATTTTTTTCTATGTGGGAGAACTTAATTTATTAGATGCATTGAACCCTAACCCTCACAGGGCATTTCATGGATTCAACTGAAATGATCCATGACATCATCTGTATGTATCTATAACATGGACAAAACCTTTTTGGATGATAAACATTTGTTTTTCATTGGAATATGTAGGCACCCCTATGGTTTTGGTTTGATTCACCCTTTTTTTTTTTTTTAGATTTTTTCAGTAAAATAACTGTCAACAGAGGACATTTGCGCATGCGCGGATAACCACTGGTGGGTCATTTTTGATTACTACTGTAAGTTTCTGTTTTGTTGACAGGTTTTACTCTGGTGATGAATCCTGTCTTGTCATTTGTCTCTTCTGTACATTTGGCAAGAAACTAAATGTTATCAGGTCTGCGGCAATACAAGTCAGTTGATTGGAGTGTAGGTTGTATGAAAACACAGGTGTTTGAGGGTCTTGTAAAGGATTTGAAGAAAAGTAGCAGTTCATCTCACTAAAGCTTTGAAACAGTTTCAGCGTGTAAAACACAAACTAGGTTCCATCTAGTCACTACAGAACTAGCAGTTGAACATTTCTGGTGGCAGTGTTTGGCAGTGGAACAGGAGAATATGGCTGAATAAGTCTTAAGACTTGTTTAAGGTCTAGAGTCATGACAGCTAACTTTCCAGTATCATTTCTTGATGTGAGCCTCTATCATCTTACATCGTACATAGAACTATTTTAGCCTTCAGTCTGGTCTTACAGTCAGGAAGCAAGCCGCGCCCCTGAAGCATTGACAGACACTGGGCTTTGCTTTTTGTGGCTGAGACTAAATTGAAGAATAAGAAAGTCCTATGGTGTCCATAAAACAATTTTTTGCTCAAGAATTGAAAGAATTTTTGCTTTGTGAATGAGTCCCGACAGAAGTTTCCCTTTTCTTACTTTTTTCTTTTCCACCAACTAGTGTGTCGTTGATGTAACTGCAGTGATTGACTGGTCAGCCAACGTTCTGAAGTGTGCTCGGTTCTGCTTTTGCAGGGTGAAACACTCATTTTATCAGAGTCAGAATCAGAATACTTTATTGATCCCCATGGGGAAATTAAGTCAACATGAATATTGCTCAATCATGTGGGAGGGAAATGTCATGTTAAAATTCAATGAATTGTGCAGGGTTTAGGGTTAGACAAACATTCCAATAAACATTAGCAATATTTTTTTTCTTGATTTGGCCAACTTTTTCCGCTGCAGGATTTTTAGGTTTGGAGATGTTTAGTTGCCTTTTAAAGTTTGCATTAATTTGTATTGGATGAAAGCAAAAACGGACCAGCCCAGAATGACATCGGGCGCTGTGGGTGATAAATATGAAAGTGAGTGCTGTTTGATGATGGGTAGAATTAAAAGAGGACATGATTGACCAGGACTGATGACAGGCTATGTTTGATGTCCTTCCTTGTTCATGACATGCGGGACTCAATTTTGCAGTACCTGGGATGTTTGTATGGACCCTGCACCTGAACCAGCACAGCTCATGGTTTTTTAAACTCACATCTTCCCAGTATGAGAGGGAATAAAAAGCACGATCAATAATTCATTTCTCACATGCATTTTGTATGGACAGTCCCTTTGCTGGTGAAAGGTGTAGAGAGCAGCGGGGAAGACTTGGTTCCTCTCAGTGCCTGTTTTTTTCTTTCTGATCATCAAAGTGACGTCCATTTTTGCTAAATTACCATGAGATGCTCAGCAACAGCCTTGCATGCTGTACCCTCCTTTACACTTCCTGTCACATGCTATCATGTCGTCCTCACTTCCATCATCTGTAGTTCAAAGTCATGTCTGTTGACCTTTGCACCTTGTATTCATCTCATTTCAGCTCACGCCTCTCCATCTTCATCTCTGTCTCCTCCAGTCTCCTGTCATTCCTTCACCTTCTCTTTCTTCATGCCCCCTCTGTGTCTTCCACCTCCACAGGTAGGTTGATCGGCTGCTACGCCAAAGTTCTGCTTCCACATCTACGTCTTCATTTTCATCTGCCACTGCGATGCTACTTGGTTCTCAGGATATTTGTTTATCATGTGGGTCCAGTGAGTTGAAGGGAGACTAAACAGTCTTCCATCTAGTTCTCTGTTAAGAGTGAAGAAGTGTCCCTGGGAAAAAAATATTAGCCTTTACAACAAAGAGAAAAAGGTCTTGTCTTGTTTTGTCCCGTTCATTGTACCAATTGTGATTGGACCAATGCAGAAAGTGTATGGATGTTACAAAATAATGATGAGACCATTTAAACACTTTACATTTCTCAGAATGATGTCAGATTTATTCTACACCTCTAATTTTCTAATAGATCCTTCACTAACACCCACACACCTTGTTAATTGTTGGTATGCATGTCAAAGGAAAAGAACGATAGTGCATTTCTGTAATTATAGTTTTGAAATATAGAGAGAAGTAAACAAGTAATTAAGTTAAAATCGGGGAAACGCCCGTCCCAGTGCAGTGCCAGTTTTACAGGCTATAGAGGACAGAAGCAAATACCGGAAGAATAATGTTACGAGAAGGCAACACGAGTCTGTACATTTACATTTAGCCATGAGTCCTTTTATCACCGAGTGTGTTTCGATACATCTGTAGAAAACTACTCATTGATCCCACTTTTCCACTCATTTAAAGGCCACCAGGCTGTTTCAGTAACTTCTAATGAATAGTCAGTCCTCTGCTGGTTGCTGCTTCGTTAGTGAGGTCTTCCATGTAGCTGTTTCACACATCTCTCTGACCTCTAGTCTTTGCTGCTCTGGAAAAGTGCAAACGGATATCTGCTGTTGGATTCCATGCACCTGTTCTGCATTTTCCATTTTTCTGAGAATGTGACAGGCCTCCTACTGATTAGTTGGCTGTGGTTGCTGATGGGGGATTGGACTGCAGCCTTTTGCAGGTTGGGAAAGGCTCTGTTTAGCATTTTTAATTGTCCCAATTAGAGGTTTTTGTTTCACACAGCACCAATCATTTACCACCCCCGTCCCTGTGGTCTAGAAGAGATTGGTCTGTCACTCTGACAGTTGTCTCACACTCCAGACCTCTTTGGACCCCAGCAGGACCCCTTGCACCCCCCCAGTAAAATTCAGGGTGGTCAGAGGCTGAGTCATACTGACTCTGGTGCCTGTGGCACCACCGTGATGGTTCTGATTCCAGTGTAAGACAGTAATAGATCACCTTGATATTTGGTTCATACCTGATCAGGCCAGTGAACTTTCTATCTCGTCTAAAGGCTGTTCTGTAGCACGAGAACATAAAGAACTAGGTTAAGAAATGCTTACAAAATTAACAAAGTACAAGCACTTTTTTATATTTTTTCATATTTTCATGTATTGAATTTACACAAGAGCGCAGTCACAAATCAGCTTTCTGAAAGCAGTGACAATGAATCATCTTCAAGGTTTTGCATATGTTGGGCAGAAAGAGGCTGTTTCCCTCTGTGCTGAGGTGAACTCAGGAGGCGATGTTCTGTGACTTCATCTCCGAGATGCTTAATAGCTGTCCTGAGGCAACTGTTGATACCCCTCCCCTCTCACTTCATCTTTGCTGGATGACCGTATCGCCACGCTCGCCTCAGCTTGATGCAGGAAAACACAGTGGTCATGGAGGAAAGGTCTGCAAGCAGCTGCATCAGTTTCCTCTCCATTCTAGATGCAGGTCCCCTGCTGGGCTTCAGCCCCTGGCACGATCAGCAAGGTGTCTGCTGGACCGAAGCATGGAGGGATGCCACTCCAACTCATCCCACCTTTGCTGTTGCAGTCAACCTCAGCATGAAGCCCAAAATTCTGGCTGTGTAAACAGCCTGCTGTTACCTCTCCTCTATGAATCTTGATCTTGGGGACTGATGAGGCGTGGATTCCTCTCCTTCTCTTCCTCTCTGTCGAGGCACTGACTGGGCCGGTGTCCGCTCAAAGGGCCTCTTTGGTGGGTTACAAGGAATCGTAGCTGCCAATTAATGAACAGAGGTCCTGCCGTGTCACTTGTTCACGTGTTCCTCCAGATTGTTTTGAACCAGTCAGAACCCTTATAGCGCACTCAGCAACAAAAGTGATTCTTCTTCATTTATGTTTTGTGATTTCTCAAATTCTTTGATTCTTTCTGTCAGGCATTCAGTGTGTTGCATTTCTGTTGTGTTCAGTCGGTACTCTAGCAATGAATCCCACTGTGTTTGGTGGCTTTTTCTGCCGCACCACAGTGTAACATGTCTTGACGACAATTCCATGAATCTGTCTCCCCACATAAGCAATGAAATCAGGCCTTAGAGGCTTACGACGAGGGCAGCTGGTGGTAGTACGATCTCGGCCGTCCTCATCTGCCACGTAAACATCTTCTGGCAGGTTGTTGCAATCTGTCTCGGGTCTCCTGTGGGTTGACACACATTTGTGGACACGTCAATAGAAATATGATCTTCAGACTACAGGATTCTAATAGGGGCTTGGGAGGTCTTAAAAGAACAAGTGAGGTAAAATGCAACATTATGTCACTGCTTACTAGATTGTACCACTTCATGGTAAATCAATGCATTATGGATCAGGTGGTTATCTTACAGTGGGGATGGTGTGATTTTGAGTCAACGCGCCTTCTATTGTGCCAACATGGAGAAACTTTTCTCCTTCTTGTTTTCATTCAGTGAGGAGTGATCAGGTTGTGCTGGTAGCTTTGTGTCGCTGAGGAACCAGATGTGTGCAGCTGGCGGCCTCTCAAAGTAAACTGTTGATTTCCCCCCTAGCCACATATTTGCATTCAGCTCCTGAGCTGTGAGGATTTTTAGCAGGGAATTTTGTTTAAAGACCCACTCCAATCCTCCTTTTTAGCTTTTTTAAATCTTTCTCAGTGGCCTTTAAATTCTGATGATGAAGTTTTTAGCCCAAATCACCAAACCTGTGCCACTTTCCAGGACTCACATTGGCAAACAGCACTGCTCAGTGTTGTCCCTCACGCGCCACACAGCAGGGGATACTCCATGCCCAGGTCTGGAGAAACGTTGTGTTCACCAGAGAGTTCAAACCCACCTTGCCCAGGAGCAGCAGCGGGCTCTGTGGCACGACGGATGGGGCGGACAGGAAGTCTCGCTCTAAACTTATCGGTAAAGATACACTGCTGTCCACTTGATGGTGTCTTGATGAAGGCTTCAAATTGAACTTCCTGGCGAAGCCCTTTTTTGCTGCCAGTTCTGTGGGAAGTGTTGACTGTGAGAGAGCAATGGATGAGGTTTCTTGGTCATAGCAGCAAACCTCATCCATTGCTCTCTCAGCAACGTGTTTGGGGGATGATGAAAGCTCATGTCATTATCTTTCTTCTTAGCATTGCAACCTGCTACAGCACATACGTGTTGATCTGCCATCGTCTTCTCTACTCCTCAGTCTGAGCAGCCGGATCGGGGGGAGCTGGGCAGGAGCTTGAGGCCCCGTCCAGTGGCTTTGTGATGTGTGAAAGCCAGTCTGCATGGGCCTGCCTTTCAGGGTCTGCCATTGGTTCACAGCGATTTGAATGCAGAAATACAATTTTGAGTTTAGTTTGCTCAAGATTTGTCCTCTAGCATCAGAAAAGTGCCACATCAAAACATGAAAGACATGAGGAACATGATTTTCATCGGAGTGGGTCTTTAATGACAAATCTGAATTATTGCAAGCATGAGCTGCCAGCTGGGGAAAAATGCCAGCCTCTGTGTGAGTTTTAAGACAATTAACATGTGAGCAAAGTGCATCATTTGCTCACACAATGGGAAGGACGGCGTAAGAAGATGTCAGGTGTCATTGGTGCTCTACTGAAGAGAAAACGCTTCACACACCTGTGTGGACACTCAGCAGCTCAGCAGACGAAGGAAGACGCCACAGAAGTGACTGTTCAGCTCCTGGTTCAGCCAAGAGATGCTCAGTCTGTGCTGCGAGGCTATTGTCTCCCCGCCGCGTGTTCAGACGAGTTTTCTGAGGAGATCGAAGCAGGATCCTCTATGTTCTCCAGCTGTTCACAGATCAGTTCCTTTGAAAGAGTTCCTCTGCTGCCCCTGATATAATGAGGTGTTCACAAAGTTATTCTTGATCCCTCGATTTTCATTGTGTTCATGCTTACAGTTGTTCAGATTTTGTGTCATTATAAATGCTGGGTTCTGTTTGAGCAGGTAAAGAAGGCAGGCTGTTGCAGCCACATGAAACGTGTAGTTGTGTAGATTATTCACTGACCAATCTTGGCTGTGTGTTTTTACATCTGGGTTTGCTTCAGGATGAGCCAGCAGATGACAAACATGCTGCTGTGAGTTCTCCTGTGAATATCTACGTCGTCTGGGAAAATCTGCTTTATTAAAATGTATGCAGTCAAAAGAAATGGAGGCTATTTATATAGAATTATATAAAGCTCTCTAAAGTGTTCGTACGTTCTCTGGTGGAAGCTACTGGACCTACTGAGCCCTGCCACCCCTACACACCTCCCCTGCAGCATGTGCTCTGAAAAATCCTGTTCAGGGAAACAACACGCATAACATATGAGGATACAGTGGCTGCCTACAGAACCAGCGATTAATGAAAGGTCAAAGTGCATCACGAACACAATTTAGGAATGCAATAATAATTAAGTACCAAAAAAATTGGTGAATTTCTTTTTTATTTCCAAAAAAACCCCAAACCACGGGAACAATATGGAGAACATTTTTAGTTCTGATAGGCATGGACGCGTCTGTCTCCATTACCAGGTGATTCCAACTATTTTTACACCAGGAAACTGCAGATCTGCTGGTTTTTCCCTGATTTTTGGTTACATGAGTGTTGGTATCAGGTGATGAGGGAGGGATGTGGCTCAGGCAAAGCCTTTATCTCCACCTATTCAGAACAAACTGTTAATGAGGAAATATCACAATCCTAAGCTCGCTGTGCACCCACACCAATTTATTTATCGCCGTATACAAACAGCGGTGATTCATGCAGCTCAGTGATTGGTTTCTCTTCAGTTGACAGTATAGAAAAACAAAAACGGGCCACATTCATAAAACAGGCTGACACACAAGTGTGCTCACACAGATTTGGGCTTGGAAGCACAGCCTGATGGATGTTCGTAGCTCAGTGGCCCTGACTTCTAATATGGAGACGTAGGTACGGGTACACGTCACGCTTTGATCCTGTCTGTCAGGCGCAGTTTGGCAGTAAAAGAATACACAGTATGGTTAATAACAAATTTGTGAATAAAAACAAGACCCAAAACGAGCCCCATGTTGCAGGGAACTTTTCTCCCCTCAGAGAAATCCCATCCTGATCTGCGATTGGTGGCTGCTTCAGTGACATCGATCCTAATTTGCATAGAACTCTGCTGAGCCTCCGCTGTTTGCTCCTGGTTGCTGACATCACACTGCTGGCTGCCACCCAAACGTTCTGCTGCCACCAGTTTTTTTCTGCACAACTGCTAGCAGCTGATCACTCATCAATCTGCTGTTACTTTTCCTGACGGAAGCCCACTTTACACACGATTGCGTAAAGACTGGCTGAAAGTTGCGAAGTACACAGTGCTTTGTGTTGTCTCTCTCTGATTCGTGCTGAATCTGTTCAACAAAACGTCTTTGAGTTTTGGGGTTCAGACGGTTAAACTACACTCCTATAGAAACTTAGCCTGTGGCAGGGAAGAAAACATATGCAGGTAAAACCTTGTCTGATGATGTTAGACTTTGTGACCCCTGGGACGCCAGTGCTGACAGCACAGGTCTGCGGAGACACACCTGAGTACTCCCACAGTGTGTCTGCTCTCGTGGAACATCAGATTGGTGTTGAAATCTGAGACTTCAGCAGCATCAGAGCTCCCCAGCTGCAGAGACGCTGGCTGGCTGAGACTCATCTAAGGTAGAAGTAACAAGCAGTGAACAGCTCTGTTAGCTCCTGTCATCATGTCCACACAATCTCATCTGTCTTTATTGTGTGTGTGTGTGTGTGTGTGTGTGTGTGTGTGTGTGTGTGTGTGTGTGTGTGTGTGTGTGTGTGTGTGTTTGAACGAGTGTTGCCTGGTGTGATTAGTCCAGTGCAGCCACTCTTACTCTCTGGGATCAAAGAAAGTCCTAAAGCAGGATTGAACATCATGTTGGAATCAGTCAGTCACTTGTAATCTGTTTTTTTGGTTTGTTGCTCTGAAGCGTTTGTGTGTCAGATGGAGTTAAACCCCTCTCTTGTGTACACCGCTGGGGTCTCTGATTATCAGCCTTGTGGGCCTGGAGCTACAGCTGTCAGCAGCTAGGGACCAGCAGACAGAGGCTACCTGGTCGTATGAGGGGGGCTGCGGAGGGGAGAGGTGGTCCTGCCTCTGCGACTGTCAAACAGATGGCAACATAGTCACACAGAAGATGACCTAGATTCACACATGCCTGTCCTCTCTCTCTCGCGCGCGCTCTCACTTCATCCTTTGCTCTCTTGCTCCTGCTCATCCCCTCTCATTCTCTTCCTTCTGTCCTTTCTCCCTCACTATGATGAAGTCAGCCTCAGCAGCACCATCGGCAACATCACAATCTCCTTTACGTTTGTTTTCTCTCCCTCTCTCTCTCTCTCTCTCTCTCTCTCTCTTTATCCCTGTCTCTTAGCCTCCCAGATTAAATGTGCGTTGGTTGTGCCTGTGGACAAAAGGGTTGCCTAGCAACCAGCTGATGAGAGCAGCCTTGAGGCCTGCAGTGATGTCAGCCGAAGTCGGGGGAGGGGTGTGTGCTTGTACATGTGTCCGTGTGTTTGTGTGCGTGTGTGTGTGTGTGTGTGTGTGTGTGTGTTAGAGAGAGAGAGAGAGAGAGAGAGAGAGATGAAGCAAGAGGCTGGCAGGACTGACAGAGTTCAACATCATCTCATGCAGATCACGTGCTGCGCTGCTTTAGTAGGCCACCGTTACGTAACCCTGAACAGTCGAGTCAGTCTGTGTGTGTGTGTGTGTGTGTGTGTGTGTGTGTGTGTGTACGCGTGTGTGTGTACGCGTGTGTGTGTTCAAGCTTCTATAAATAACGTATGCGTGAGCTGGTGTGTGCTTGAAAGAAGCAGGGAGTCATGCGATGTGTGGGCGTGGTGAAGGTGAGGTCTCCCACCACTGATATCAATAGCCCTGCATCACTTTCCTCTCAACCTGCTCAGCTGACTGAGCGGCGTTGCTGCACTCAGCTGGCCAGCGAGGGACACGTGCTCATCTTGCTTTTTTGTTACTAGTGAACAAATGTGTCCAGCTGCAAGTTTCACAGAATCAAGCTGGCATTTGACATGCTTTTGCTTTATGATAAGCAAGTCCTGTAAAAAGAGCTGAGATCACATGACAACAGACTGGTTGGTGTCAAAGGTCACAATAGAGCTGTTGAGGAATGAGTCCCTGAACCTGCAGGTGAGTTAGCGTTGTTGAATGTCTGCCTCCTGTCTCAGAGCCTCTGGGATTCTGGTTCAGCACCTGAGACAAAAGCTGTGGTTCACAGTCGCTTAAGATATTTGGACATGTTATTTTTGTCATTGGTTAAATCAGTGAGTGAGTTATCTCTCTTCCAGTGTCAATCTTGTTGTAGTGACTTTGACGTCATGCACCCGCACCAATCACGTTAGCTTTGTCACTGCAGGTTGCATTGACACGTCTGAAATCATTAACTTATGGATCGATTTTGAAGATTATCTTGCAAAACAAAACAGGAGCCTCACAAACGCCTCCTTTCCTCTGAGGTGAGTGGCTGTAAACAAAGGGCCAGTGCTTGCTCTCCCAGGAGGCTTTATCAAAGTGTCCTTGAGCAAGACACTGCCTTGCTGCCTACACTGTGTGTGTGAGTGAGTGAGTGAGTGTGTGTGTGTGTGAGAGAGAGAGAGAGAGAGAGAGCGTGAACGAGAGAACGAGGCACCATTATAAAGTGCTTTGTGTCCCATTAAGGTGGACAGGTAGGCTATGTGGATATTTACGGTTTACCCCTGCAGCGCTCTGTTCTGCCTTGAAACACGTATCTACATAATCGAGGAGCTGTGCACTCAGGTTGCCGTGGTGGAATGCTGGGTTAATGCTAGCTTACTTAGCTTCCTGGAGGCTCTGCATCTGCTGTGGACATGTTTGGCGTGAGCTCTCAATCAGCTCCTCATCTCTACTTTCAGCAGTGAAGTGATGTCATGGGACTTCTGTCTGCTACACATTCAATATTTGCTTAAACTCACAAGGCAGACAACCGTGGTAGTGTTGTAATTTGTTGTTCAGTTTTCTTTACTCAGTTATTAGTTTTCACAAACAAAAATTTGCTCTGACTGCCTGAATGGCTGAAGTGTGTTGTTAATTTATTCCAACGTCCCGATGTTGTTAGTCTCATCCAGCAGAATCAAGCAGCACGGAAGTTCATTGGCTCTGATGACACTAAGTGTGTGTGTGTGTGTGTGTGTGTGTGTGTGTGTGTGTGTGTGTGTGTGTGTGTGTGTGTGTGTGTGTGTGTGTGTGTGTGTGTGAGTATTCAGTTCATGCTGCCTGAGCTGGAAGCTGCCGGTAACTCACTTCACTTATGATGCAGAATCTCATGTTATTTTACGGCTGATGTGACAGACAGCTGATATTTTACTGATTATATTATCTGTAGTGAAACACCTTCATGTAATATTCGCATTTTTTTACATTTTCCTTCATTTTCAAAATGGTAAGAAAAGCCTGTAGGTCTAATAGCTGCCTCATCAACTTTGAACAAAGGAAGATGAGGGAAGAAGAGACTTGAGGCAAACTGGGCTGACATAAAGTTCTGTTCATCGGAATGACACCGATATAACTTACCAATTCCTGCAAGTACCGATGACATGCAGGTATTATCATGTATATAATGTATATTTTCCAAAACTACAACAAATATGCCCACATTTTTGGGACCTGAACTTTAACCCAAACTGTCCTGGGTTGTCCCTCAACACAGTTACTGTGGTTGACTGTTAGTTGGCAGAGAGGAATCTTCTTTAGTTCTGTGTGACTCCTGCAAGAATGGTAATAAGGTCAGAGAAGCTAAACAGGGCGCTGTGCTAATTAGTCTAATAGGCAATTACATACTTTTCACATCAATCAAACTCCTGGAACAAAAAGTGTTGGATGGATGACAGAATAGCAGGAGGCCAGTCAGACAAACGCTTGTGTGACATCAGTCTAGAGGAAGAAACTTTATTGTCCTGCTCAGACACAATGTCAAACCAAATGCTGCCGTATCTTTTCAGGCATCATTGATGTTTGAAAGAGCTTCCAGTCGTCCAGTGTGACATGGAAGACACCAACATTCAAGGAGACGGAAGTGAGAGTTGGCCAGAAATGATCTGTAACAGCAAAAGCAGAAGGCAGACAGATGGCAGAGACTCCTCTTTCATAAATGTGTTATGTTCTTCCATGCATTCCTCTCCTCTCGCTGTGTGTGTGTGTGTGTGTGTGTGTGTGTGTGTGTGTGTGTGTGAGTGTGTGTGTGTGTGAGAGAGAGAGTCTACATGGTGTTTATCACACATGTCTAACATCACAATCCATTTCATCCATCCAACATGACCTCCTGTGGAGGAGCCACTGCTGAAAAATGACGACTGTAAGTTTTTCCAGGTTTGGTGGTGAAAAAAATGGCCCAGTTCCATTTTGGCAGGATGACTTCCTTAGACCCCTTCACTTCCCCTCAGGCTGTTCCATATGTTACAAGTAGGGAAGAGCAATATCTAGGGTACACGTAGCATCTTGCTAGTAGTGGAAAAGGTCTGTTTGACAATGTGGAGGTCAGGTCTGGCCTGTTCCCGCCCTTGGCGTTGTTCTCTCGCCACAGTCAGCTGGCGTCACACAGTTTAGCTGTTGACAGTTCAATCCATTTGTAGGAAAATGCTCAACAGGGACCCGAATCCTCAGTGGAAGATGAAGGGAGGTGTGATCATTCTGCATGGATTTGTGTGTGGTGTGTGTGTAGTTGGTGTGTGGGGTGAGGGGGCTTTCCTTCTGTGTGTGCATGTCACTGCTCCACACATCAGCACATCCATCACATCCCTCAATCTGGGGCAGGAGGTAACACACACACATGCACACACACACATATACACTCACTTGTTTGGCTGTCAGGATTTGTCGCTGTCTCATATTGATGAAGTGACGCAGCGATGACAATGTGAGCGTCATTTCCATGTTCACTCAGTCTCATGCTGAGTCCTCTGGTTCATGAGAGCAGATACAGACCCACAGATTATTGAAGCAACAGCCACTGTTCATGACAACTCTCAACAGTTTCATTTTGAAAGAGGCCCAATTTGCTAAATCTCAGGTTCGTGTATTTTTAGTCCCTCCAGTCCACTGAAATTCTTCAAGTCGAGCAGTCCAGAAGCTCCGATTCACCTTTGTTCTCTCACTCAAGTTCGGCTGCAGAATCATTTTTGTTTATTCTCCCCTCGAGGAAGGAAATAACAAGTATTCTCTTTCAGAATAGAAGACGAGTAGTTGTACTACTCCTACTACTACTAGTACTACTACTGTTGATGAACATTTTAACCATCTTTTAGGGTGTCTGTTGTTGTTGTTGTTGTTGTTGTTGTTGAAAGGTGTTCAGACCTTTAAGCCCACAGTTTGCGGACGCGATGTTAAACTGAAGAATGTGAGGGCTGACCATCATGGGAACTGTTGTTTTCATGATGCTTCAGTTTTGCCTTTGATGTTTTAATAAATAAATATAAAATATGCCTTTAATATGAGAGCATTATCAGAACATGTTTCCCTCTAAAGTTACCTTAGAACTACAGCTTGTAGAAAAAAGCAAATCGTTTTTACTAGCAATCCATTATTATATATTTATTAATTCTAAAAGGGAAATCTCAGCTAGTCCTGAAGAGTGTTTAACAGTAGGGTGCTAGCAAAGCTTTATAAAATGTATTGTGGTTTAATATTCAAATATGGATGATGTGGACTCTTGCTAAGAAATTGGGCTGGTTCTGAAATCAGTAAGCTTCCCTTTCAGAGTGCAGAGACTATCAGAGCATTTCCAAGACTATTAGAGACTGTCAGAGATTATTAGAGACTTTCAGAGACTATTAGGGGCTATCGGAGACTATCAGAGAATTTCAGAGACTATTAGAGACTGTCAGAGATTATTAGAGATTTTCAAAGACTATTAGGGACTATCAGAGACTATTAGAAACTATCCGAGACTATTAGAAACTATCCAAGACTATTAGGAACTATCCGAGACTATTACAGACTGTCAGAGATTATTAGAGACTTTCAAAGACGATTAGGGACTATCGGAGACTATTAGAAACTATCAGAGACTGTCCGAAACTATCAGAGACTATTGGAGACTATCAGAGATTATCAGAGACAATCAAAGACTTTCTGAGACTGTAAGAGACTATGAGACACTGTCAGAGACTATCAGAGACAATCAAAGACTTTCAGAGACTATCAGACTCTGAGAGACAATCACAGACTATCAGAGATTACAATAGACTTTAAGAGACTCAGACACCATCAGAGACTGCCAGAGACTATCTAAGGGTTGCAGGGGTGTACCCTCCCCCGCTGACCTTCTCTGGATCCACAGCATGCTGATGCTGATGTCCAGTCCACAGTCTGTGACTGGGATGGATATACTGGGATATACCAGCCAGAGTCACATCAGCAACTGGGAGGTTATAATCTTAACAGCCTGCAAACCTGCTTTTGAACTACATTTAAAAAAAAGTCTGCCTGTCACTACTTACGTTACAGTTAAAGCTCCTTTTTACTTTAAAACCATGATCTGGAAGACTTGACTGTGACTGATTGTGATGCCTTTAAAACTGTGAAATCCAAACGAGTGGGACAAAAGAATTGTCAGAATTTCAACTCTCTGATGGTCCTTGAATGAGTCATGTGCCACATATACTTTCATCTGGTGAAATAACCACATCTAACATTAGAATGGGGATAATTCATCAAAATACACAAGTCATTTAAAATTTCAGCAAACACTCCAACTGAATCAGATCCTGGGAGAAAGGAAGCTCCGCACACCCCAGGTCAAGCACACCGCCATGGTAGGCTGGCCGGCCAACATTCACACATGAAGTTGAAGCTGAACTAAAGGATTTAAAAACCTGTCAGTAGTTGAACTTGTAATCAACTCATGAACTTTATTTGTTGTAAAACCAAATAATGAGAACTAAACTCCTGAAAAGACATTGACTAACTCAGAAGATCAGAGACGCTGAGAAACACGTGGAACAAGAAACAATTGCAAAGCAAACCCGGCGATCACGTGACGAAACCAGACTGAAACTGACTGTCACGAGGAGGAGCTGATGAAGCAGGGGCGGGGCTGACGTGGCCTGAGTGACAGGTGAGAGACTGGTGAGCACACAGAAAGATGAAGACAGAAAGGACAGCAAACAGATAGAAGATAGTGACTTTCAAAATAAAACAGGAGCCAACAAAAGTTATGTTCAAAACAACAAACAATCCACAAACGAAGGAAAACAAGGAACAAGATTGAAACTATAAAGTCTCTGACAAACTAAAAACCTATGACTTAACATTTTTGACCCCTTTTAAATTACAGTTGGTCCTTTAATTTGCTGAAGACACAAGATCCACAGGTCAGCCGCTAACTGCATCCACCCAGGCACTAATAACCAGCAGCACCCGTGTCGACCTCTAGGACACTTTGACAGCCTCTCTGGGGATCAAATCAGTGACCCTCAAATTTCGAGTCAGTGTCTGCCCCTCCTGAGGTTGCAACAGCCTCCCTCTCTCTAACTGTAGGACCTGTGCAGTACTTTACATATGATGCCACCTACTGTTCGCTTAGCAGCATTACACAAGTCCCTCTAGAGTGGCTCGTTCTCAAAACTCCTAAGAGAGACGATGAGTTACAAGACGAGCTGGTCGTGTTTGAGTCTGCCCCACCTGCCAGAGGAGAACCTGTAAAGGAGGACTGAAACTACTCATTCATGTCACGCTTTCCACAACTACTACGTCAATTAGAAGGACTTATACTTCTATGAGTTATGACTCAGTCAGCCAGCCATTCCTCTGGCAGCTTCCAGGTGTAAATGTGTGACTGTGTGGGTGTGATCAGTACCTGCTTCTGTATGTATGAAATTAAGAAAAACACCCCCAAAAAAGTCTTAGATACGTCACATGAGATTATCCAACCATCCATTTTCATTTTCCTCTACCCTGTTAAGGGTGGTGGGGGTGGAGCCTATCCCAGCAGCCTTCCCCCTGGACAGGTCACCAGTCCATGGCAGGGCCAACACATAGAGACAGACAACCATTGGCTCTCCCAGCCACGCCTACGGTCAATTTAGAGTCTGGATTAACCTGGTCCCTCTTGATGTCTTTGGACTGTGGAGGAAGCTGGAGTACCAGAGAGAACCCAGCAGGAACAGGGAGAACATGGAGACTCACCCAGAAAGACCCCGTGCTCCAGCTGGGGCTCCACCCACAACCTTCTTGCTGGGGGGCCACAGTGAGGACCGCTGCTCCAGATAAGAACGGAACGATGAAAATGAAATGACAATGAAAACCTCTTTATATCAGTAAATCTTCAGCTAATTATTTATGATGATCAAATGATGAAGTGACCAGGATCCAGATTCTGACTTAGACAAAACGTTTGTTCTCAGAACAAACTGATGTTCTCCACATGATCTTGGTCTGTACGGAGTCCCTGAGGGTACACGAGCCAAAATATGACATGAAGAAACTTCCTACAGATAAAGAGGACCTTACATATTCACATGTTTTGTGCCTTTTGGGCCTCTGGAGGTTTGTACTTTTATTTTGAAAGAGATTTTGGTCGAACCCTGTCTAAGCTGTCCCCTTCTCTCTGCCCCCCCCAGGCCGCCCACAGAAGACTCAGGAATGCGTAGCAATGCTGCTGCTGCTGCCCTCACCTCCACCCCTCCGAGCAGCCTTCCTTCCCAGGCGCACCCCTGCAGCCCACCAGACTCTGCCTCCTCCCTCACGCCCTGCTCTTCACTGCCGCCCTCCGTGTCACCCACCCTTACAGACGTCTTTGGCCTGCCCACCCCACCCATGGGCAGTGGTGGTGGTTACAGCCTGAGCTCCTCATGCGGGGGCAGCGGGAGCTCACGCTCCCCGTCACCACTCACACTGATGCAGGCGGTGGCGGCCTCGGGAAAGCCCTTTGCCTCCAAGCCCATGGAGCTGTGGAGCAAGCATGATGTGGCGGACTGGCTGGAGAGTCTCAACCTGGGGGAGCACAGGGACGCTTTCCTGGACAATGAGATTGAGGGCGCCCACCTGCCCTCACTGCAAAAAGAGGACCTGATAGACCTGGGCGTGACCAGGGTGGGCCACCGCATGAACATCGAGAGGGCCCTCAAGCTGCTGCAGGACAGATAAGCCCCGAGGAGATGGGGTGGCGACGGGTGGAGCCAGAGCCGAGGCAAGGGAGGGCTTACCACTCACTTTACCAATCTCTTCATCAAACGTAACCTGAAGTCGTGGAACTGGGTAGACGTTTCGTCCAAGTTGATGCTGCCTCTTGCTGTTTTTGTCCTCTCTCGTCCTCCGTTGTCGCCCTCATCTCAGTGCTCCGGTGAGGCCTGCCCCCCTCCTCCCGCCCATGGCCCTGAGCATCGGGGGATCATGGGATGTCCGGAGGACCTGCAGGGGAGAGAGAAGTGGATGGCTGCTATGTCTTTGAGGAGAGACAACGGACTGTCCCGATAACAGCAAAACTCTGGAATAGTTTTTCCTCACACATACACACACACATATACACACACACGCACACACACACAGGAAAAACATGTCTGGAGGTTTGTTTCACATACAGACTCGCTCACCCAACTGCTTTGGAATACTAGAGACTTTTTCCATACACCCCAGTGTGGGTGCATGAAACCAGCTGAGCTGGTGGTTGCTCCTTTTCTATCTTTGCTAGAGTTTGTTCAGAGAATAATATTTCTTCACTAGAGTCCTACTGGAGTTATATTTCTGGGTGCATCAAGGTTGTAGAGAAATATTTCAGATAGACTCCATTTTTTTGCTTTTCACCTGTTTGTGTCAAAATAAGAACATTAGATGACATATTTAAATGAAACCATATCTTCTGTCCATGCGCGCGCGTGCACACACACACACGCACACACACACAAACTGAATGCACACAGAATACACACCGTCTACACAGACATACACTCCCTAGGCATGCATACACACACTGTTACTGCGATGGCCTTCAAAGTGTAGGGAGAGGTGGTCTCCAGAGGAGGGGCCCTGTGCTGCAGGTCTTAATCCTGCTGGTCTCCACCTCATCACTCGAGAAAAATTACGACGAGGACACGGAGGTCAAGATGAACACACACAAAACTTTCATCTTTAAATAGTTTTGTTAGGCTGCAAATGGCTGTGTGTGAGTGTGAGTGAGTGACGTGTGCACAAGTTAATGGTTGATCCACAATACCATTAAGGCCAGTTCAGCTGGACAGACAGAGGAGGGAAACCACAGCTTTTCCTTACTTTTGCACTTTCCCTCCTTTATCCTGCCGACTCTCCTCCCTCTTCACCATCAGCAGGTCAACGCTGGTGTGGCTGTGCAGGAGCGTCCCCGTCTGAAGCACCCCGAGGGCACACGGTTGAAGATGGGGTGTGGAAGGCTCATCAGAAAGAATAGTTTGACATTCAGGGATGTTTGGTGCTCCGAGTTGGAAGTGAAGATCAGTAAGAGCAGCATGGTGAAGGAACTCATCGTCCTTGAGCCTGAGAGGAAGAGGCATCAGGATGCTGAGATCCTCAGAGACCTGCTGACTGCTAGTTAGCTTAGCACAATGAGTGGTGGTGGATGGGCTGTGTAGCACGACCGGGCTATGAAAAAAAATCATCAAATGAACTGTTTTCCAAAATGGTCTCTGCCTGTTGTAAGGTGATGTGGAGGATCACTTCTGGACCAACCCAAATCCTGGACCTGGTCCATCTGAACCAGAACAACCAGACGAGGAACCGCAGCTTTTGGAGCCTGAGCAGGCATGATGGAGGTACGCTTAACAGTACCACCCACCGCCATTCATTGAGCTAAGCTAACTAGCAGTCGGCTGGTCTCTGAGAGGGTCTCAGCTCCCTGATACAGCCCCGAGAAGAGAAGGGTCTCCGTCTCCTTGTCCAGCTGTTGGAGGATGGCGAGTTCCTTTAAAGAATAAAAGTGAAAAAGAAATGAATGCAATGAGAAAGTTCCTCCTCCCACGTGACCAAACTCAGCAGTGCATCATGTTTCTGTTTCACTGCTGTTATTCAGTGTTTCCAAGCTGTCTGTGGCGAACATTCGGCCCAACAGAAACTGCTGTCGTTTTGATGCTAATACCAGAAATTGCGGCTCTATATGAAGCTGAAGCCAATTGTTAGCTTGTCTTCATATAAAGACCAGAAACAGACACCAAAACCAATCCCAGGCTCCGCCCACAGAGTTGAAGGGCTGCCTGCGAGTCCTACAACACGCTCAGTAAACATGTTGATCCAGTATCTGAAGCAGACTAGCAGTTTCCAGGCTTGATGCTAAGCTAAGCCTCATTTTATGTGATTTTAGAGTATTTTAGATCTTTTAATGTAAATTTCATGTGAAACCAAGAAAGTGAGTAACCCTACTTCCTAAAACTATTCACTCGAGGTTGTAGTGTGAAGGAATTTATATCCTGAATCGTCAAAGTATTCAATCTAGATCAACTTAGTTTTCAACTCTTTCATTTGAAAGTTTTAAGTCAATTAAAATTTGAGATACAGAAGCTGAGAAGAGCCATGCTTGTCATCAAGGCAGAGAAAAGCTTTCATCTCAGGATGAGTTGATTAACTCATCAGTTTATTTCTGTTAACTAGTAACAGGCTTATCTTGAGAAAATAACATCCTAGTTATTTTAAGATGTGGCAATAACAATAATCATCTCATGATCTCAAGATAACAACATGGTAGTAGCAATCGCCAGCACAGCCATTCTCAGCGATGAAGTGGAACTCAAGAATGACTTTTAAAGTGTCCCTGCAAACGTTTTCCCTCGCGGATTTCTATGTTGCTTTGAATTCCTCCCAAAGCTCTCTGATGTTAGCTTCAAGCTAACTTGAAGTCCAGGGCAAACTGATGAAGCTGCGAGGAACGATTCAGTGACCCGGAGCGCCAGAGCGGAGAGGAAAGTCTCGGGTGCTGGTGGCTGCAGGTGGACGGGCGATGAGCTAGATGACATGACAGTGTGTTGAACCCGTCGCGTGACGGAGAATCTGTCACACGCCTCCTGCTGCCCTCTGACCCCTGTGTGAGAAAGACCCTGGCAGATGGTTCGGCAGTGTGAACCGGTGAGATTAGTCAAGGATCAGGATGATCCACAAGGGGCTCCGGTGGACCGGCAGCTTCTCTCTGCCGCTCCAGCAGAAGAGTCCAACAAGAACTAGATCAGCACTGGTAATGCTGAGGGTGCGCATGTGTGTGTGTGTGTGTGTGTGTGTGTGTGTGTGCGTGTGTGTGTGCTAGCAGTGATGACAGCAGAAAAGAAGTAGTGTATATACGAGCGTCTGACATGAATAAATGTTCTTGAGTCTATCTATTGCTCTGTTAAAAGGTTTAGAGTAAAGATCTATGAGGGTTCCTTTAGTGTCCACAGGTGACCTGAAGACCAAAGCTGAGGTCTCATTCACCCCATCATCCTGCAGAGGATGCCTTAAACAGCTCACCCCCCCCCCCCCCGCACCTCTGTCAGTCAGATGTCCAGCGATTCTGTCGGAGAACAGCAGTCCCAACATCATTGGGTTTCATATCACACACTCCGCAGCTCCATGTAGGCGCAGCGCTGGCGGAGGCTCATGAAACATACAAACGCTCTGTGTTCTGTGAACATCGGCCGTACGGAGGCTGGCACGGGACAATGCTGCTATCAACCTGTTCCTGTTTGAACTTGTAACTTATTTTAAAACAAACAGCGACATGTCGGAGCGGAGGGGTAGATAAGCACAGTATTTTTAAAGATTTGTATAGAGTTCTATGAAATTTTATAGAGGTTATCTGAACAAACGCTGTTCAACACTGAGGTGTGGATGGCCAAATACAGAGAAACTATATAGATATGGACGTGGATATTATTATTATTATGATTAGACTTCTGGGTTATGTAAGAAGCAATATTTATTCTGAATGAATCTCTTTGGTTGTGTTTTGTTTTCCCATTTTAAAGTGACATATCATGGTCTGTCTGTGTTTGATTGAAGTGTTGCCTAGATCCAGTCTACTGCAGTAGATTTAAGATATTTTGGCCAATCAAGTGACCACAGAACCCAGGTATCTCCAGACCACCGTTTGCCTGACTAGACGTCCCCCAGTGTGCAGTGTGTAGAGAACAGCACCATCTGTACAGTTAAAACTATACCTGCTGGCCATCTCGGTAAGAAGAAACATGCACACATAGACATACATATGTATATACATATATATACACACACACATATATATGTATAAATATATGTGCGTGTGTGTGTGTGTGTGTGTGTGTGTGTGTGTGTGTGTGTGTACAAAAATCCACCAAAAATATTAGCTGTGGCTGTTGTGTCCTGCAGGTGGAGCAGCAGCTCACGGAGCAGTTTTCTCTGTGGAAATGTAGACTAGAGTGTCACCAGGCCATGTTTAGGACCTCCATGGCTCACTGACGCACTTCCACCCCCCCTCACCCCGACACCCCTTTTTTAGCTCTCTCCCCACCTTTATCACCGTCCAACATTTGGCTAATCTTTTTTTTCTTTGTTGCTCTTTACTTATTTTCTTTTTTCATTAATAGATTTTATTCTTTGATTAAGTCTTCATAGAGACTAAGATGTTTTCAGTAATTTGTGCAAAGACTTGTGTTCATGTTTTCTATGTTGCTGTAATTTTGTGCTACGAAGTCATCTTAGAGTCAATAAATTACTGAAATGAAAAGAGAGAGAATTTTACTGTAACTGCACTCTTCTTCCCCTTTTGCCCCTCAAATCCTCAAAACTTCTTGTATGGCAACCAAAATTCACTGTAAGAAATAAATATAATATTGCACAAGTGTGGTATCGCTCTGAGTCCTTACACCAGCGTGTGTGTGTGGGTGTGTGTGTGTGTGGGGGGGGGTGATCACAGATGCTGAACCTCATCACAGATGTTGTACCTCATCACAGATGCTGAACCTCATTACAGATGTTGAACCTCATCACAGATGCTGAGCCTTATTAAAGATGCTGAACCTCATCACAGATGCTGAACCTCATCACAGATGTTGTACCTCAACACAGATGTTGAACTGTATCACAGATGTTGAACCTCATCACAGATGTTGAACCTCCTTACAGATGTTGAACCTCATCACAGATGTTGAACTGTATCACAGATGTTGAACCTCATCACAGATGTTCAACTGTATCACAAATGTTGTACCTCATCACAGATGTTGAACTGTATCACAGATAGTGAACCTCATCACAGATGCTGAGCCTCATCACAGATGTTGAACCTCATCACAGATGCTGAACCTCATTACAGATGCTGAACCTCATCACAGATGTTGAACCTCATCACAGATGCTGAACCTCATCACAGATGTTGAACCTCATCACAGATGCTGAGCCTCATTACAGATGCTGTACCTCATCACAGATGCTGAACCTCATCACAGATGTTGAACCTCATCACAGATGCTGAACCTCATCACAGATGCTGAGCCTTATTAAAGATGCTGAACCTCATTACAGATGCTGAACCTCATCACAGATGTTGTACCTCAACAAAGATGTTGAACTGTATCACAGATGTTGAACCTCATCACAGATGTTGAACCTCCTTACAGATGTTGAACCTCATCACAGACGTTGAGCTGTATTACAGATGTTGAACCTCATCACAGATGTTGAACTGTATCACAGATGTTGTACCTCATCACAGATGTTGAACTGTATCACAAATGTTGTACCTCATCACAGATGCTGAACCTCATAGATGTTGAACCTCATCACAGATGCTGAGCCTCATCACAGATATTGAACCTCATCACAGATGCTGAACCTCATTACAGATGCTGAACCTCATCACAGATGTTGTACCTCATCACAGATGTTGAACTGTATCACAGATGTTGTACCTCATCACAGATGTTGAACCTCATCACAGATGCTGAACCTCATCACAGATGTTGAACCTCATCACAGATGCTGAACCTCATTACAGATGCTGTACCTCATCACAGATGTTGTACCTCATCAAAGATGTTGAACTGTATCACAGATGTTGTACCTCATCACAGATGTTGAACTGTATCACAGATGTTGAACCTCATCACAGATGCTGAACCTCATCACAGATGTTGAACCTCATCACAGATGCTGTACCTCATCACAGATGCTGAACCTCATCACAGATGTTGAACTGTATTACAGATGCTGAACCTCATCACAGATGCTGAACCTCATTACAGATGCTGTACCTTATCACAGATGCTGAACCTCATTACAGATGTTGAACCTCATAACAGATGTTGAACCTCATCACAGATGCTGAACCTCATCACAGATGCTGAGCCTTATTAAAGATGCTGAACCTCATTACAGATGTTGAACCTCATCACAGATGCTGAGCCTTATTAAAGATGCTGAACCTCATCACAGATGCTGAACCTCATCACAGATGTTGTACCTCAACACAGATGTTGAACTGTATCACAGATGTTGAACCTCATCACAGATGTTGAACCTCCTTACAGATGTTGAACCTCATCACAGACGTTGAGCTGTATTACAGATGTTGAACCTCATCACAGATGTTGAACTGTATCACAGATGTTGAACCTCATCACAGACGTTGAGCTGTATTACAGATGTTGAACCTCATTACAGATGCTGAACCTCATCACAGATGCTGAACCTCATCACAGATGTTGTACCTCAACACAGATGTTGAACTGTATCACAGATGTTGAACCTCATCACAGACGTTGAGCTGTATTACAGATGTTGAACCTCATTACAGATGCTGAACCTCATCACAGATGTTGTACCTCAACAAAGATGTTGAACTGTATCACAGATGTTGAACCTCATCACAGATGTTGAACCTCCTTACAGATGTTGAACCTCATCACAGACGTTGAGCTGTATTACAGATGTTGAACCTCATCACAGATGTTGAACTGTATCACAGATGTTGTACCTCATCACAGATGTTGAACTGTATCACAAATGTTGTACCTCATCACAGATGCTGAACCTCATAGATGTTGAACCTCATCACAGATGCTGAGCCTCATCACAGATGTTGAACCTCATCACAGATGCTGAACCTCATTACAGATGCTGAACCTCATCACAGATGTTGTACCTCATCACAGATGTTGAACTGTATCACAGATGTTGTACCTCATCACAGATGTTGAACCTCATCACAGATGCTGAACCTCATCACAGATGTTGAACCTCATCACAGATGCTGAACCTCATTACAGATGCTGTACCTCATCACAGATGTTGTACCTCATCAAAGATGTTGAACTGTATCACAGATGTTGTACCTCATCACAGATGTTGAACTGTATCACAGATGTTGAACCTCATCACAGATGCTGAACCTCATCACAGATGTTGAACCTCATCACAGATGCTGTACCTCATCACAGATGCTGAACCTCATCACAGATGTTGAACTGTATTACAGATGCTGAACCTCATCACAGATGCTGAACCTCATTACAGATGCTGAACCTCATTACAGATGCTGAGCCTTATTACAGATGTTGAACCTCATCACAGATGTTGAACCTCATCTCAGATGCTGAACCTCATTACATATGCTGAGCCTTATTACAGATGCTGAGCCTCATCACAGATGTTGAACTGTATCACAGATGTTGTACCTCATCACGGATGCCGAACCTCATCACAGATGTTGAACCTCATCACAGATGCTGAACCTCATCACAGATGCTGAACCTCATCACAGATGTTGAACCTCATCACAGATGTTGAACTGTATCACAGATGCTGAACCTCATCACAGATGCTGAACCTCATTAAAGATGCTGTACCTCATCACAGATTCTGAACCTCATTACAGATGTTGAACCTCATCACAGATGATGAACTGTATCACAGATGCTGAACCTCATCACAGATGTTGTACCTCAACACAGATGTTGAACTGTATCACAGATGTTGAACCTCATCACAGATGTTGAACCTCCTTACAGATGCTGAACCTCATCACAGACGTTGAGCTGTATTACAGATGTTGAACCTCATCACAAATGTTGAACTGTATCACAGATGTTGTACCTCATCACAGATGTTGAACTGTATCACAGATGTTGAACCTCATCACAGATGCTGAACCTCATCACAGATGTTGAACCTCATCACAGATGCTGAGCCTCATTACAGATGCTGAACCTCATCACAGATGTAGAACCTCATCACAGATATTGAACTGTATCACAGATGCTGAACCTCATCACAGATGCTGAACCTCATCACAGATGTTGAACCTCATTACAGATGCTTAGCAATACAGATGCTGAACCTCATCACAGATGTTGAACTGTATCACAGATGCTGAACCTCATTGCAGATGCTTAGCCTTTTTAAAGACGCTGAACCTCATCACAGATGCTGAACCTCATTGCAGATGATGAGCCTTGTTACCGATGCTGAACCTCTTTTCAGATGCTGAACCTCATCACAGATGTTAAACCTCATCACAGATGTTGAACCTCATTACAGATGCTGAGCCAGGTTACAGATGCTGAACCTCATTACAGATGCTGAACCTCATCACAGATGTTAAACCTCATCACAGATGCTGAACCTCATTACAGATGCTGAGCCTTATTGAAGATACTGAACCTCATTACAGATGTTGAACCTCATCACAGATGCTGAGCCTTATTAAAGATACTGAACCTCATTACAAATGTTGAACCTCATCACAGATGCTAAGCCTTATTATAGATACTGAACCTCATTACAGATGTTGAACCTAATCACAGATACTGAACCTCATTACACATGTTGAACCTAATCACAGATGCTGAGCCTCATCACAGAGGTTGTACCTCAACACAGATGTTGAACTGTATCGCAGATGTTGAACCTTCTCACAGATGTTGAACTGTATCACAGATGTTGTACCTCATCACAGATGCTGAACCTCATCACAGATGTTGTACCTCATCACAGATGTTGAATTGTATCACAGATGTTGTACCTCATCACAGATGCTGAACTTCATCACAGATTTTGAACCTCATCACAGATGCTGAACCTCATTACAGATGCTGAACCTCATCACAGATTTTGAAGCTCATCACAGATGTTGAACTGTATCACAGATGCTGAACCTCATCACAGATGCTTAACCTCATTACAGATGCTGTACCTCATCACAGATGCTGAACCTCATTACAGATGTTGAACCTCATCACAGATGTTGAACCTCATCACAAATGCTGAACCTCATCGCAGATGCTTAACCTTATTACAGATGCTGAACCTCATCACAGATGTTGAACTGTATCACAGATGCTGAACCTCATTGCCGATGCTGAGCCTCATTACAGATGCTGAACCTCATCACAGATGTTGAACTGTATCACAGATGCTGAACCTAAATACAGATGCTGAGCCTTATTAAAGATGCTGAACCTCATCACAGATGCTGTACCTCATCACAGATGCTGAAACTCATTACAGATGTTGAACCTCATCACAGATGTTGAACCTCATCACAGATGTTGAACTGTATCACAGATGCTGAACCTCATCACAGATGCTGAACCTCATGACAGATTCTGTACCTTATCACAGATGCTGAACCTCATTACAGATGCTGAGCCTTATTACAGATGCTGAGCCTCATCACAGATGTTGAACTGTATCACAGATGCTGAACCTCATTGCAGATGCTGAGCCTTATTAAAGACGCTGAACCTCATCACAGATGCTGAACCTCATTGCAGATGCTGAGCCTTGTTACAGATGCTGAACCTCTTTACAGATGCTGAACCTCATCACAGATGTTAAACCTCATCACAGATGTTGAACCTCATTACAGATGCTGAGCCTGGTTACAGATGCTGAACCTCATTACAGATGCTGAACCTCAACACAGATGTTAAACCTCATCACAGATGCTAAACCTCATCACAGATGCTGAGCCTTATTAAAGATACTGAACCTCATTACAGATGTTGAACCTGATCACAGATGCTGAGCCTTATTAAAGATACTGAACCTCATTACAGATGTTGAACCTCATCACAGATGCTGAACCTCATTACAGATGCTGAGCCTTATTACAGATGTTGAACCTCATCACAGATTTTGAACCTCATCTCAGATGCTGAACCTCATTACATATGCTGAGCCTTATTACAGATGCTGAACCTCATCACAGATGTTGTACCTCAACACAGATGTTGAACTATATCACAGATGTTGAACCTCATCACAGATGTTGAACTGTATCACAGATGTTGTACCTCATCACAGATGTTGAACCTCATAACAGATGCTGAGCCTGGTTACAGATGCTGAACCTCATTACAGATGCTGAACCTCATAACAGATGTTAAACCTCATCACAGATGCTAAACCTCATCACAGATGCTGAGCCTTATTAAAGATACTGAACCTCATTACAGATGTTGAACCTCATCACAGATGCTGAGCCTTATTAAAGATACTGAACCTCATTACAGTTGTTGATCCTCATCACAGATGCTGAGCCTTATTAAATATACTGAACCACATTACAGATGTTGAACCTCATCACAGATGCTGAGCCTTATTACAGATGTTGTACCTCATAACAGATGTTGAACCTCATCACAGAGATTGAACCTCACCACAGATGTTGTACCTCATCACAGATGTTGAACCTCATCACAGATGTTGAACCTCATCACAGACGTTGAACTGTATTACAGAACTTGAACCTCATTACAAATGCTGAGCCTTGTTACAGATGCTGAACCTCATCACACATGTTGTACCTCATAACAGATGTTGAACCTCATCACAGATGCTGAACCTCATCACAGATGCTGGACCTCATCACAGATGCTGACCCTCATCACAGATGCTGAACCTCATCACAGATGCTGTACCTCATCACAGATGTTAAACCTCATAACAGATGTTGAACCTCATCACAGATGCTGAACCTCATCACAGATGCTGGACCTCATCACAGATGCTGACCCTCATCACAGATGCTGAACCTCATCACAGATGCTGTACCTCATCACAGATGTTAAACCTCATCACAGATGTTGAACCTCATTACAGATGCTGAGCCTTGTTACAGATGCTGAACCTCATTACAGATGCTGAACCTCATCACAGATGCTTAACTTCATTTCAGATGTTGAAGCTCATCACAGATTTTGAACCTCATCACAGATGCTGAACCTCATTACAGATGCTGAGCCTTATTACAGATGCTGAACCTCATCACAGATGCTGAACCTCATCACAGATGTTGAATTGCATCACAGATGTTGAACTGTATCACAGATGCTGAACCTCATCACAGATGCTGAACCTCATGACAGATTCTGTACCTTATCACAGATGCTGAACCTCATTACAGATGCTGAGCCTTATTACAGATGCTGAGCCTCATCACAGATGTTGAACTGTATCACAGATGCTGAACCTCATTGCAGATGCTGAGCCTTATTAAAGACGCTGAACCTCATCACAGATGCTGAACCTCATTGCAGATGCTGAGCCTTGTTACAGATGCTGAACCTCTTTACAGATGCTGAACCTCATCACAGATGTTAAACCTCATCACAGATGTTGAACCTCATTACAGATGCTGAGCCTGGTTACAGATGCTGAACCTCATTACAGATGCTGAACCTCAACACAGATGTTAAACCTCATCACAGATGCTAAACCTCATCACAGATGCTGAGCCTGATTAAAGATACTGAACCTCATTACAGATGTTGAACCTCATCACAGATGCTGAGCCTTATTAAAGATACTGAACCTCATTACAGATGTTGAACCTCATCACAGATGCTGAACCTCATTACAGATGCTGAGCCTTATTACAGATGTTGAACCTCATCACAGATGTTGAACCTCATCTCAGATGCTGAACCTCATTACATATGCTGAGCCTTATTACAGATGCTGAACCTCATCACAGATGTTGTACCTCAACACAGATGTTGAACTATATCACAGATGTTGAACCTCATCACAGATGTTGAACTGTATCACAGATGTTGTACCTCATCACAGATGTTGAACCTCATAACAGATGCTGAGCCTGGTTACAGATGCTGAACCTCATTACAGATGCTGAACCTCATAACAGATGTTAAACCTCATCACAGATGCTAAACCTCATCACAGATGCTGAGCCTTATTAAAGATACTGAACCTCATTACAGATGTTGAACCTCATCACAGATGCTGAGCCTTATTAAAGATACTGAACCTCATTACAGTTGTTGATCCTCATCACAGATGCTGAGCCTTATTAAATATACTGAACCACATTACAGATGTTGAACCTCATCACAGATGCTGAGCCTTATTACAGATGTTGTACCTCATAACAGATGTTGAACCTCATCACAGAGATTGAACCTCACCACAGATGTTGTACCTCATCACAGATGTTGAACCTCATCACAGATGTTGAACCTCATCACAGACGTTGAACTGTATTACAGAACTTGAACCTCATTACAAATGCTGAGCCTTGTTACAGATGCTGAACCTCATCACACATGTTGTACCTCATAACAGATGTTGAACCTCATCACAGATGCTGAACCTCATCACAGATGCTGGACCTCATCACAGATGCTGACCCTCATCACAGATGCTGAACCTCATCACAGATGCTGTACCTCATCACAGATGTTAAACCTCATCACAGATGTTGAACCTCATTACAGATGCTGAGCCTTGTTACAGATGCTGAACCTCATTACAGATGCTGAACCTCATCACAGATGCTTAACTTCATTTCAGATGTTGAAGCTCATCACAGATTTTGAACCTCATCACAGATGCTGAACCTCATTACAGATGCTGAGCATTATTACAGATGCTGAACCTCATCACAGATGCTGAACCTCATCACAGATGTTGAATTGTATCACAGATGCTGAACGTCATTACAGATGCTGAACCTCATCACAGATGTTGAACCTCATCACAGATGTTAAAACTCATTACAGATGCTGAACCTCATCACAGATGTTGAACCTAATTACAGATGCTGAGCCTTATTACAGATCCTGAACCTCATTACAGATGCTGAACCTCATCACAGATGTTGAACCTCATCACAGATGTTGAACCTAATTACAGATGCTGAGCCTTATTACAGATCCTGAACCTCATTACAGATGCTGAACCTCATCACAGATGTTGAACAGTATCACAGATGCTGAACCTCATCACAGATGCTGAACCTCATTACAGATGCTGTACCTCATCACAGATGCTGAAACTCATTACAGATGTTGAACCTCATCACAGATGTTGAACCTCATCACAGATGTTGAACTGTATCACAGATGCTGAACCTCATCACAAATGTTGAACCTCATTACAGATGTTGAACCTCATTACAGATGCTGAGCCTTGTTACAGATGTTGATACTCATCACACATGTTGTACCTCATAACAAATGTTGAACCTCATCACAGATGCTGAGCCTCATTACAGATTCTGAACCTCATCACAGATGTTGAACCTCATTACAGATGCTGAGCCTTATTACAGATGCTGAACCTCATCACAGATGCTGAGCCTTATTTAAGATGCTTAACCTCATTACAGATGCTGAACCTCATCACAGATTTTGAACCTCATCACAGATGTTGAACCTCATCACAGACGTTGAACTGTATTACAGAACTTGAACCTCATTACAAATGCTGAGCCTTGTTACAGATGCTGAACCTCATCACACATGTTGTACCTCATTACAGATGTTGAACCTCATCACAGATGCTGAACCTCATCACAGATGCTGGACCTCATCACAGATGCTGACCCTTATTACAGATGTTGAACCTCATCACAGATGCTGAACCTCATCACAGATTCTGTACCTCATCACAGATGCTGAACCTCATGACAGATGCTGAACCTCATCACAGATGTTGAACTGTATCACAGATGCTGAACGTCATTACAGATGCTGAACCTCATCACAGATGTTGAACCTCATCACAGATGTTAAAACTCATTACAGATGCTGAACCTCATTACAGATGCTGAACCTCATCACAGATGCTTAACTTCATTTCAGATGTTGAAGCTCATCACAGATTTTGACCTCATCACAGATGCTGAACCTCATCACAGATGCTGAACCTCATCACAGATGCTGAACCTCATCACAGATGTTGAATCTCATCACAGATGTTGAACTGTATCACAGATGCTGAACCTCATCACAGATGCTGAACCTCATTACAGATGCTGTACCTCATCACAGATGCTGAACCTCATTACATATGTTGAACCTCATCACAGATGTTGAACCTCATCACAGATGCTTAACCTTATTACAGATGCTGAACCTCATCACAGAAGTTGAACTGTATCACAGATGCTGAACCTCATTTCAGATGCTGAGCCTCATTACAGATGCTGAACCTCATCACAGATGTTGAACTGTATCACAGATGTTGTACCTCAACACAGACTTTGAACTGTATCACAGATGCTGATTCTAATTACAGATGCTGAGCCTTATTAAAGATGCTGAACCTCATCACAGATGCTGAACCTCATCACAGATGTTGTACCTCAACACAGACTTTGAACTGTATCACAGATGTTGAACCTCATCACAGATGTTGAACCTCCTTACAGATGTTGAACCTCATCACAGACGTTGGGCTGTATTACAGATGTTGAACCTCATCACAGATGTTGACCTTTATCAAAGATGTTGTACCTCATCAGAGATGTTGAACTGTATCACAGATGTTGTACCTCATCACGGATGCCGAACCTCATCACAGATGTTGAACCTCATCACAGATGCTGAACCTCATCACAGATGCTGAACCTCATCACAGATGTTGAACCTCATCACAGATGTTGAACTGTATCACAGATGCTGAACGTCATTACAGATGCTGAACCTCATCACAGATGTTGAACCTCATCACAGATGTTAAAACTCATTACAGATGCTGAACCTCATTACAGATGCTGAACCTCATCACAGATGCTTAACTTCATTTCAGATGTTGAAGCTCATCACAGATTTTGACCTCATCACAGATGCTGAACCTCATCACAGATGCTGAGCCTTATTAAAGATCCTGAACCTCATTACAGATGTTGAACCTCATCACAGATGCTGAGCCTTATTAAAGATACTGAACCTCATTACAGATGTTGAATCTCATCACAGATGCTGAGCCTTATTAAAGATACTGAACCTCATTACAGTTGTTGATCCTCATCACAGATGCTGAGCCTTATTAAATATACTGAACCACATTACAGATGTTGAACCTCATCACAGATGCTGAGCCTTATTACAGATGTTGTACCTCATAACAGATGTTGAACCTCATCACAGAGATTGAACCTCACCACAGATGTTGTACCTCATCACAGATGTTGAACCTCATCACAGATGTTGAACCTCATCACAGACGTTGAACTGTATTACAGAACTTGAACCTCATTACAAATGCTGAGCCTTGTTACAGATGCTGAACCTCATCACACATGTTGTACCTCATAACAGATGTTGAACCTCATCACAGATGCTGAACCTCATCACAGATGCTGGACCTCATCACAGATGCTGACCCTCATCACAGATGCTGAACCTCATCACAGATGCTGTACCTCATCACAGATGTTAAACCTCATCACAGATGTTGAACCTCATTACAGATGCTGAGCCTTGTTACAGATGCTGAACGTCATTACAGATGCTGAACCTCATCACAGATGTTGAACCTCATCACAGATGTTAAAACTCATTACAGATGCTGAACCTCATCACAGATGTTGAACCTAATTACAGATGCTGAGCCTTATTACAGATCCTGAACCTCATTACAGATGCTGAACCTCATCACAGATGTTGAACCTCATCACAGATGTTGAACCTAATTACAGATGCTGAGCCTTATTACAGATCCTTAACCTCATTACAGATGCTGAACCTCATCACAGATGTTGAACAGTATCACAGATGCTGAACCTCATCACAGATGCTGAACCTCATTACAGATGCTGTACCTCATCACAGATGCTGAAACTCATCACAGATGTTGAACTGTATCACAGATGCTGAACCTCATCACAAATGTTGAACCTCATTACAGATGTTGAACCTCATTACAGATGCTGAGCCTTGTTACAGATGTTGATACTCATCACACATGTTGTACCTCATAACAAATGTTGAACCTCATCACAGATGCTGAGCCTCATTACAGATTCTGAACCTCATCACAGATGTTGAACCTCATTACAGATGCTGAGCCTTATTACAGATGCTGAACCTCATCACAGATGCTGAGCCTTATTTAAGATGCTTAACCTCATTACAGATGCTGAACCTCATCACAGATTTTGAACCTCATCACAGATGTTGAACCTCATCACAGACGTTGAACTGTATTACAGAACTTGAACCTCATTACAAATGCTGAGCCTTGTTACAGATGCTGAACCTCATCACACATGTTGTACCTCATTACAGATGTTGAACCTCATCACAGATGCTGAACCTCATCACAGATGCTGGACCTCATCACAGATGCTGACCCTTATTACAGATGTTGAACCTCATCACAGATGCTGAACCTCATCACAGATTCTGTACCTCATCACAGATGCTGAACCTCATGACAGATGCTGAACCTCATCACAGATGTTGAACTGTATCACAGATGCTGAACGTCATTACAGATGCTGAACCTCATCACAGATGTTGAACCTCATCACAGATGTTAAAACTCATTACAGATGCTGAACCTCATTACAGATGCTGAACCTCATCACAGATGCTTAACTTCATTTCAGATGTTGAAGCTCATCACAGATTTTGACCTCATCACAGATGCTGAACCTCATCACAGATGCTGAACCTCATCACAGATGTTGAATCTCATCACAGATGTTGAACTGTATCACAGATGCTGAACCTCATCACAGATGCTGAACCTCATTACAGATGCTGTACCTCATCACAGATGCTGAACCTCATTACATATGTTGAACCTCATCACAGATGTTGAACCTCATCACAGATGCTTAACCTTATTACAGATGCTGAACCTCATCACAGAAGTTGAACTGTATCACAGATGCTGAACCTCATTTCAGATGCTGAGCCTCATTACAGATGCTGAACCTCATCACAGATGTTGAACTGTATCACAGATGTTGTACCTCAACACAGACTTTGAACTGTATCACAGATGCTGATTCTAATTACAGATGCTGAGCCTTATTAAAGATGCTGAACCTCATCACAGATGCTGAACCTCATCACAGATGTTGTACCTCAACACAGACTTTGAACTGTATCACAGATGTTGAACCTCATCACAGATGTTGAACCTCCTTACAGATGTTGAACCTCATCACAGACGTTGGGCTGTATTACAGATGTTGAACCTCATCAAAGATGTTGACCTTTATCAAAGATGTTGTACCTCATCACGGATGCCGAACCTCATCACAGATGTTGAACCTCATCACAGATGCTGAACCTCATCACAGATGCTGAACCTCATCACAGATGTTGAACTGTATCACAGATGCTGAACGTCATTACAGATGCTGAACCTCATCACAGATGTTGAACCTCATCACAGATGTTAAAACTCATTACAGATGCTGAACCTCATTACAGATGCTGAACCTCATCACAGATGCTTAACTTCATTTCAGATGTTGAAGCTCATCACAGATTTTGACCTCATCACAGATGCTGAACCTCATCACAGATGCTGAGCCTTATTAAAGATCCTGAACCTCATTACAGATGTTGAACCTCATCACAGATGCTGAGCCTTATTAAAGATACTGAACCTCATTACAGATGTTGAATCTCATCACAGATGCTGAGCCTTATTAAAGATACTGAACCTCATTACAGTTGTTGATCCTCATCACAGATGCTGAGCCTTATTAAATATACTGAACCACATTACAGATGTTGAACCTCATCACAGATGCTGAGCCTTATTACAGATGTTGTACCTCATAACAGATGTTGAACCTCATCACAGAGATTGAACCTCACCACAGATGTTGTACCTCATCACAGATGTTGAACCTCATCACAGATGTTGAACCTCATCACAGACGTTGAACTGTATTACAGAACTTGAACCTCATTACAAATGCTGAGCCTTGTTACAGATGCTGAACCTCATCACACATGTTGTACCTCATAACAGATGTTGAACCTCATCACAGATGCTGAACCTCATCACAGATGCTGGACCTCATCACAGATGCTGACCCTCATCACAGATGCTGAACCTCATCACAGATGCTGTACCTCATCACAGATGTTAAACCTCATCACAGATGTTGAACCTCATTACAGATGCTGAGCCTTGTTACAGATGCTGAACCTCATTACAGATGCTGAACCTCATCACAGATAATTAACTTCATTTCAGATGTTGAAGCTCATCACAGATTTTGAACCTCATCACAGATGCTGAACCTCATTACAGATGCTGAGCCTTATTACAGATGCTGAACCTCATCACAGATGCTGAACCTCATCACAGATGTTGAATTGTATCACAGATGCTGAACGTCATTACAGATGCTGAACCTCATCACAGATGTTGAACCTCATCACAGATGTTAAAACTCATTACAGATGCTGATCCTCATCACAGATGTTGAACCTAATTACAGATACTGAGCCTTATTACAGATCCTGAACCTCATTACAGATGCTGAACCTCATCACAGATGTTGAACCTCATCACAGATGTTGAACCTCATCACAGATGCTGAGCCTTATTACAGATCCTGAACCTCATTACAGATGCTGAACCTCATCACAGATGTTGAACAGTATCACAGATGCTGAACCTCATCACAGATGCTGAACCTCATTACAGATGCTGTACCTCATCACAGATGCTGAAACTCATTACAGATGTTGAACCTCATCACAGATGTTGAACCTCATCACAGATGTTGAACTGTATCACAGATGCTGAACCTCATCACAAATGTTGAACCTCATTACAGATGTTGAACCTCATTACAGATGCTGAGCCTTGTTACAGATGTTGAACCTCATCACACATGTTGTACCTCATAACAGATGTTTAACCTCATCACAGATGCTGAGCCTCATTACAGATTCTGAACCTCATCACATATGTTGAACCTCATTACAGATGCTGAGCCTTATTACAGATGCTGAACCTCATCACAGATGCTGAGCCTTATTTAAGATGCTTAACCTCATTACAGATGCTGAACCTCATCACAGATTTTGAACCTCATCACAGATGTTGAACCTCATTACAGATGCTGAGCCTTATTACAGATGCTGAACCTCATCACAGATGCTGAGCCTTATTTAAGATGCTTAACCTCATTACAGATGCTGAACCTCATCACAGATTTTGAACCTCATCACAGATGTTGAACCTCATCACAGATGTTGAACCTCATCACAGACGTTGAACTGTATTACAGAACTTGAACCTCATGACAAATGCTGAGCCTTGTTACAGATGCTGAACCTCATCACACATGTTGTACCTCATTACAGATGTTGAACCTCATCACAGATGCTGAACCTCATCACAGATGCTGAACCTCATCACAGATGCTGACCCTTATTACAGATGTTGAACCTCATCACAGATGCTGAACCTCATCACAGATGCTGTACCTCATCACAGATGCTGAACCTCATGAAAGATGCTGAACCTCATCACAGATGTTGAACTGTATCACAGATGCTGAACGTCATTACAGATGCTGAACCTCATCACAGATGTTGAACCTCATCACAGATGTTAAAACTCATTACAGATGCTGAACCTCATTACAGATGCTGAACCTCATCAAAGATGCTTAACTTCATTTCAGATGTTGAAGCTCATCACAGATTTTGACCTCATCACAGATGCTGAACCTCATTACAGATGCTGAGCCTTATTACAGATGCTGAACCTCATCACAGATGCTGAACCTCATCACAGATGTTGAACTGTATCACAGATGCTGAACGTCATTACAGATGCTGAACCTCATCACAGATGTTGAACCTCATCACAGATGTTAAAACTCATTACAGATGCTGAACCTCCTTACAGATGTTGAACCTAATTACAGATGCTGAGCCTTATTACAGATTTTGAACTGTATCACAGATACTGAACCTCATTACAGATGTTGAACCTCATCACAGATGCTGAGCCTTATTAAAGATACTGAACCTCATTACAAATGTTGAACCTCATCACAGATGCTAAGCCTTATTATAGATACTGAACCTCATTACAGATGTTGAACCTAATCACAGATACTGAACCTTTTACACATGTTGAACCTAATCACAGATGCTGAGCCTCATCACAGAGGTTGTACCTCAACACAGATGTTGAACTGTATCGCAGATGTTGAAACTTCTCACAGATGTTGAACTGTATCACAGATGTTGTACCTAATCATAGATGCTGAACCTCATCACAGATGTTGTACCTCATCACAGATGTTGAATTGTATCACAGATGTTGTACCTCATCACAGATGCTGAACCTCATCACAGATGTTGAACCTCATCACAGATGCTGTACCTCATCACAGATGCTGAAACTCATTACAGATGTTGAACCTCATCACAGATGTTGAACCTCATCACAGATGTTGAACTGTATCACAGATGCTGAACCTCATCACAGATGCTGAACCTCATGACAGATTCTGTACCTTATCACAGATGCTGAACCTCATTACAGATGCTGAGCCTTATTACAGATGCTGAGCCTCATCACAGATGTTGAACTGTATCACAGATGCTGAACCTCATTGCAGATGCTGAGCCTTATTAAAGACGCTGAACCTCATCACAGATGCTGAACCTCATTGCAGATGCTGAGCCTTGTTACAGATGCTGAACCTCTTTACAGATGCTGAACCTCATCACAGATGTTAAACCTCATCACAGATGTTGAACCTCATTACAGATGCTGAGCCTGGTTGCAGATGCTGAACCTCATTACAGATGCTGAACCTCAACACAGATGTTAAACCTCATCACAGATGCTAAACCTCATCACAGATGCTGAGCCTTATTAAAGATACTGAACCTCATCACAGATGTTGAACCTCATCACAGATGTTGAACCTCATCACAGACGTTGAACTGTATTACAGAACTTGAACCTCATTACAAATGCTGAGCCTTGTTACAGATGCTGAACCTCATCACACATGTTGTACCTCATAACAGATGTTGAACCTCATCACAGATGCTGAACCTCATCACAGATGCTGGACCTCATCACAGATGCTGACCCTCATCACAGATGCTGAACCTCATCACAGATGCTGTACCTCATCACAGATGTTAAACCTCATCACAGATGTTGAACCTCATTACAGATGCTGAGCCTTGTTACAGATGCTGAACCTCATTACAGATGCTGAACCTCATCACAGATGCTTAACTTCATTTCAGATGTTGAAGCTCATCACAGATTTTGACCTCATCACAGATGCTGAACCTCATTACAGATGCTGAGCCTTATTACAGATGCTGAACCTCATCACAGATGCTGAACCTCATCACAGATGTTGAACTGTATCACAGATGCTGAACGTCATTACAGATGCTGAACCTCATCACAGATGTTGAACCTCATCACAGATGTTAAAACTCATTACAGATGCTGAACCTCCTTACAGATGTTGAACCTAATTACAGATGCTGAGCCTTATTACAGATTTTGAACTGTATCACAGATACTGAACCTCATTACAGATGTTGAACCTCATCACAGATGCTGAGCCTTATTAAAGATACTGAACCTCATTACAAATGTTGAACCTCATCACAGATGCTAAGCCTTATTATAGATACTGAACCTCATTACAGATGTTGAACCTAATCACAGATACTGAACCTCATTACACATGTTGAACCTAATCACAGATGCTGAGCCTCATCACAGAGGTTGTACCTCAACACAGATGTTGAACTGTATCGCAGATGTTGAAACTTCTCACAGATGTTGAACTGTATCACAGATGTTGTACCTAATCATAGATGCTGAACCTCATCACAGATGTTGTACCTCATCACAGATGTTGAATTGTATCACAGATGTTGTACCTCATCACAGATGCTGAACCTCATCACAGATGTTGAACCTCATCACAGATGCTGTACCTCATCACAGATGCTGAAACTCATTACAGATGTTGAACCTCATCACAGATGCTGAACCTCATCACAGATGTTGAACTGTATCACAGATGCTGAACCTCATCACAGATGCTGAACCTCATGACAGATTCTGTACCTTATCACAGATGCTGAACCTCATTACAGATGCTGAGCCTTATTACAGATGCTGAGCCTCATCACAGATGTTGAACTGTATCACAGATGCTGAACCTCATTGCAGATGCTGAGCCTTATTAAAGACGCTGAACCTCATCACAGATGCTGAACCTCATTGCAGATGCTGAGCCTTGTTACAGATGCTGAACCTCTTTACAGATGCTGAACCTCATCACAGATGTTAAACCTCATCACAGATGTTGAACCTCATTACAGATGCTGAGCCTGGTTACAGATGCTGAACCTCATTACAGATGCTGAACCTCAACACAGATGTTAAACCTCATCACAGATGCTAAACCTCATCACAGATGCTGAGCCTTATTAAAGATACTGAACCTCATCACAGATGTTGAACCTCATCACAGATGTTGAACCTCATCACAGACGTTGAACTGTATTACAGAACTTGAACCTCATTACAAATGCTGAGCCTTGTTACAGATGCTGAAACTCATCACACATGTTGTACCTCATAACAGATGTTGAACCTCATCACAGATGCTGAACCTCATCACAGATGCTGGACCTCATCACAGATGCTGACCCTCATCACAGATGCTGAACCTCATCACAGATGCTGTACCTCATCACAGATGTTAAACCTCATCACAGATGTTGAACCTCATTACAGATGCTGAGCCTTGTTACAGATGCTGAACCTCATTACAGATGCTGAACCTCATCACAGATGCTTAACTTCATTTCAGATGTTGAAGCTCATCACAGATTTTGAACCTCATCACAGATGCTGAACCTCATTACAGATGCTGAGCCTTATTACAGATGCTGAACCTCATCACAGATGCTGAACCTCATCACAGATGTTGAATTGTATCACAGATGCTGAACGTCATTACAGATGCTGAACCTCATCACAGATGTTGAACCTCATCACAGATGTTAAAACTCATTACAGATGCTGAACCTCATCACAGATGTTGAACCTAATTACAGATGCTGAGCCTTATTACAGATCCTGAACCTCATTACAGATGCTGAACCTCATCACAGATGTTGAACCTCATCACAGATGTTGAACCTAATTACAGATGCTGAGCCTTATTACAGATCCTGAACCTCATTACAGATGCTGAACCTCATCACAGATGTTGAACAGTATCACAGATGCTGAACCTCATCACAGATGCTGAACCTCATTACAGATGCTGTACCTCATCACAGATGCTGAAACTCATTACAGATGTTGAACCTCATCACAGATGTTGAACCTCATCACAGATGTTGAACTGTATCACAGATGCTGAACCTCATCACAAATGTTGAACCTCATTACAGATGTTGAACCTCATTAGAGATGCTGAGCCTTGTTACAGATGTTGAACCTCATCACACATGTTGTACCTCATAACAAATGTTGAACCTCATCACAGATGCTGAGCCTCATTACAGATTCTGAACCTCATCACAGATGTTGAACCTCATTACAGATGCTGAGCCTTATTACAGATGCTGAACCTCATCACCGATGCTGAGCCTTATTTAAGATGCTTAACCTCATTACAGATGCTGAACCTCATCACAGATTTTGAACCTCATCACAGATGTTGAACCTAATCACAGACGTTGAACTGTATTACAGAACTTGAACCTCATTACAAATGCTGAGCCTTGTTACAGATGCTGAACCTCATCACACATGTTGTACCTCATTACAGATGTTGAACCTCATCACAGATGCTGAACCTCATCACAGATGCTGGACCTCATCACAGATGCTGACCCTTATTACAGATGTTGAAACTCATCACAGATGCTGAACCTCATCACAGATTCTGTACCTCATCAAAGATGCTGAACCTCATGACAGATGCTGAACCTCATCACAGATGTTGAACTGTATCACAGATGCTGAACGTCATTACAGATGCTGAACCTCATCACAGATGTTGAACCTCATCACAGATGTTAAAACTCATTACAGATGCTGAACCTCATTACAGATGCTGAACCTCATCACAGATGCTTAACTTCATTTCAGATGTTGAAGCTCATCACAGATTTTGACCTCATCACAGATGCTGAACCTCATCACAGATGCTGAACCTCATCACAGATGCTGAACCTCATCACAGATGTTGAATCTCATCACAGATGTTGAACTGTATCACAGATGCTGAACCTCATCACAGATGCTGAACCTCATTACAGATGCTGTACCTCATCACAGATGCTGAACCTCATTACATATGTTGAACCTCATCACAGATGTTGAACCTCATCACAGATGCTTAACCTTATTACAGATGCTGAACCTCATCACAGATTCTGTACCTCATCAAAGATGCTGAACCTCATGACAGATGCTGAACCTCATCACAGATGTTGAACTGTATCACAGATGCTGAACGTCATTACAGATGCTGAACCTCATCACAGATGTTGAACCTCATCACAGATGTTAAAACTCATTACAGATGCTGAACCTCATTACAGATGCTGAACCTCATCACAGATGCTTAACTTCATTTCAGATGTTGAAGCTCATCACAGATTTTGACCTCATCACAGATGCTGAACCTCATCACAGATGCTGAACCTCATCACAGATGCTGAACCTCATCACAGATGTTGAATCTCATCACAGATGTTGAACTGTATCACAGATGCTGAACCTCATCACAGATGCTGAACCTCATTACAGATGCTGTACCTCATCACAGATGCTGAACCTCATTACATATGTTGAACCTCATCACAGATGTTGAACCTCATCACAGATGCTTAACCTTATTACAGATGCTGAACCTCATCACAGAAGTTGAACTGTATCACAGATGCTGAACCTCATTTCAGATGCTGAGCCTCATTACAGATGCTGAACCTCATCACAGATGTTGAACTGTATCACAGATGTTGTACCTCAACACAGACTTTGAACTGTATCACAGATGCTGATTCTAATTACAGATGCTGAGCCTTATTAAAGATGCTGAACCTCATCACAGATGCTGAACCTCATCACAGATGTTGTACCTCAACACAGACTTTGAACTGTATCACAGATGTTGAACCTCATCACAGATGTTGAACCTCCTTACAGATGTTGAACCTCATCACAGACGTTGGGCTGTATTACAGATGTTGAAACTCATCACAGATGTTGACCTTTATCAAAGATGTTGTACCTCATCAGAGATGTTGAACTGTATCACAGATGTTGTACCTCATCACGGATGCCGAACCTCATCACAGATGTTGAACCTCATCACAGATGCTGAACCTCATCACAGATGCTGAACCTCATCACAGATGTTGAACCTCATCACAGATGTTGAACTGTATCACAGATGCGGAACCTCATCACAGATGCTGAACCTCATTACAGATGTTGAACCTCATCACAGATGATGAACTGTATCACAGATGCTGAACCTCATTGCAGATGCTGAGCCTTATTAAAGACGCTGAACCTCATCACAGATGCCGAACCTCATCACAGATGCTGAGCCTTTTTACAGATGCTGAACCTCATCACAGATGTTAAACCTCATCACAGATGTTGAACTTCATTACAGATGCTGAGCCTTGTTACAGATGCTGAACCTCATTACAGATGCTGAACCTCGTCACAGATGTTAAACCTCATCACAGATGCTGAACCTCATCACAGATGCTGAGCCTTATTGAAGATACTGAACCTCATTACAGATGTTGAACCTCATCACAGATGCTGAGCCTTTTTACAGATGTTGTACCTCATAACAGATGTTGAACCTCATCACAGATGTTGTACCTCATCATAGATGCTGAACCTCATCACAGATGTTGAACCTCATCTCAGATGCTTAACCTCATCACAGATGTTGTACCTCAACACAGATGTTGAACTGTATCACAGATATTGAACCTCATCACAGATGTTGAACTGTATTACAGATGTTGAACCTCATCACAGATGTTGAACTGTATCACGGATGTTGTACCTCATGACAGATGTTTAACTGTATCCCAGATGTTGTACCTCATCACAGATGTTGAACTGTATCACAGATGTTGTACCTCGTCACAGATGCTGAACCTTATTAAAGACGCTGAACCTCATCACAGATTCTGAACCTAATTACAGATGCTGAGCCTTGTTACAGATGCTGAACCTCATTACAGATGCTGAACCTCATCACAGATGTTAAACCTCATCACAGAGGTTGAACCTCATTACAGATGCTGAGCCTTGTTACAGATGCTGAACCTCATTACAGATGCTGAACCTCATCACAGATGCTGAGCCTTGTTACAGATGCTGAACCTCATTACAGATGCTGAACCTCATCACAGATGCTGAACCTCATCTCAGATATTAAACCTCATCACAGATGCTGAACCTCATCACAGATGCTGAGCCTTATTAAAGATCCTGAACCTCATTACAGATGTTGAACCTCATCACAGATGCTGAGCCTTATTAAAGATACTGAACCTCATTACAGATGTTGAATCTCATCACAGATGCTGAGCCTTATTAAAGATACTGAACCTCATTACAGTTGTTGATCCTCATCACAGATGCTGAGCCTTATTAAATGAACTGAACCACATTACAGATGTTGAACCTCATCACAGATGCTGAGCCTTATTACAGATGTTGTACCTCATAACAGATGTTGAACCTCATCACAGAGATTGAACCTCACCACAGATGTTGTACCTCATCACAGATGTTGAACCTCATCACAGATGTTGAACCTCATCACAGACGTTGAACTGTATTACAGAACTTGAACCTCATTACAAATGCTGAGCCTTGTTACAGATGCTGAACCTCATCACACATGTTGTACCTCATAACAGATGTTGAACCTCATCACAGATGCTGAACCTCATCACAGATGCTGGACCTCATCACAGATGCTGACCCTCATCACAGATGCTGAACCTCATCACAGATGCTGTACCTCATCACAGATGTTAAACCTCATCACAGATGTTGAACCTCATTACAGATGCTGAGCCTTGTTACAGATGCTGAACCTCATTACAGATGCTGAACCTCATCACAGATAATTAACTTCATTTCAGATGTTGAAGCTCATCACAGATTTTGAACCTCATCACAGATGCTGAACCTCATTACAGATGCTGAGCCTTATTACAGATGCTGAACCTCATCACAGATGCTGAACCTCATCACAGATGTTGAATTGTATCACAGATGCTGAACGTCATTACAGATGCTGAACCTCATCACAGATGTTGAACCTCATCACAGATGTTAAAACTCATTACAGATGCTGAACCTCATCACAGATGTTGAACCTAATTACAGATGCTGAGCCTTATTACAGATCCTGAACCTCATTACAGATGCTGAACCTCATCACAGATGTTGAACCTCATCACAGATGTTGAACCTAATTACAGATGCTGAGCCTTATTACAGATCCTGAACCTCATTACAGATGCTGAACCTCATCACAGATGTTGAACAGTATCACAGATGCTGAACCTCATCACAGATGCTGAACCTCATTACAGATGCTGTACCTCATCACAGATGCTGAAACTCATTACAGATGTTGAACCTCATCACAGATGTTGAACCTCATCACAGATGTTGAACTGTATCACAGATGCTGAACCTCATCACAAATGTTGAACCTCATTACAGATGTTGAACCTCATTACAGATGCTGAGCCTTGTTACAGATGTTGAACCTCATCACACATGTTGTACCTCATAACAGATGTTGAACCTCATCACAGATGCTGAGCCTCATTACAGATTCTGAACCTCATCACAGATGTTGAACCTCATTACAGATGCTGAGCCTTATTACAGATGCTGAACCTCATCACAGATGCTGAGCCTTATTTAAGATGCTTAACCTCATTACAGATGCTGAACCTCATCACAGATTTTGAACCTCATCACAGATGTTGAACCTCATTACAGATGCTGAGCCTTATTACAGATGCTGAACCTCATCACAGATGCTGAGCCTTATTTAAGATGCTTAACCTCATTACAGATGCTGAACCTCATCACAGATTTTGAACCTCATCACAGATGTTGAACCTCATCACAGATGTTGAACCTCATCACAGATGTTGAACTGTATTACAGAACTTGAACCTCATGACAAATGCTGAGCCTTGTTACAGATGCTGAACCTCATCACACATGTTGTACCTCATTACAGATGTTGAACCTCATCACAGATGCTGAACCTCATCACAGATGCTGAACCTCATCACAGATGCTGACCCTTATGACAGATGTTGAACCTCATCACAGATGCTGAACCTCATCACAGATGCTGTACCTCATCACAGATGCTGAACCTCATGACAGATGCTGAACCTCATCACAGATGTTGAATTGTATCACAGATGCTGAACGTCATTACAGATGCTGAACCTCATCACAGATGTTGAACCTCATCACAGATGTTAAAACTCATTACAGATGCTGAACCTCATTACAGATGCTGAACCTCATCACAGATGCTTAACTTCATTTCAGATGTTGAAGCTCATCACAGATTTTGACCTCATCACAGATGCTGAACCTCATTACAGATGCTGAGCCTTATTACAGATGCTGAACCTCATCACAGATGCTGAACCTCATCACAGATGTTGAATTGTATCACAGATGCTGAACGTCATTACAGATGCTGAACCTCATCACAGATGTTGAACCTCATCACAGATGTTAAAACTCATTACAGATGCTGAACCTCATCACAGATGTTGAACCTAATTACAGATGCTGAGCCTTATTACAGATTTTGAACTGTATCACAGATGCTGAACGTCATTACAGATGCTGAACCTCATTACAGATGTTGAACCTCATCACAAATGCTGAACCTCATTACAGATGCTGAGCCTTATTACAGATGTTGAACCTCATCACAGATGTTGAACCTCATCACAGATACTGAACCTCATTACATATGCTGAGCCTTATTACAGATGCTGAACCTCATCACAGATGTTGTACCTCAACACAGATGTTGAACTGTATCACAGATGTTGAACCTCATCACAAATGTTGAACTGTATCACAGATGTTGTACCTCATCACAGATGTTGAACTGTATCACAGATGTTGTACCTCATCACAGATGCTGAACCTCATCACAGATGTTGTACCTCATCACAGATGTTGAATTGTATCACAGATGTTGTACCTCATCACAGATGCTGAACCTCATCACAGATGCTGAACCTCATCACAGATGTTGAATCTCATCACAGATGTTGAACTGTATCACAGATGCTGAACCTCATCACAGATGCTGAACCTCATTACAGATTCTGTACCTCATCACAGATGTTGAACCTCCTTACAGATGTTGAACCTCATCACAGACGTTGGGCTGTATTACAGATGTTGAACCTCATCACAGATGTTGACCTTTATCAAAGATGTTGTACCTCATCAGAGATGTTGAACTGTATCACAGATGTTGTACCTCATCACGGATGCCGAACCTCATCACAGATGTTGAACCTCATCACAGATGCTGAACCTCATCACAGATGCTGAACCTCATCACAGATGTTGAACCTCATCACAGATGTTGAACTGTATCACAGATGCGGAACCTCATCACAGATGCTGAACCTCATTACAGATGCTGTACCTCATCACAGATGCTGAACCTCATTACAGATGCTGAACCTCATCACAGATGTTGAACCTCATCACAGATGTTGAACTGTATCACAGATGCGGAACCTCATCACAGATGCTGAACCTCATCACAGATGTTAAACCTCATCACAGATTTTGAACTTCATTACAGATGCTGAGCCTTGTTACAGATGCTGAACCTCATTACAGATGCTGAACCTCGTCACAGATGTTAAACCTCATCACAGATGCTGAACCTCATCACAGATGCTGAGCCTTATTGAAGATACTGAACCTCATTACAGATGTTGAACCTCATCACAGATGCTGAGCCTTTTTACAGATGTTGTACCTCATAACAGATGTTGAACCTCATCACAGATGTTGTACCTCATCATAGATGCTGAACCTCATCACAGATGTTGAACCTCATCTCAGATGCTTAACCTCATCACAGATGTTGTACCTCAACACAGATGTTGAACTGTATCACAGATATTGAACCTCATCACAGATGTTGAACTGTATTACAGATGTTGAACCTCATCACAGATGTTGAACTGTATCACGGATGTTGTACCTCATCACAGATGTTTAACTGTATCCCAGATGTTGTACCTCATCACAGATGTTGAACTGTATCACAGATGTTGTACCTCGTCACAGATGCTGAACCTTATTAAAGACGCTGAACCTCATCACAGATTCTGAACCTCATCACAGATGCTGAGCCTTGTTACAGATGCTGAACCTCATTACAGATGCTGAACCTCATCACAGATGTTAAACCTCATCACAGAGGTTGAACCTCATTACAGATGCTGAGCCTTGTTACAGATGCTGAACCTCATTACAGATGCTGAACCTCATCACAGATGCTGAGCCTTGTTACAGATGCTGAACCTCATTACAGATGCTGAACCTCATCACAGATGCTGAACCTCATCTCAGATATTAAACCTCATCACAGATGCTGAACCTCATCACAGATGCAAAGCCTTATTAAAGATCCTGAACCTCATTACAGATGTTGAACCTCATCACAGATGCTGAGCCTTATTAAAGATACTGAACCTCATTACAGATGTTGAATCTCATCACAGATGCTGAGCCTTATTAAAGATACTGAACCTCATTACAGTTGTTGATCCTCATCACAGATGCTGAGCCTTATTAAATATACTGAACCACATTACAGATGTTGAACCTCATCACAGATGCTGAGCCTTATTACAGATGTTGTACCTCATAACAGATGTTAAACCTCATCACAGAGATTGAACCTCACCACAGATGTTGTACCTCATCACAGATGTTGAACCTCATCACAGATGTTGAACCTCATCACAGACGTTGAACTGTATTACAGAACTTGAACCTCATTACAAATGCTGAGCCTTGTTACAGATGCTGAACCTCATCACACATGTTGTACCTCATAACAGATGTTGAACCTCATCACAGATGCTGAACCTCATCACAGATGCTGGACCTCATCACAGATGCTGACCCTCATCACAGATGCTGAACCTCATCACAGATGCTGTACCTCATCACAGATGTTAAACCTCATCACAGATGTTGAACCTCATTACAGATGCTGAGCCTTGTTACAGATGCTGAACCTCATTACAGATGCTGAACCTCATCACAGATGTTGAACCTCATCACAGATACTGAACCTCATTACATATGCTGAGCCTTATTACAGATGTTGAACTGTATCACAGATGTTGAACCTCATCACAAATGTTGAACTGTATCACAGATGTTGTACCTCATCACAGATGTTGAACTGTATCACAGATGTTGTACCTCATCACAGATGCTGAACCTCATCACAGATGTTGTACCTCATCACAGATGTTGAATTGTATCACAGATGTTGTACCTCATCACAGATGCTGAACCTCATCACAGATGCTGAACCTCATCACAGATGTTGAATCTCATCACAGATGTTGAACTGTATCACAGATGCTGAACCTCATCACAGATGCTGAACCTCATTACAGATGCTGTACCTCATCACAGATGTTGAACCTCCTTACAGATGTTGAACCTCATCACAGACGTTGGGCTGTATTACAGATGTTGAACCTCATCACAGATGTTGACCTTTATCAAAGATGTTTTACCTCATCAGAGATGTTGAACTGTATCACAGATGTTGTACCTCATCACGGATGCCGAACCTCATCACAGATGTTGAACCTCATCACAGATGCTGAACCTCATCACAGATGCTGAACCTCATCACAGATGTTGAACCTCATCACAGATGTTGAACTGTATCACAGATGCGGAACCTCATCACAGATGCTGAACCTCATTACAGATGCTGTACCTCATCACAGATGCTGAACCTCATTACAGATGTTGAACCTCATCACAGATGATGAACTGTATCACAGATGCTGAACCTCATTGAAGATGCTGAGCCTTATTAAAGACGCTGAACCTCATCACAGATGCTGAACCTCATCACAGATGCTGAGCCTTTTTACAGATGCTGAACCTCATCAACGATGTTAAACCTCATCACAGATGTTGAACTTCATTACAGATGCTGAGCCTTGTTACAGATGCTGAACCTCATTACAGATGCTGAACCTCGTCACAGATGTTAAACCTCATCACAGATGCTGAACCTCATCACAGATGCTGAGCCTTATTGAAGATACTGAACCTCATTACAGATGTTGAACCTCATCACAGATGCTGAGCCTTATTAAAGATACTGAACCTCATTACAGATGTTGAACCTCATTACAGATGCTGAGCCTTTTTACAGATGTTGAACCTCATCTCAGATGCTTAACCTCATCACAGATGTTGTACCTCAACACAGATGTTGAACTGTATCACAGATATTGAACCTCATCACAGATGTTGAACTGTATTACAGATGTTGAACCTCATCACAGATGTTGAACTGTATCACGGATGTTGTACCTCATCACAGATGTTTAACTGTATCCCAGATGTTGTACCTCATCACAGATGTTGAACTGTATCACAGATGTTGTACCTCGTCACAGATGCTGAACCTTATTAAAGACGCTGAACCTCATCACAGATTCTGAACCTCATCACAGATGCTGAGCCTTGTTACAGATGCTGAACCTCATTACAGATGCTGAACCTCATCACAGATGTTAAACCTCATCACAGAGGTTGAACCTCATTACAGATGCTGAGCCTTGTTACAGATGCTGAACCTCATTACAGATGCTGAACCTCATCACAGATGCTGAGCCTTGTTACAGATGCTGAACCTCATTACAGATGCTGAACCTCATCACAGATGCTGAACCTCATCTCAGATATTAAACCTCATCACAGATGCTGAACCTCATCACAGATGCTGAGCCTTATTAAAGATCCTGAACCTCATTACAGATGTTGAACCTCATCACAGATGCTGAGCCTTATTAAAGATACTGAACCTCATTACAGATGTTGAATCTCATCACAGATGCTGAGCCTTATTAAAGATACTGAACCTCATTACAGTTGTTGATCCTCATCACAGATGCTGAGCCTTATTAAATATACTGAACCACATTACAGATGTTGAACCTCATCACAGATGCTGAGCCTTATTACAGATGTTGTACCTCATAACAGATGTTGAACCTCATCACAGAGATTGAACCTCACCACAGATGTTGTACCTCATCACAGATGTTGAACCTCATCACAGATGTTGAACCTCATCACAGACGTTGAACTGTATTACAGAACTTGAACCTCATTACAAATGCTGAGCCTTGTTACAGATGCTGAACCTCATCACACATGTTGTACCTCATCACAGATGTTGAACCTCATTACAGATGCTGAGCCTTGTTACAGATGCTGAACCTCATTACAGATGCTGAACCTCATCACAGATGTTGAACTTCATTTCAGATGTTGAAGCTCATCACAGATTTTGAACCTCATCACAGATGCTGAACCTCATTACAGATGCTGAGCCTTATTACAGATGCTGAACCTCATCACAGATGCTGAACCTCATCAGAGATGTTGAATTGTATCACAGATGCTGAACGTCATTACAGATGCTGAACCTCATCACAGATGTTGAACCTCATCACAGATGTTAAAACTCATTACAGATGCTGAACCTCATCACAGATGTTGAACCTAATTACAGATGCTGAGCCTTATTACAGATCCTGAACCTCATTACAGATGCTGAACCTCATCACAGATGTTGAACCTCATCACAGATGTTGAACCTAATTACAGATGCTGAGCCTTATTACAGATCCTGAACCTCATTACAGATGCTGAACCTCATCACAGATGCTGAACAGTATCACAGATGCTGAACCTCATTACATATTCTGAACCTCATCACAGATGTTGAACCTCATTACAGATGCTGAGCCTTATTACAGATGCTGAACCTCATCACAGATGCTGAGCCTTATTTAAGATGCTTAACCTCATTACAGATGCTGAACCTCATCACAGATTTTGAACCTCATCACAGATGTTGAACCTCATCACAGACGTTGAACTGTATTACAGAACTTGAACCTCATTACAAATGCTGAGCCTTGTTACAGATGCTGAACCTCATCACACATGTTGTACCTCATTACAGATGTTGAACCTCATCACAGATGCTGAACCTCATCACAGATGCTGGACCTCATCACAGATGCTGACCCTTATTACAGATGTTGAACCTCATCACACATGCTGAACCTCATCACAGATGCTGTACCTCATCACAGATGCTGAACCTCATGACAGATGCTGAACCTCATCACAGATGTTGAACTGTATCACAGATGCTGAACGTCATTACAGATGCTGAACCTCATCACAGATGTTGAACCTCATCACAGATGTTAAAACTCATTACAGATGCTGAACCTCATTACAGATGCTGAACCTCATCACAGATGCTTAACTTCATTTCAGATGTTTAAGCTCAAAACAGATTTTGACCTCATCACAGATGCTGAACCTCATCACAGATGCTGAACCTCATCACAGATGCTGAACCTCATCACAGATGTTGAATCTCATCACAGATGTTGAACTGTATCACAGATGCTGAACCTCATCACAGATGCTGAACCTCATTACAGATGCTGTACCTCATCACAGATGCTGAACCTCATTACATATGTTGAACCTCATCACAGATGTTGAACCTCATCACAGATGCTTAACCTTATTACAGATGCTGAACCTCATCACAGAAGTTGAACTGTATCACAGATGTTGTACCTCAACACAGACTTTGAACTGTATCACAGATGCTGAACCTCATTTCAGATGCTGAGCCTCATTACAGATGCTGAACCTCATCACAGATGTTGAACTGTATCACAGATGTTGTACCTCAACACAGACTTTGAACTGTATCACAGATGCTGATTCTAATTACAGATGCTGAGCCTTATTAAAGATGCTGAACCTCATCACAGATGCTGAACCTCATCACAGATGTTGTACCTCAACACAGACTTTGAACTGTATCACAGATGTTGAACCTCATCACAGATGTTGAACCTCCTTACAGATGTTGAACCTCATCACAGACGTTGGGCTGTATTACAGATGTTGAACCTCATCACAGATGTTGACCTTTATCAAAGATGTTGTACCTCATCAGAGATGTTGAACTGTATCACAGATGTTGTACCTCATCACGGATGCCGAACCTCATCACAGATGTTGAACCTCATCACAGATGCTGAACCTCATCACAGATGCTGAACCTCATCACAGATGTTGAACCTCATCACAGATGTTGAACTGTATCACAGATGCGGAACCTCATCACAGATGCTGAACCTCATTACAGATGCTGTACCTCATCACAGATGCTGAACCTCATTACAGATGTTGAACCTCATCACAGATGTTGAACTGTATCACAGATGCTGAACCTCATCACAGATGCCGAACCTCATCACAGATGCTGAGCCTTTTTACAGATGCTGAACCTCATCACAGATGTTAAACCTCATCACAGATGTTGAACTTCATTACAGATGCTGAGCCTTGTTACAGATGCTGAACCTCATTACAGATGCTGAACCTCGTCACAGATGTTAAACCTCATCACAGATGCTGAACCTCATCACAGATGCTGAGCCTTATTGAAGATACTGAACCTCATTACAGATGTTGAACCTCATCACAGATGCTGAGCCTTTTTACAGATGTTGTACCTCATAACAGATGTTGAACCTCATCACAGATGTTGTACCTCATCATAGATGCTGAACCTCATCACAGATGTTGAACCTCATCTCAGATGCTTAACCTCATCACAGATGTTGTACCTCAACACAGATGTTGAACTGTATCACAGATATTGAACCTCATCACAGATGTTAAACTGTATTACAGATGTTGAACCTCATCACAGATGTTGAACTGTATCACGGATGTTGTACCTCATCACAGATGTTTAACTGTATCCCAGATGTTGTACCTCATCACAGATGTTGAACTGTATCACAGATGTTGTACCTCGTCACAGATGCTGAACCTTATTAAAGACGCTGAACCTCATCACAGATTCTGAACCTCATCACAGATGCTGAGCCTTGTTACAGATGCTGAACCTCATTACAGATGCTGAACCTCATCACAGATGTTAAAACTCATTACAGATGCTGAACCTCATCACAGATGTTGAACCTAATTACAGATGCTGAGCCTTATTACAGATCCTGAACCTCATTACAGATGCTGAACCTCATCACAGATGTTGAACCTCATCACAGATGTTGAACCTAATTACAGATGCTGAGCCTTATTACAGATCCTGAACCTCATTACAGATGCTGAACCTCATCACAGATGTTGAACAGTATCACAGATGCTGAACCTCATCACAGATGCTGAACCTCATTACAGATGCTGTACCTCATCACAGATGCTGAAACTCAATACAGATGTTGAACCTCATCACAGATGTTGAACCTCATCACAGATGTTGAACTGTATCACAGATGCTGAACCTCATCACAAATGTTGAACCTCATTACAGATGTTGAACCTCATTACAGATGCTGAGCCTTGTTACAGATGTTGAACCTCATCACACATGTTGTACCTCATAACAAATGTTGAACCTCATCACAGATGCTGAGCCTCATTACAGATTCTGAACCTCATCACAGATGTTGAACCTCATTACAGATGCTGAGCCTTATTACAGATGCTGAACCTCATCACAGATGCTGAGCCTTATTTAAGATGCTTAACCTCATTACAGATGCTGAACCTCATCACAGATTTTGAACCTCATCACAGATGTTGAACCTCATCACAGACGTTGAACTGTATTACAGAACTTGAACCTCATTACAAATGCTGAGCCTTGTTACAGATGCTGAACCTCATCACACATGTTGTACCTCATTACAGATGTTGAACCTCATCACAGATGCTGAACCTCATCACAGATGCTGGACCTCATCACAGATGCTGACCCTTATTACAGATGTTGAACTTCATCACAGATGCTGAACCTCATCACAGATGCTGTACCTCATCACAGATGCTGAACCTCATGACAGATGCTGAACCTCATCACAGATGTTGAACTGTATCACAGATGCTGAACGTCATTACAGATGCTGAACCTCATCACAGATGTTGAACCTCATCACAGATGTTAAAACTCATTACAGATGCTGAACCTCATTACAGATGCTGAACCTCATCACAGATGCTTAACTTCATTTCAGATGTTGAAGCTCAAAACAGATTTTGACCTCATCACAGATGCTGAACCTCATCACAGATGCTGAACCTCATCACAGATGCTGAACCTCATCACAGATGTTGAATCTCATCACAGATGTTGAACTGTATCACAGATGCTGAACCTCATCACAGATGCTTAACCTCATTACAGATGCTGTACCTCATCACAGATGCTGAACCTCATTACATATGTTGAACCTCATCACAGATGTTGAACCTCATCACAGATGCTTAACCTTATTACAGATGCTGAACCTCATCACAGAAGTTGAACTGTATCACAGATGTTGTACCTCAACACAGACTTTGAACTGTATCACAGATGCTGAACCTCATTTCAGATGCTGAGCCTCATTACAGATGCTGAACCTCATCACAGATGTTGAACTGTATCACAGATGTTGTACCTCAACACAGACTTTGAACTGTATCACAGATGCTGATTCTAATTACAGATGCTGAGCCTTATTAAAGATGCTGAACCTCATCACAGATGCTGAACCTCATCACAGATGTTGTACCTCAACACAGACTTTGAACTGTATCACAGATGTTGAACCTCATCACAGATGTTGAACCTCCTTACAGATGTTGAACCTCATCACAGACGTTGGGCTGTATTACAGATGTTGAACCTCATCACAGATGTTGACCTTTATCAAAGATGTTGTACCTCATCAGAGATGTTGAACTGTATCACAGATGTTGTACCTCATCACGGATGCCGAACCTCATCACAGATGTTGAACCTCATCACAGATGCTGAACCTCATCACAGATGCTGAACCTCATCACAGATGTTGAACCTCATCACAGATGTTGAACTGTATCACAGATGCGGAACCTCATCACAGATGCTGAACCTCATTACAGATGCTGTACCTCATCACAGATGCTGAACCTCATTACAGATGTTGAACCTCATCACAGATGTTGAACTGTATCACAGATGCTGAACCTCATCACAGATGCCGAACCTCATCACAGATGCTGAGCCTTTTTACAGATGCTGAACCTCATCACAGATGTTAAACCTCATCACAGATGTTGAACTTCATTACAGATGCTGAGCCTTGTTACAGATGCTGAACCTCATTACAGATGCTGAACCTCGTCACAGATGTTAAACCTCATCACAGATGCTGAACCTCATCACAGATGCTGAGCCTTATTGAAGATACTGAACCTCATTACAGATGTTGAACCTCATCACAGATGCTGAGCCTTTTTACAGATGTTGTACCTCATAACAGATGTTGAACCTCATCACAGATGTTGTACCTCATCATAGATGCTGAACCTCATCACAGATGTTGAACCTCATCTCAGATGCTTAACCTCATCACAGATGTTGTACCTCAACACAGATGTTGAACTGTATCACAGATATTGAACCTCATCACAGATGTTGAACTGTATTACAGATGTTGAACCTCATCACAGATGTTGAACTGTATCACGGATGTTGTACCTCATCACAGATGTTTAACTGTATCCCAGATGTTGTACCTCATCACAGATGTTGAACTGTATCACAGATGTTGTACCTCGTCACAGATGCTGAACCTTATTAAAGACGCTGAACCTCATCACAGATTCTGAACCTCATCACAGATGCTGAGCCTTATTACAGATGCTGAACCTCATTACAGATGCTGAACCTCATCACAGATGTTAAAACTCATTACAGATGCTGAACCTCATCACAGATGTTGAACCTAATTACAGATGCTGAGCCTTATTACAGATCCTGAACCTCATTACAGATGCTGAACCTCATCACAGATGTTGAACCTCATCACAGATGTTGAACCTAATTACAGATGCTGAGCCTTATTACAGATCCTGAACCTCATTACAGATGCTGAACCTCATCACAGATGTTGAACAGTATCACAGATGCTGAACCTCATCACAGATGCTGAACCTCATTACAGATGCTGTACCTCATCACAGATGCTGAAACTCAATACAGATGTTGAACCTCATCACAGATGTTGTACCTCATCACAGATGTTGAACTGTATCACAGATGTTGTACCTCATCACAGATGCTGAACCTCATCACAGATGTTGAACCTCATCACAGATGTTGAACCTCATCACAGATGTTGAACCTAATTACAGATGCTGAGCCTTATTACAGATGCTGAACCTCATCACAGATGTTGAATCTCATCACAGATGTTGAACTGTATCACAGATGCTGAACCTCATCACAGATGCTGAACCTCATTACAGATGCTGTACCTCATCACAGATGCTGAACCTCATTACATATGTTGAACCTCATCACAGATGTTGAACCTCATCACAGATGCTTAACCTTATTACAGATGCTGAACCTCATCACAGAAGTTGAACTGTATCACAGATGTTGTACCTCAACACAGACTTTGAACTGTATCACAGATGCTGAACCTCATTTCAGATGCTGAGCCTCATTACAGATGCTGAACCTCATCACAGATGTTGAACTGTATCACAGATGTTGTACCTCAACACAGACTTTGAACTGTATCACAGATGCTGATTCTAATTACAGATGCTGAACCTCATCACAGATGCTGTACCTCATCACAGATGTTAAACCTCATCACAGATGTTGAACCTCATTACAGATGCTGAGCCTTGTTACAGATGCTGAACCTCATTACAGATGCTGAGCCTTGTTACAGATGCTGAACCTCATTACAGATGCTGAACCTCATCACAGATGCTTAACTTCATTTCAGATGTTGAAGCTCATCACAGATTTTGAACCTCATCACAGATGCTGAACCTCATTACAGATGCTGAGCCTCATCACAGATGTTGAACCTCATCACAGATTTTGAATTGTATCACAGATGCTGAACGTCATTACAGATGCTGAACCTCATCACAGATGTTGAACCTCATCACAGATGTTAAAACTCATTACAGATGCTGAACCTCATCACAGATGTTGAACCTAATTACAGATGCTGAGCCTTATTACTAATCCTGAACCTCATTACAGATGCTGAACCTCATCACAGATGTTGAACCTCATCACAGATGTTGAACCTAATTACAGATGCTGAGCCTTATTACAGATCCTGAACCTCATTACAGATGCTGAACCTCATCACAGATGTTGAACAGTATCACAGATGCTGAACCTCATCACAGATGCTGAACCTCATTACAGATGCTGTACCTCATCACAGATGCTGAAACTCATTACAGATGTTGAACCTCATCACAGATGTTGAACCTCATCACAGATGTTGAACTGTATCACATATGCTGAACCTCATCACAAATGTTGAACCTCATTACAGATGTTGAACCTCATTACAGATGCTGAGCCTTGTTACAGATGTTGAACCTCATCACACATGTTGTACCTCATAACAGATGTTGAACCTCATCACAGATGCTGAGCCTCATTACAGATTCTGAACCTCGTCACAGATGTTGAACCTCATTACAGATGCTGAGCCTTATTACAGATGCTGAACCTCATCACAGATGCTGAGCCTTATTTAAGATGCTGAACCTCATCACAGATGTTGAACCTCATCACAGACGTTGAACTGTATGACAGAACTTGAACCTCATTACAAATGCTGAGCCTTGTTACAGATGCTGAACCTCATCACACATGTTGTACCTCATTACAGATGTTGAACCTCATCACAGATGCTGAACCTCATCACAGATGCTGGACCTCATCACAGATGCTGACCCTTATTACAGATGTTGAACCTCATCACAGATGCTGAACCTCATCACAGATGCTGTACCTCATCACAGATGCTGAACCTCATGACAGATGCTGAACCTCATCACAGATGTTGAACTGTATCACAGATGCTGAACGTCATTACAGATGCTGAACCTCATCACAGATGTTGAACCTCATCACAGATGTTAAAACTCATTACAGATGCTGAACCTCATTACAGATGCTGAACCTCATCACAGATGCTTAACTTCATTTCAGATGTTGAAGCTCATCACAGATTTTGACCTCATCACAGATGCTGAACCTCATTACAGATGCTGAGCCTTATTACAGATGCTGAACCTCATCACAGATGCTGAACCTCATCACAGATGTTGAACCTCATCACAGATGTTAAAACTCATTACAGATGCTGAACCTCATCACAGATGTTGAACCTAATTACAGATGCTGAGCCTTATTACAGATCCTGAACCTCATTACAAATGCTGAGCCTTGTTACAGATGCTGAACCTCATCACACATGTTGTACCTCATAACAGATGTTGAACCTCATCACAGATGCTGAACCTCATCACAGATGCTGGACCTCATCACAGATGCTGACCCTCATCACAGATGCTGAACCTCATCACAGATGCTGTACCTCATCACAGATGTTAAACCTCATCACAGATGTTGAACCTCATTACAGATGCTGAGCCTTGTTACAGATGCTGAACCTCATTACAGATGCTGAACCTCATCACAGATGCTGAACCTCATTACAGATGCTGAACCTCATCACAGATGCTTAACTTCATTTCAGATGTTGAAGCTCATCACAGATTTTGAACCTCATCACAGATGCTGAACCTCATTACAGATGCTGAGCCTCATCACAGATGTTGAACCTCATCACAGATTTTGAATTGTATCACAGATGCTGAACGTCATTACAGATGCTGAACCTCATCACAGATGTTGAACCTCATCACAGATGTTAAAACTCATTACAGATGCTGAACCTCATCACAGATGTTGAACCTAATTACAGATGTTGAACCTCATCACAGATGCTGAACCTCATCACAGATGCTGGACCTCATCACAGATGCTGACCCTCATCACAGATGCTGAACCTCATCACAGATGCTGTACCTCATCACAGATGTTAAACCTCATCACAGATGTTGAACCTCATTACAGATGCTGAGCCTTGTTACAGATGCTGAACCTCATTACAGATGCTGAGCCTTGTTACAGATGCTGAACCTCATTACAGATGCTGAACCTCATCACAGATGCTTAACTTCATTTCAGATGTTGAAGCTCATCACAGATTTTGAACCTCATCACAGATGCTGAACCTCATTACAGATGCTGAGCCTCATCACAGATGTTGAACCTCATCACAGATTTTGAATTGTATCACAGATGCTGAACGTCATTACAGATGCTGAACCTCATCACAGATGTTGAACCTCATCACAGATGTTAAAACTCATTACAGATGCTGAACCTCATCACAGATGTTGAACCTAATTACAGATGCTGAGCCTTATTACAGATCCTGAACCTCATTACAGATGCTGAACCTCATCACAGATGTTGAACCTCATCACAGATGTTGAACCTAATTACAGATGCTGAGCCTTATTACAGATCCTGAACCTCATTACAGATGCTGAACCTCATCACAGATGTTGAACAGTATCACAGATGCTGAACCTCATCACAGATGCTGAACCTCATTACAGATGCTATACCTCATCACAGATGCTGAAACTCATTACAGATGTTGAACCTCATCACAGATGTTGAACCTCATCACAGATGTTGAACTGTATCACAGATGCTGAACCTCATCACAAATGTTGAACCGCATTCCAGATGTTGAACCTCATTACAGATGCTGAGCCTTGTTACAGATGTTGAACCTCATCACACATGTTGTACCTCATAACAGATGTTGAACCTCATCACAGATGCTGAGCCTCATTACAGATTCTGAACCTCATCACAGATGTTGAACCTCATTACAGATGCTGAGCCTTATTACAGATGCTGAACCTCATCACAGATGCTGAGCCTTATTTAAGATGCTGAACCTCATCACAGATGTTGAACCTCATCACAGACGTTGAACTGTATTACAGAACTTGAACCTCATTACAAATGCTGAGCCTTGTTACAGATGCTGAACCTCATCACACATGTTGTACCTCATTACAGATGTTGAACCTCATCACAGATGCTGAACCTCATCACAGATGCTGGACCTCATCACAGATGCTGAACCTCATCACAGATGTTGAACTGTATCACAGATGCTGAACGTCATTACAGATGCTGAACCTCATCACAGATGTTGAACCTCATCACAGATGTTAAAACTCATTACAGATGCTGAACCTCATTACAGATGCTGAACCTCATCACAGATGCTTAACTTCATTTCAGATGTTGAAGCTCATCACAGATTTTGACCTCATCACAGATGCTGAACCTCATTACAGATGCTGAGCCTTATTACAGATGCTGAACCTCATCACAGATGCTGAACCTCATCACAGATGTTGAACTGTATCACAGATGCTGAACGTCATTACAGATGCTGAACCTCATCACAGATGTTGAACCTCATCACAGATGTTAAAACTCATTACAGATGCTGAACCTCATCACAGATGTTGAACCTAATTACAGATGCTGAGCCTTATTACAGATCCTGAACCTCATTACAGATGCTGAACCTCATCACAGATGTTGAACCTCATCACAGATGTTGAACCTAATTACAGATGCTGAGCCTTATTACAGATCCTGAACCTCATTACAGATGCTGAACCTCATCACAGATGTTGAACAGTATCACAGATGCTGAACCTCATCACAGATGCTGAACCTCATTACAGATGCTGTACCTCATCACAGATGCTGAAACTCATTACAGATGTTGAACCTCATCACAGATGTTGAACCTCATCACAGATGTTGAACTGTATCACAGATGCTGAACCTCATCACAAATTTGAACCTCATTACAGATGTTGAACCTCATTACAGATGCTGAGCCTTTTTACAGATGTTGAACCTCATCACACATGTTGTACCTCATAACAGATGTTGAACCTCATCACAGATGCTGAGCCTCATTACAGATTCTGAACCTCATCACAGATGTTGAACCTCATTACAGATGCTGAACCTCATCACAGATGTTGAACCTCATCACAGATGTTGAAACTCATTACAGATGCTGAACCTCATTACAGATGCTGAGCCTTATTACACATGCTGATCCTCATCACAGATGTTGAGCCTTATTACAGATGCTGAGCCTTATTACAGATCCTGAACCTCATTACAGATGCTGAACCTCATCACAGATGTTGAACAGTATCACAGATGCTGAACCTCATTACAGATTCTGTACCTCATCACAGATGCTGAAACTCATTACAGATGTTGAACCTCATCACAGATGTTGAACTGTATCACAGATGCTGAACCTCATTACAGATGCTGTACCTCATCACAGATGCTGAACTGTATCACAGATGTTGAACCTCATCACAGATGCTGAACCTCATCACAGATGCTGAGCCTCATTAAAGATGCTGAACCTCATTACAGATGCTGTACCTCATCACAGATGCTGAACTTCATTACAGATGTTGAACTGTATCACAGATGTTGAACCTCATCACAGATGCTGAACTTCATTACAGATGTTGAACTGTATCACACATGCTGATCCTCATCACAGATGCTGAACCTCATCACAAATGTTGAACCTCATTACAGATGTTGAACCTCATTACAGATGCTGAGCCTTGTTACAGATGTTGAACCTCATCACACATGTTGTACCTCATAACAGATGTTGAACCTCATCACAGATGCTGAGCCTCATTACAGATGCTGAGCCTCATTACAGATTCTGAACCTCATCACAGATGTTGATCCTAATTACAGATGCTGAGCCTTATTACAGATGCTGAACCTCATTACAGATGCTGAACCTCATCACAGATGCTGAACCTCATCACAGATGTTGAACAGTATCACAGATGCTGAACCTCATTACAGATGCTGAACCTTATTACAGATGTTGAACCTCATCACAGATGTTGAACCTCATCACAGATGTTGAACTGTATCACAGATGCTGAACCTCATTACAGATGCTGTACCTCATCACAGATGCTGAACTGTATCACAGATGTTGAACCTCATCACAGATGCTGAACCTCATCACAGATGCTGAGCCTCATTAAAGATGCTGAACCTCATTACAGATGCTGTACCTCATCACAGATGCTGAACTTCATTACAGATGTTGAACTGTACACAGATGTTGAACCTCATCACAGATGCTGAACTTCATTACAGATGTTGAACTGTATCACACATGCTGATCCTCATCACAGATGCTGAACCTCATCACAAATGTTGAACCTCATAACAGATGTTGAACCTCATCACAGATGCTGAGCCTCATTACAGATGCTGAGCCTCATTACAGATTCTGAACCTCATCACAGATGTTGATCCTAATTACAGATGCTGAGCCTTATTACAGATGCTGAACCTCATTACAGATGCTGAACCTCATCACAGATGCTGAACCTCATCACAGATGTTGAACAGTATCACAGATGCTGAACCTCATTACAGATGCTGAACCTTATTACAGATGTTGAACCTCATCACAGATGCTGAACCTTATTACAGATGTTGAACCTTATTACAGATGCTGAACCTCATCACAGATGCTGAACCTTATTACAGATGTTGAACCTTATTACAGATGCTGAACCTCATCACAGAGATGAGATGCACTGTAAGAGGAAGGAATATGAACATTTCAAAAACACATTTCCTTACAGAGTCGAGTTTTCCACATCTGAAAGTTTTGTGTCGCTGATAAGAAACAAGGTCAAGTAAGAAGGTAACAGTGGCAGGAACAGTGAGGTTTACTCTGAAGGTTCAAAGTGTCATGGAAAACAAGACCTGCATATAAAAGCGCTCAAAAACACCAAGGGACTCATAGTCATCAGGGTCCCTCCCAGTTAGTCTCACCCCAGAATTTCATCCTGTCCAGTTAGGAAGCATGAATGAATCCAAACCATCTTCTCCTGCTGTTGTGTCAACGTCACAGACAGCAGGTAGGAAGGAGGGACAGTCAGCCAGGCCAGCCTTGTACAGGAAGGTTCAGCAGGTGGGACCACAGACCTGTTCCCTCCTCGTCCTCTCTGGCTGATTCTTGGCTAGTTTACATTCTCCAGTCCTGCTGTGGGAGCAGGAGGAGGATCTGATGCCCACAGACCTTGATCACGTAGTGCAGCTCCTCCAGGAGCCACATCCATACGCCGGGGCCAGAAGGCTCCCTGTGTCTCCCTGCAGAGAGAATAGTACCCCAGCAGGGGGAGGAGTAGGGGGCCGTAGGAGGGCGGCACCCCAGCAGCAGGACCGCTATCTGCTCCTTCGTGCAAGGAGGAGCACCGCCAGAGTCCTGCAAGATGACCTCCAGCAGATGAGCGCAGGTTCACACGGAGCACATGAGCGAGTCTGACATGCTGTGGAGAACCTTCTGCTGCCTGCTATGTCCTCCAGCTTGACCGCTCTGGTGGAGGGTCAGTGATGGTCAGGGGAGGTGGTTCCTTGGAGGGCTGCCACAGACCTTCAGGTGCTCACCAGAAGAACCCTGACTGCGGTTAGGTAGCAGGATGAGATCCTCAGACCCAGTCAGATCTGATGGTGCTGAGCCCTGGGTTCCCTCTGGTCCAGGACAACGCTCAGCCTCACATGAGAGGACGGTTGTGGTTGGATCAGTCTGATCTCATCTGTAGGATTCTGAATCCAGTCCTCAGTGGGTCAATGATTTTGGTTTCCACTGGTCGTTCTTTTTTAGTTTTTTTATATCCAACCAGTTCAACTATGTAATCAATAAGATTTTCAAATGGAATATTTCATTCATCATTAATCAACGTCTGGAATATGTGATTTTTAAGCAGTGTTTTTGAGGAAAGTTACTGACACCATGAGACACAAAACTATGAAGGACAACGGCACCGGTGAGACGCTGCTGACCAGGGTCACACCAAGACCCCCAACAGTCGGGTGATTGAGTCCAGGCTCCACGCTCATTACCAGATAACTGGAAAAACAATAAAATACAGAAGGACACTGGAGACTGGATCCTCACTCACACACCTGATGAGCCAGGAGTGATGATCCTCAGGTTCTGTCTCTTTCTTACGTTTCCAGTGTCCAAGCTGATTGGTGACGTATGACCGTCTTCACCTGAGGTCACAACTTCATATAAAATTTCTGTCAGTGACAGTAAAGTATTGAATAATTAAACGAAAACAAGTCAGCAGTTTTAATTGAAATAAATATAATATTGCACTAGTGTGGCATCGCTCTCAGTCCTGACACCAGCACGTGTGTGTGTGTGTGTGTGGGTGTGTGTGTGTTATCACGGATGTTGAACCTCATCACAGATGTTGAACCGTAGCTTAGCTCTGAGCTCGATGGGTCTCAGCGGCGCTCAGTTCTACTCAGCTGCTGTGCCTGCATTGGGCCCCAAGCTGTAAACATGAAGGCTCACTCACAAACTGATTCCATGGACGGAAGCAAATCAATGACTCTTCACACACAAATCATTCATAGTTTATTTATTGAAACTAAAAAAGAACAAACAGGTAATGATGTGACTCGAGCAAACAGAAGTACAGATAAAAATAATGTATCTGAAAGGTCACTTTTATTATAAAACCGCAAATGAGATCAATGAAAGCCCTCTCACACACACACACACACACACACACACACACACACACACACACTTGTTAACGCTACACTACTGCCATCCTCAGGCAAGCAGCTTTCCCAACCTGCTGTCTTGAGGAATAATTTGTGTTCTGAGATTCTTCGTCTTGATATATTTCTGCAGGTCAAATCTCACTTACTCTTAAAAGGTCTCTCACACTATTTGGTCACGATGAAGGATGTTCGTTGGGCTCCAGAAAGCTCACAACCATGTGTCACATGACCACATCAACACAGACTGGAGCAGGACTAAAACCTCCAGGAGAAAACACGGCAACAGGGAATAAAAATGTGTTCAACTCTAGAATTTCTCAATGATGTCTGCAGGTCTGGAGACAGAAAAATGAAGATGGTCGCCATAACGAGCTGCAGCGCTCTGGTTCACTTTGGGATTGGCTCCTTGATTCTGGGAACAATTTACAATACAGAAGTCAATCTTCTTATTGATCAGATATAACCAGCTCTGAACACTGAAGCCAGTGTTCTGCATACTGCATGTTCAATCAGGAACTGCACCTCGTGTGCAGCACAGCACATGGGGGGGGGGGGGGGCTGACTGAAGACCCCTCAGCCTCCTACGAGCTCATTCTTGACCCTATTCTGGTCTGGAACTAACATTCCTCCTCTCCTGTGTGAGGAACCAGCAATACATGATGGGCATCTTCTCGGAACAGAATGCTGGGTTGGATGCAGCTCGTGGCTGAGAGGCTGAGAAGGTGTGTCGGGTCAGTGCCCGAGGGGACCCACACACTCAGCAGCCCCAGCTGCAACCTGCAGTTTTAACTGGTGCAAAACTTTGTGCCTTATTAAGCCAAGATAATTAGTTCTGTATATTCTCTTGGCGTTAAGAAACTCGTCCTCCCTGGCGACCGCTGCACGCCAAGTATTTAAATCAAATGAGGAGGAGCTGGCAGACGGATGGAGAGAAAAAGGAGCAAAAGAAAGGCGTTAAGCAGACCTGAGCATGTCTGGCACAGTGTTGAAGCACTACGATACGGTGAAGAGAGAAGAGACCCAGGCGTGAAACAGAGGAGGGATTGGAAAACATCTCCTTTTCAGCAGGGCCGCATCACTGCCGCACTTCCACATAGTTGGCTGGGAAGAGGCCGTAGGCACCTCGGCACACGCCTCGCCACCAGCCCTCATCAATCATCTCAATGTTGGTGATGATGTCATCAGGGTCGAAGGAGATCTCGTCATCGCCGGCTGAAACGGGGAGAGCAATGAAGCTTAAACCACTGAAATGAGTAGTTGGTCAAGGAATAATGTAGACACCATTTTAACAATTATGATCCGCTCATCAGTGTCACATCATCGACGTATAAAGAGGAGACGGAGCCTCTCAGCCTGCTGAGGAGCTTTAAACCTGCCGTCTTCCTCATGGCCAGCAGGGGTTGCAAGTCACTACACGGTGACCCGTCACTCAGGGTGTTGGTGCCCAAATCCGGTCCCTTCTGGTTCCGAAAACCAAGCCTGAGATTGCCAACTTGAACAGGTCGAACCAATCAGAGGTTGGACCTGAAAATTCAGTCTCACCAGCTTGGTAGTCATAGAGGGCCACCGCCGTCACCCCGAGGTCCTCGCTGTACTCGTACTGCTGAGCGTCTGTAAGACAGCAATGCTTTGGTCAGTAAAGAGACTCCAGACGAGTCCAGGTGCTGCTGGACGGACGAGGAGATCCTCGGTCTCAGACGATTGGCCTGCCTCGCTCACAGACAGACACTCTCCTACAATCGAAGCCTCACATGTTGGTTGGGGGATGAAAACATGTCAAAAATACAATTCCACTTCTGTGGACACTGATGTCGTATGACAGATAAGATGAGGACCTTCTGCAGCCGTCTCTTGTGGGGTTTGGTACAGATCTTCTTCCTCCTGTTGTGTGTACTTGCTCGGTGGCTCCACCTCATACAGCTGCTCGCCATTCTCCTCGCCGGTGCCATCATTAGCAGCTTCCTCGATGTTCTAACAAGGCAAACATGTCCATGTTTCAGTACTGGAGACAAAAATCCTCCTCAACTACCCCATGTTAGAGCACGTAAGCAAACAGCTGTTCTGTCACATACTGCTAGCGCCCTGCTAGCACATCTGATGAGTTTGCTATCTGCTGCAAGCAGCTCAAACTTGGCATTACTGAGGTTCCCAAAGGCGCCTCGCCCTTTATAGAAGCATCAACGTGGGCTTGCTTGAAATCTCATCAGGACACCCCAGGTCATCAAGATGTGATCATGAGTGTGATTAAGGTGTGTACATGTCTGAACACACTTCCATGAGGTGACTCAGCATCTCACTGGGATTTAATATCGGAATATTGACATCTCGGCAAACGTAGCTGAAGTCTCCACAAGCATCCCCTCCTCCAGTAATACGCTAACACATCTTTTCAGACGTACTTGGGTCATGTTTCACTGCACTGTCAGATGTGGCAGATCAGCATTGATGGCATACCAAATAAAACAGACCATAATAAGTCTCAGCATGTGTGATAAACATTTAAATACATTGAGCACTTTTCACCTGAGAGACCATCACAGGTGTGAAGAGTCTGCTTGTGGAAGTAAAGCCAGTACATGTAGGCTTCCTGAACAAGCCGAACGATGGGTTCTATGATACCTGACGAGTAAGAACTCAGGACGCTACAGCACAGATCAAGACAGCAGTGTTGATGTGGCAAGAACGGCACTTTCACACATGTTGGGAAGTTCCCACGCAACTAGAAGTGGAGAGTTGGAGGGGGACACAAACAAAAGCTGACCTTGTATGTGGGTCCATCAGTAGGATGGACTGGTGGAGTCGGGCTGGGACAGGCAGCAGGGATGGGAGAGGGGGCCTTGACTGTCTCTGCATCTTTTTGCCGCGCAGCCTCCTGTTCCTGTCTCTCTTTGGCCTGCCGACGCGCTCGCTCCTCCTCGGCTCTCTTTCTGTCCTCCTCTTCCTTCTGCTTGGCGATGTTCTCAAAGCGAGCCTTAATGCTTCCTGTGCTGCTGCCAGCTGACCAGAGAAGTGATGAGGAGCAGTGCACTCACGCTGACCCTCAAACACTTGATAGTGACGGGTGCTTACCAGCCTCCACAGGTTTGGTCTTCTGGTAAGATGGGCTCGGCTTCTCGACCTCCTCAAACGTCCCTGCGCTCTGTCGACCAGAGCGAGAGGTGAGACTCTGTTTCATACACAATGTAGACACACAGAGGCACTCAGACACACTTTACCTTGTCCATCCGGTCATTCTGGACACCATACTTCCCACCAAATCCTTTAGAATAATCTGTTAACAAAGAGAAGATGAGTCCGTGTTTTACTTCAAGCTTATTGGATCAACCACAGTCAGCATCACCAGAACAGCTTTTCCTGACAATTAACTTCAGGTTTAATTTAGCCTCTTCATCAGACTCAGGGGGGCTCACCACGAACCCCCCTGGTCTACTGCAGTTCCCATGAAGCAGACTGTGGCTGAATTAGTCCATGAGAGGACTGACAAACAGAAGAGCTGCTGGAGTCAAAGGATGGGCGGACGGGCTCATGCAAACCTGTAGAGAGGAGAGGAGGATCAACACAAAAGACAGCAGACAGCAGGAGGAGGACAGTCTGAACATGAGACAGACACTTGGTAGGGGGCCAAGCAGCCATCTTGACTCAATATCTGAGCTGAAGATCAGCCATGATGCCTCTGAGTGCTTGCAGCAGGACGCCTTGATAAACTGCACTGCGGCCATACGACAGTGCCGGTATCATGCAAACAATGACGCATGAGCAAAGACAGCATCGCCACGGCAGCTAGAAACAGCAGGCAGGTGATCGGTGACATGGAGTTTTGAAGTGATTCATGTGGAGGGTTGACGCTGGTGAAAAGAAAATCTGATATGTTTAAGTTGGGTTTTTTATATGTCTGTTATTACCCTTTGGAGAAAGAAAAAACCTAGAGGCCCTAACTAGCAGTATTTAAGGGCCAAAGCCTAAAGGGCACTGGATTCTGCTCAAAGGAACATGCCAACTGTTTGTTAAAAACCCTGCTGTCCTCCCTCCCCCGGCTCATCTGGCCAGGTGTTTTTTTTTGTTGGTTTTTTTGTTTTACAAAAAGTTGGCATGTTCCTTTAAGCAGAATTCTGCCTCAAGGTTGCCGTGTTCCTTTCACATCACCTCTCAACATTAAGGCCGTTGTAAAAATGTAACGTGAAGAAGCTGACCTCGTGAGATCAAGCAAACCTCTATGAATCAGAGTAGCAGAGTACAGCAGTAGAGAAGAGTGGTAGAGTACAGCGGTAGAGTATAGTAGTAGAGTACAGTCCTAGAGTACAGCGGTAGAGTATAGTAGTAGAGTACAGTCCTAGAGTACAGCGGTAGAGTATAGTAGTAGAGTACAGCGGTAGAGTATAGTAGTAGAGTACAGTCCTAGAGTACAGCGGTAGAGTATAGTAGTAGAGTACAGTCCTAGAGTACAGCGGTAGAGTATAGTAGTAGAGTACAGCGGTAGAGTATAGTAGTAGAGTACAGTCCTAGAGTACAGCGGTAGAGTACAGCGGTAGAGTATAGTAGTAGAGTACAGTCCTAGAGTACAGCGGTAGAGTACAGCGGTAGAGTATAGTAGTAGAGTACAGTCCTAGAGTACAGCGGTAGAGTATAGTAGTAGAGTACAGTCCTAGAGTACAGCGGTAGAGTATAGTAGTAGAGTACAGTCGTAGAGTACAGCGGTAGAGTATAGTAGTAGAGTACAGTCGTAGAGTACAGCGGTAGAGTATAGTAGTAGAGTACAGTCGTAGAGTACAGCGGTAGAGTATAGTAGTAGAGTACAGTCGTTGAGTACAGCGGTAGAGTGTAGTAGTAGAGTACAGTCCTAGAGTACAGCGGTAGAGTATAGTAGTAGAGTACAGTCCTAGAGTACAGCGGTAGAGTATAGTAGTAGAGTACAGTCGTAGAGTACAGTCGTAGAGTACAGCGGTAGAGTATAGTAGTAGAGTACAGTCGTAGAGTACAGCGGTAGAGTATAGTAGTAGAGTACAGTCCTAGAGTACAGCGGTAGAGTATAGTAGTAGAGTACAGTCGTAGCGTACAGTCCTAGAGTACAGCGGTAGAGTATAGTAGTAGAGTACAGTCCTAGAGTACAGCGGTAGAGTATAGTAGTAGAGTACAGTCGTAGCGTACAGTCCTAGAGTACAGCGGTAGAGTATAGTAGTAGAGTACAGCGGTAGAGTACAGCGGTAGAGTACAGTGGTAGAGTACAGTCCTAGAGTACAGTGGTAGAGTATAGTAGTAGAGTACAATCCTAGAGTACAGCGGTAGAGTATAGTAGTAGAGTACAGTCGTAGAGTACAGCGGTAGAGTGGAGTAATAGAGTGGTAGAGTAGAGTAGTAGAGTAGAGTGGTAGAGTGCAGTAGTAGAGCAGAGTAGTAGAGTACAGTAGTAAAGTACAGTGGTAGAGTACAGCGGTAGAGTACAGTCGTAGAGTACAGTCGTAGAATACAGTAGTACAGTGGTAGAGTACAGTGGTAGAGTACAGTATTAAAGTACAGTAGTACAGTAGTAGAGTACAGTCAGAGCAGCTGTCACGGTGGCTGGACAGCAGCTCAGCTGTGTGGTAATAAGACCCACTTATACAACTGTAGTTTGACTGCAGAGGTCCAGACGCCTGAGAGGACAAATGTGTCAACCGCGCTGTCATGCAGATGAAACTACAGAGTTCCAGCACAGCCAGACGGCGTTAGAGGGCTGTTACTTGTTGAAACTGTATTATTATATTATATATTAACCAGGTGAAATGGTAGGACTCTTTTCTGACACACTTTTTTTAATTTAAAAAAAAAAATCACAAAAGTACCCTCGAGTGAAAAGCATGACTGATGACTGGAGGTCAGTGAACAATCACTATTTGGATGAAGAATCTGTGCTGCAATGTGGATGCAGTGAAACAGAGAGGGGCGTGAGGGACCAGGGGTGGTGAGGGTTCTCTGATGGAGGGGCAAATCTTTCAGGAAAGAAAGGCGTGTCCATGACAAAACAGCTGTCACTGAAGAAAAAGAGGTGCCAAAGAAGGGGTATCAAGCTAAGAGGGGTTATTGGGGAGGGGTTGTGGGTGTCCAGGGAAGTATCTGTGCCTTTCTGGGACTCGTGCTTGGCCAGGCTCTCCTTGTGCTCATAGCCCAGGGCACACTGGTCCTGCTTCTCCACCTCTACCCCATACTGCCCTCCAAACCCACGCTTATAGTCTGCAACATAACATAAATACACACAAATTTTATTTTTTATATATTATATATATATTTTTATATATATATATATATATATATATATTTTTTTTTATATATATATATATATATATATATATATATATATATTTTTTTTTTATATATATATATATATATATATATATATAAAATATATATAATATATATATTACTTATAATATATATTATATATATAATATATATAAGTAATATAGATATATTTAGATATATATATAGATATATATAGATATAGATATAGATAGTACACACACGTATAAAGAGACAGGCAGAAAGACAAGGACACACCCTGAGGACTCATTTCACATTGGAGTGAAAGACAAACATTTATAATCAGAGCCTTCAAGGTTTCGCTGTCATGATGAGGCGTTCACGTGTCACACAAGTGTCGTGTTCAAGTGTCGTCCCTGGCAGAAAATTCTCTTGATTCTGTCTCTTCTCTGTACCTCCAGCGTACTAAGACATGCCTGTTTTTGTCTTCCAGTCCAGACGTGTAACTGTCCTTTGACACAGATCAGTGGACCCTGAGGAGTGAGGGTCCCTGGTTCTGACAGGGTTCTGCTGTGGATTTATGGTCTTTCACTGTGAACGCTTGAGAGCCGCTCCTTTCCTAAGTGGTGCTGAACTCAAACTACAGGACACGGATTAAAGGAGCTTCCAAGTAGCAACAACTGTAGTTTACAGACTCAAACTGACCGACGCACACTCACAGAACTTTACTGGGAGCAAATAAAAGTTAAATAAACACAAAACAAAAACCTGAAGTACAAACAGTAGTTTTCCATCTGAACGCCACATCTAAAAGGACTTGTAAAGGCTGCGACATGAGGCCCTCTACGCACGAGTGAAGTTCCTAAAGCAGCACTTTCCTTTACTGAACATCACATTTCCTCAGAGCTGCTCTGGGTGAGGGCATCAGCTTCAGGCTGACATGCTACATCAATCTGAGCTGAGGTTTCACTTCCTCTTTGAACGCACAGATTGAGGAAGTTATCAAGACCATCCACAGCCACAGCACCACCACATCAGAGAGGTTTCAGAGTGAAAACACACCAAGGGCTGAATTCAAAGCACACACGTTGTCAAGTTTTGCAGAAGGTCAGATGGATGTTTGCTGACATACAACAAAATGTGTTCATGATTTCCAAGCCTTTCTAAACTATTTTGCTTTTCATCTGGAGTGAAAAAGATTGAATTTCTCCATCATCTCTTGTAGATAATGACAGCGTTTTCCCCCACCAGCACTTGGCAGTGACAATGTAAGGCAACTGGTTCAATAAACAACAACAACACATCAAAACTTGATCATTGACCTTCATCACTGCAGCAGCTTCTATGGGCCTACTTTGAACCTCGAGTGTCAGAAATGGAGTATATTTAATGACTCAAAGAAGCTGCTGTAGTGATGCAAGCAGAAACAGGCCACAAGGTAGATGGGCCACTTGGTTGATTGAGATCACTGTTGAGTCAGCGCCGGCCCGCTGACCAGGGCCCACTGACCAGGGCCCACTGACCAGGGCCCGCTGACCAGGGCCCACTGACCAGGGCCCACTGACCAGGGCCCACAGACCAGGGCCCACAGACCAGGGCCCACTGACCAGGGCCCGCTGACCAGCTCCCTCCAGCGCTCGCTGCTGATATGAGATGATGTTTGCAGCAGACTAAGATATGACATGAATTTGCTGTTTTGTAAAATACTGTCAGTAATTTGAAGTGACAGTTATTTCCAATCTACAACCACATGTACATGCATTAATATCTCAACTGACCTCCAGAATTATGACAAATTCCCCAGGTGACACTGATCCATGTAAACAAGGCTCAGAAGCTCATAAATGACTATTATATTCAGACTTATGAGCGAGGACCAATGGGCTGCCGGCCTCTATTTGATGTGCAGTCAGCAAGGTAGCAATAGGCAGCAGGACCCACAGTGGTGGACAGAGGTGGTTGACTGGTGTAAACCAGTAAATTTCACCCGTCAAGAGTGACTTCCAACCAACCTCCAGATGTGAGGTAATAATTATTCTATATTTGTTTGTTTCAAGTGATTAGATATGGCTGGTGTGCACACAGCTGACGTGCTTGCTTGGACACAGTTTGCTACTGATCTTAGTTGCAAGAGACGAACCCCGGTACCTTTTTGGGACTCGTGGAGCTGCACTTTCTCCTGGTGGTCCCATCCCAGCGCAGATTTGTCCTGTCTGTCCTTCTGCACACCAAACTTGCCTCCAAAACCCTTCACGTAATCTGCAGACACACATATTACACACTCCAGTACTCCAGCTGAAACACCTGAATGTACCTCGGTTAATTTAGAGATAAACATGACTTCACTTGTTAAAGTCATGTTCTTCTCACAGGGACAGTTTCAAAAGTTTCTGTCAACATCCATCCATATCCCATAACGCTTATCCGTAAGGGTCGCAGGGGGTGGAGCCTATCCCAGCTGACATTGGGTGAGAGCCGGGGTTCACCCTGGACGGGTCACCAGTGGGCCATCAGGAACAACCAGGGATTCAGTATCTTGCTCAAGGACACTTGGACATGGTCACTGGGGGAAGTGGGGATCGAACCAGTGACCCTTCGGTTGCTAGACGGCTGCAATACCTCCAAGCCAAGCCGCCCCTTTCTGTCAGCATTATGGACATTTTTATACAGACAGCAACATTGCACTGGTAATCTTACCAACTCACATATGGAGGCCAGTCTGCCTGACCGCGTCAACGCTGGTAAATGAAATGGTGGTCCTGGTCCTGTTATCGGAGATCTTGTGTTTGCACCACAGAGGCAAACAGGGCGGCGAGCAGGGGTTTGTGAGGTCACCTACATAAAAGTGTACTTGTGAGCTGCAGTCAGCTAACCTGCCAATAAAGCTGCTGCAGGTGTGGCAGACAAGCAGCAACAGGTAGAACTGCTGGCTCTGCTGCGTGTCAGAGTCAGGAAGAGAGGGTGTGTCCCACTCAGCTGCTCTGGCACATAAACCACCTGGTCAGAAGCAGTTTTCAGTGGACAAACACACTGCAAATAGGTTGACGGGGGGGGGGGGGTAGTTGACCTCACACACCAGATTTCACCGGATATCACGGAAGGGCAGCCGCCTCCTTATTTGGTTCATTCGCAAGTGATAAAAACCATGATTATAGAAATAATGAGAGACTGTTTTTCCCACCTGGACTACCCAGGACCTGCTACATGGATTCTGGTTGTTGCAATGATACCAACCTTTCTGAGACTCGTGCCGCTCGGTTTTGCCCTGGTATTCAAAGCCCACAGCACTCTTGTCCACCTTGTCAGTCTCGACTCCAAACTTTCCGCCAAAGCCTTTGGCATAATCTGTTGATGGCCGCCGTATGGGAGGGGGGGCAGAGTTAAGACAGAGAGAGGTGGAGGAGAGCTAGAGTTAGTCCCAAACATGAAAGTGCTTCACCGGAGAAGTAGAGTGAATGTTTCTACAAATGCATCCCGAGTTATGGCTTTGATATCAATCAGTGGTTACCACAGGTGTCGGGCCAAAATGAGCATCCACAGAAGGACACTCATACGTAGAATGCATAGTCACCTGATCATCATCAGTACAGAGGAGTGAGGAAAAACGGGATTTGAGCTGTACTACTTGAAACTGAATGCAGTGGAATCCAGGATTCCTCTGTCTGTGGCTGGGTCATGCTCCAGCCGCAGACCAGGTACACTGGCAACCACCTGGAATCTGATAAAGCATTTCCACCTGCTATGGTCTACAGGAAGAGTGACATACAAATAAAGTGTATTATTCTTAGAAATATGAAGGCCTGCAGAGACACAGAGGAAGCCACCTACATTCAAAAAGACTCCAAATACTGTAAGGTTCTGAGCCAGGTGTCCCCTTCCAGCTGCACTGTTTGACAATGAGCTAAACAAACAGGACCCATGCAGCTGACAGAGTCAAAATTAAAGTAAAGCCATTGTTTGCAAGCTTGACTAAGCTAGCAGGCAGAGGAAGCGAATGAACAGACAAAGAAATGCAAAACACATTTTTGCGTGGATTTGCACTCACCGAGTCAAGCTGAGAGAGTGAGTGTGAGTGTGTTCTGCCATAACTTTCCCATGTCTCTCCAGGCTAATGGGAATGCCGCATGGCGTGGAAACTACACAAACCTTTCTGGGACTCGTGCTTCTCAGTTTTGCCCTGGTAATCGAAGCCCACTGCGCTCTGGTCGACACGATCTGCCTGTACTCCATATCTCCCCCCAAACCCAGTGGTGTAGTCTATACAGCAAACCGGGGGGGGGGGGGGGGGGGGGGGGGCAAGGGTCAAAGGTCAGGGTGTGAATAAGCATGGAAGCAGTGGTCATGAAGCAGCCCAATTCCAAATCTGTCATTAACACTTCCTGGCACTTTCCAGTAAAAACACAGCTCCCAAACTATTTGGGAAATTCACAGCTTGGATTTTAACAAAAATGAATGCGCTCTCGTAGTTTCAAACAATTGGACCAAGTTGTTGATAGAAGGAGAAAGACCTTCTGCACTGGTAAGTAGTGAGATGCCAGGGAAGCGTTGGAATTGGGCTCATGGTCTGCAGTTCTGCAGAGACGGCGGGATGAAGGCAACACAAAGGTCGTGACAGTTTGGAGTCATGGAACATTTGCTGCTCTGCCTGAGGTGAACACTTGCATCCACCTCTGATAAGCATTGCAAGAACCTGAGCTCAGTCCTGACATTGTTACTTTACATAATCTTGGTGATTGAAGTGGTAAATCAGTACCTAAATCACGTGTCACTTTACGTCCAACGCCCTGGCGTAAATAACAACATTCTGCTGTAAATGATTACGCGCTGGAAAAAAGCTGAGCAATGTTGATTTCAAAGGTGGAATCCTGGCAGAGCAGAGATCAAGCAGCTTCAGATCGATACAACAAGAGCCGACATGATGTGGCAGGCTACCGGCCAAATACTCGTTAAACAGTTGGCCTCCTGGGGGCTCACAATACTGACACAATTTCAGAGCCTAGATGACAGGAAAGGTAGATGATGACTCATGAAAGGGTCACGTCATGTGTCCACTAACTCAGTGTCTGACATAAAGCTGCAAATGATGACTGAGCTGAAGCCTGCATGCACCAGAACAAGAAGCTGCAACGTCACCTTTCTGAGAAGCGTGTTTCTCTGTTTTACCAGCATACTCAAACCCGACTGCCGACTGAAACGAGAGAAAGACAATCATTCCACCACGGGTTCACAGTTTGAAATGCTAGACATATCAATGACTGAACACTCGATCTTAAACCCCCTCCAGAACTGGTTTTAAATCTGAGTGTGAGCTTGGGACGGCACAGGAACAGCGGGACACTTGCATGACAGTATTTAGATTTCCAACAGGACTTCCACTGGTGCACGGCAGATATGTGCTTATTTTGGTCATGGTTGGTGATGGGAATGCTTCAAGTGGAGCCGGGCCAAATGACCTCGAAATAAAATCTTTGATTTTTTTTTTTTTTTAACAAAAAATCTGATTTTCAATTTTAATAAATTTTTCTCTGTCCTCCACCAAAGCAAACAACAGATGACAAATAAATGGCTCAAAACAAGTTTACAAAGTGTCATTTTTGGTCAAACGAACAAAACAATGATAGAACCCTCCGCTGCGTGCCTCGGCTTTAGGTGCTGGAGTGCATGTGTCGTGCTGCTTCCTGAGGCTGCAGCAGCTTTAGAAGAGACCTCACAGCGAGCGCTTGAAAACTGAACCAATGCCATAGCAACACCCTCCCCTGGGACGAGCTGCGGCTTCCCCCCTCGCTGCCATGTTTGTGAATCTACAGTGTTCGTGTGCGCCACGCAAACCTACCCCAATTTTCATGATAACACATTGTCCTGAACTGTAAACTTGAATTAACTGATTGAATCGATGTATCGTGCAGGTCTACGTAAAAGCAGACGGTGCACCTTAAACTTCTGGTGATAGACATACTTGAAATGTTTCAGAGCCGTCAGCCAGTCATGACTGACAAGTTGGTGCTGACTTGAGGTACATTTTTTGTAGAGCAGCTGAAGCTGATTGTGAAAAGAGGCAAAAATGAGCCCCAGGATTCAGCTGATTGACTGTAAATTAAATTGCATCGTGGGAAATAAACTGCTGGAAACATGAATAAAGTGCATGATGGAAATAAATTCCATCCCCCATACTCATCCCCACCTGGCAGTTGTCATCTCCGTGAGTGAAACACTAACATTCTACACGTCCAACACAAATCATGTTTAAAATCAAGGAGATGTTATGAGCACTGCAAGCCTTCAGCAACAGGAAATACCTGGTCAACGCGGTCTGCTTGCACTCCAAACTTCCCTCCAAAGCCCTTGGAGGTGTCCGTCTGAGAGCAGTGTTTGGACAGCTTGCTCTGGTAGTCGTGACCCACAGCGGACTGTCAAGACACAGACAAGAGACTGAGACGCGTAGAAAAACAAAACTTCAGCAGTCTGTCGAGTTCAAAAGGCCAGTGGAGAGAGAGGTGGAGAGGAGCCATGAAAAGCTAGAAGCAAAGCCAGTGGTTGAGAGTGGTGACATCTGACTCATCATGGATGCACACAAACACAGAGTGTGGCATAAACATTGCGCGGTCATCACATTCATGCAGCAGTGACCACACAGCCCAGAGGCAGACGGGTGTGAATGGACAGAGCTGCTCGCCTGGAAAGATTATTGAGAGTTAGCCACTGGTTCAGCCTGCCCAAGGAAGCAGACCTTTGGAGGAACCATCAAGAATGATCGACGCTCATACAGAGTTTGTCATCAAAATGTTGGCTCTTTATATCTTCAAGGAGGGTTCTCTTAGACTATAAAAAGCTGTAAAACATCATAGATAGCTTAGTGGTGAACACCAGGTTTCACAAGTTTGTTTATATCAAAAAATAAGCAACCATGAATGCAAGATTGGTCTTTAAAAAGCAGAGTGATGCAAGAAATAGAACTTAAACTTGATATCTTCTCCTTTGTGGGGCAAACAGGCAACACGCATTGAAAATCTTAACTGGACCTGAAAGTGACGGCTGAGCTGCTAACATGCTAGCGAGGGGTATGTTGAATACTGTGTGTGGTTCAGGGTGGCTTGGTGACTGGTTTCTTGGACACACACGACTTCATTCTTTTTAAGGTCTGAATGTTCACAATAAAAAAACTCTGTGCAAGAACAGAACAAGTGTGCATAAGTTTCACAAAAGCTGGTACCAGATGAGGGACTGGTCTCTGTGCTGGTCTGATTAGATCTCAGTGCAGCTTTGATACCATTGACCACCATATCCTTCTGCAGAGACTGGAACCTGTCACTGGTATTAAAGGAACCACACTAAACTGGTTCAGGTCATATTTACTAGGTCATCTCAGTTGGTACTAGTTAATGGTGGCTCCTCTGAGACCACTACAGTCAGTTCTGGTGTTCCACAAGGGTCTGTGCTTGGACCAGTCCTCTTCACCCTGTACCTGCTTCCTCTAGGTCACATGATCAGGAAACACTCCATTAATGTTCACTGCTATGCAGACGACACTCAGCTGAACTCATCAATGATCCACATGGAACAAACCAGCTGACTGAACTGGAGGCCTGTCTGAAGGACAGGAAACATGGAGGACCATCATTTCCTTTATTAAACTCTGATCAACTGAAGTTCTTGTGCTGGGCCCAAACACCTGAGGACCACCTGATCTGATGAGACAGGTACCCTGGATGGCACCACCCTGGCCCCCAGCACCACCGTAGGAACCTAGGAGTTCTCTTTGACCAGGACCCTTTAACTCCCACATTCAACAAACCTCCAGGACGCCTTCTTCCATCTACGGAACATCGCTAAGATCAGACACATCCTGGCTCAAGAAGATGCAGAAAAACTAGTCCCTGCTTTTGTCACTTCCAGGCTGGATCACTGCACCTCCCTCCTACCAGGCTGGACTAATAAGTCCCTAAAGACTCTCCAGCTGGTCCAGAACGCTGCTGCCCCCTGACTAGAACTGGTAGCAGAGACCAGGTCTCTCCTGGACTGCTTCTCTGCATGGCTCCCTGTCAGATTCAGAACAGAATTTAAAATTCTTCTTCTACCATCAAAGTCCTCAACAGTCAGGCTCCTTCATCCCTGACAGAGCTCCTAGTCCCCTATGATCCAGCTAGAACCCTTCACTCCCAGGATGCAGGGTTCCTGCTGGTTCCTAGAGTTCTAACAGTAGAATGGAGCCAGAACCTTCAGCTATCAGGCTCCTTCATCCCTGACAGAGCTCCTAGTCCCCTATGATCCAGCTAGAACCCTTCACTCCCAGGATGCAGGGTTCCTGCTGGTTCCTAGAGTTCTAACAGTAGAATGGAGCCAGAACCTTCAGCTATCAGGCTCCTTCATCCTGACAGAGCTCCTAGTCCCCTATGATCCAGCTAGAACCCTTCACTCCCAGGATGCAGGGTTCCTGCTGGTTCCTAGAGTTCTAACAGCAGAATGGAGCCAGAGCCTTCAGCTATCAGGCGAATTGTTGGGTGGAGGTTCATTGAAGGAGGGAGGTGCTGGACCTGCTCTACTTGTGAAGAGTCAGGACAGAACTTTGGTTGGGGTTTGGCGCCGTACAAATAAAACTGACTTGACTTGCGTCAAATGACAGCACAGCAATAAATCTGAGACACGGCTCTTTATGTGCCAGTAAACCCTGAAGAACAGACTGATCCAATGTGACAGTGGTTTCTCTGCCAGCACCCCTCTTACCTTGTCCATGCGATCCTGCTGAAGCCCAAATTTGCCTCCATATCCATGCGAGGCCTTGGGCATGGTCTCCAGCTCCTTTTGCTTCAAGCTGGAATGCTCCGTGGACACTGTTTCACGCAGATGGTGGATGCTGTTCCAAACAACACATTTATTCAGTAAACAGAGAGTTTTGCTGTCACTTCATTAAAAGCAGGGCAACAAATAATCCACATCCTCACTCTATGTGCTCCTGATGTCCGGAGCCAACCACCGTCTTGGCGCCCCAGCGCTGCTCCTTCTCCGACACGTCATTCTAGAAATGAAGGAAAACTGTTAATGGCCAGGATGAAGCAGTGCATCTCTTTCCTAAATGGAGAGAGGAGAACCAAGAGAGACATGGATGGAGGAGGTGTGGCTACATGGCTACCTCAAAGTCAGGGTCCGTCTCCCAGTCGTCCCCTCCATCATCTACAGTCACACTGATGGACTGTCCTGCAGCTGCCTTCCACATCTTTAGGGCGCCAATGCAACACACGCTAGTAGAGACACAGAAAACCTGATTGGCTTTAAAAACACAGAGCAAGAGAAGCAGAGAGAAGTCATTGAAGCTGCACGTCCTCCAGAGTAGAGGATACGGGCAAGAGCACAGGAAAATCTGAGTAAAAGGAACGTTTATTGAGAGAACGTAGCACTGGTACGTATCTGGTGAGGGTGGGGGGTAGCATTGTGCACACTATGGCAAAGCTTTTGAGAACATTAAAGTTCTCCTCACATATAGACCGAGTAAAACTGCCTGTTTTAAAACGTGCATTACTGAGGTTTGCTCCCACATCTGGTTCTGAGAACACAACACATTTATGTCTCTGCTCGTCTGTTCATCCCATCTGGACACCGACGGCGTTCTAAGCACAGCTGATACGGAACCGAGGATTGAGCAGAGAAAGGTCCTGGAAGAAACACGGAGCTGAGAAAGAACGTTTCACGATGAAATGCTGACTTGCAAGTCTGACGGAACCCTCTTGGTGAGATGGAAAGGTTCGGTCTCACCACCTCATGGCTGCCATCAACAAGCCCTGCTGTCTGCAGTCACTCCCTCCCTTACGCTCTTGTGACCGTTCACAAGTCGACGTCTCAGGCTCAGCCACGAGCCCACCTCTCCCTGCACGCTCCACCATGACATGTGATTGGCTGTTCATAAGTCGGGGGGGATGCTTCAGGTTTGTTACTACAACCTAACTTTTCTTATTTGTAATGTGATTTCATGGCGGCCTTTGATTTATCAAAGGACAACATTTAGTCGTCGATTGACTTTTTATCTCTGTAAAGGACAGCCTGCACATTTATTTACTCATCATGCTTGATAGACCAGGCCTGCGTGGAAGTGACCCCTCCACCATGAACGCTGTTCGTGTGAGGGCTTGGAGAAGCTGTGGTCTTCTCCTCAGAACTGCCCTTCTCTCTGTATCTCCCTGTCTTAGTGGGAAGATAAAAATGCTGACAAGGGCAGGGATGATCCGTGCTCTGGTTGGGCCGGTCCTGGGATTCGCAACAAAAGCTTCCTGTACCAATCCTGATCCCTGACTCAGCCCAATGTGGGCAACCCGCATCTGTGTTCAATCAGCGGCTGCGGGAGACGTGGCTGCAGTCACCTCAGGAGGAGAGGGGGGGGGGGGGGTCTGGAAACCAGGAAGCGAGTCCAAACTTTCAGAGGCGTTACATGACATGTCCCTCAACACAACCACACCCATGTGCAGATCTGATCACACACAAGCTCCGACGTTTCTCATCCGTCTGGGCAGGCCTGGGGGCGAAAATAGCAATTAGGTGCGGCTCCGGAACGTCGATAAAGTCTGGGGGACAGGGGGCTGCGGGCAGAACCAGCGTTACCGGACCTATGACCGTTATATGTCCGCGTAGCAGCTCAAGTCGGCAGTTGCCTCCTGGTACTGTCGGCTTCTGCTCGAACATAATGATTCTCCCGGACCACAGAGGTACACAATCTAAGACCTCATCGGGCAGTTTTAATTCTAAATCATGGTAAATGTCCCAACCGACGGCGACAGCCTCCAGCTCTCCCCCAGCAGCAGCAGCCGCCGGGCTCTGGGAGGAGGAGGACCGCCTCGCCAAGGTGGACGTGTCGGTACACGGACACTAAACACTTCGGTTCCCAGCAGCGGTGTTGAAAATTCGCCGAGTTCGGATCAGTGTGCTGCGGTGTCTGCGGCATTTCCTGTTCCAGATTTCCAGTCAGCTAGCAATGCTAAGCTAACGCGTCTCCCCGGCGCGAGCTCGGCGAGATTTCCCGACGTTCGAACGTTTCAGCTCAGGTGTTCAGCCCTCACCTTACACGACCACCGAGCTCCGTCCAGAGTCCAGCTGAATCCCGACAGGTCCCCCAGGTGGATATAACGTCAGTCCCTTCACACCTCAGGCTTTGATGGAGAAACGGCAACGTTACAGGGACCTTCCGGCTCTCCCAGTATCCAGTTCTTCGCCAGCGGTGACGTCACAAATGAAGGGAGGGGGGGCGTGGATTATCTCCTCCACACGCCTCGCGCTCATGTTGGAGTGCGTTTTCTGTTTGACTCCGTGTGCAGAAGAACCTCAACACAAAAGCTGCCTTTACATCCGCAAGACTCCAGAGAATGAACGGAGTGTGAAGGAGACATTTTCTCATTCATTCGTGTCTTTAGCTCACTTTCTGCTGCCCCACCCTCCAATTTCTCTTTCCACTGACGCGGAAATGTATATTTTTTTCCGTGGTATTTGATGAATTTATCTTTTATTTAATTTTTTCTGTACTTTTACAAATTCCGTATTGTTGTTGTGTTATGGTTAAAAAAGTTTTTTCCAAAAATAATTTTAGTCTCTTATGGTGTTCAATAAAGGAATTAAAAAAACAGCAACTTTCAGAGCAGCATTTCCATTTGTAGAAAAATGAATGTGGCACAGTGTGCGTCACCATGTCGTCTTCACCGTGCATGCCGGTGCTGAGTGTTAGAATCCCTGACTGCTCCGCAGGGTGCTGCCTTGGAAGATACAAGCGGAATACGAATGACCTTTGACCCCAGCACCAAAGCCATGAAAACCTTCCAGCAAAATGTTGATTGTTGATGTGCATTTACAAAAAAAGTCCATGACTTGTTTAAAATATGAAGATGAAGTGATGCTCTTTAGCTACTTTTTAAAATTTGTGTTTGATTAATAAAACAAAACATGACATCACAAGGAAAAATAGATTTCACTTCAAAGGCTCAATAAACGATAGAGCTCGGAGCGGCAAACACAGCCGTGATGTCACGTCGACACAGTGACCGCCTCACTGCGCTGCAGCTCTTCAGCCGCGGACCAGAGGTCAGAAACAGCACGTCACATGCAAGCTTTGACACAACGGTAGAGGTGATTCCCAAACACCTCAATCATAACAAATCTATAAAAAAGGTAGAAAATATGAGCAAAACCAAAATAGTGACGAGAGGCCTCGATCTGCAAATGAGGCAGGTTGGGATTTGACTTCCAAGTGCAGCAGGTAAATTGCAAGCTGTGCATTTCAGCTTGAGGCTCTCCTTCCTCCAGCAGGTCTCTGACCTGGAGGTCTGTGCTGGTGTCCAGCAGACGCTGTGCCGTGGGTCAGCCCTCATGTGAGCACATGGAACCAACCGGAGCTCTCCACCCTTGTTCAAACATCACCCAACTGTCGCCATGACACCGTGAACACACGCCTGATGACGCTGGCAGCTCGATGACATCGTCAATGGTATCCGATGGCTTTTTTCTAAAATATACCTGTGTGTCTGATACTTTGATCAGCGAAGCGTCTTCACTGCTCATCATCAGTGACGAAGTCACCATGAAATTCAGGATTGATGCACTTGAACAAACATCAACAGTGACTTCTTCGGTGACACTGGCGATGGACAGGACACCTGGCGCAGACTTGGCGGCAGGTACCGAGAGGACGAGCCGCGCGAGCACGATTGGAGAGACTAGCTCAGGATGGGACACGTCAAAACCCCTCCATGATGGCCTTGGCCTTGCACCCCAAGGGGGGGGGGGGGTAGCAGTAGGTATGCAAGTAAAATGTAGACTTTGTACTTGAAGCAACATGAAAAATAATGCAGGACAGAAAAGAGGAAAGGAAATCATGAAACAAAGAGCTTCAGTCTTTATCTGCAGTGGAAAATAAGTTTCAGTATTTTATTGAAAGTAAGCAATAAATAATACTGTGATAAAAATAGTTTATAAGTACTCAGACTGTACATCATTGTTACAAGATCAGAAGATTCAATGGGGAGAGCAGGAATAAAACAGCAACGTGATTTGCACGGTGCACAAATGACATGATCACAAGCAAAGACAGCTTCTACCTAAACTACACCGAGGGGACAGGAAACTCTTCGGTTCCTTCTCGCTGCCGAGAGCCGGAGGCGGAACCTGTGTTGTGCGAGGAGACGAGACAAACGGAGGTGTGGAAAATGGGCTTTAACTCTGACAGAGCGATGGACAAAACAATGACGTGGATGAGTAATAAATAAGACGAGAGGAGAAGAGAGTGGAGCTCAGAAACAATAAGGCTTGATATGAAGCGTTTGTACAAAGTGTTTTTGAAAAACAAAAAAAGGTTTGAGGGTGGGTAGCACCGCCTCGAGGGTCATCTCGTCACAGCGGGGGTCGATTGAGGCCTCGGTGAAGTTGGTCCATCGAAGGAGTTGCCACACTCTCGGCTCCTCAGTACAAATGAGCACCCAAATGGTGCGAGTTCCTCCAGAGGGGAGAGGTTTGGTTTCTTAAAGGGACACGCTGGGGTGGGGGGGTGAAGACATTTCCGCATGTAAGGCCAACTAGAGAGAACCTGGAATTCTGTTTGCATCTTAAAGTAGCCCTGTGGTTTGTTTTCTGCTACTGATATATGGCTTTAATTCTTTAATTCAAGAGTTTCCTTTTGGTATCGCAGATATGGAGAATAAAGAATACGAAAATATTCTGCGTTTCACATGAAATCTGTTGTCACCATCAGCAGGCTTGCCAGCAGTTATGATGGAGGACTCACAGTGTTGAGCAGTTCGTGAAACAGTCGGACAACTCCAGCAGTCTGCCTGACATTCACACATCTTTGACCTACGTAAGAGATGCAGTGACACAACATCACGAGTGATAAGCTACAAAAAAATCACGACAGTTAAAAAGGACAAAGAATATAGAATTAAGTTATATCACATGTCAAAGTCACTTCGAATAAATTCATTGATTAGAATTCAGATCAAGGAAAGGGAGACAAAAACATACATCTGGTCAATAGATTCAGGGTTATAAAAAAGATTAGATAAAATGTCTGTTGGTAGAAATATACAAACTCCAGACAACTGAAACATTCTGTTACATACATCTGAGAGCTGAGCTTAATACGGGCACAGTAGGGAAATGTTGCTTTCTTTTCCATATCCATATCCATATCCATATCCATATATATGGATATGGATATGGATATGGAAAGAGGGCTGATTAAAGGGACAGAGGCAAAAAAAACCAAACAGATTACATAGTAGATCTAAAATCAATTAAATGTCCCATTGGTTTACATAAATATAACAACAAATGATACATCTAGAAAGGTTCCACTAGGGATACTGAGATTGGTGAACAAGGTCCGTCTCCGTGACGACCAAACAACAAAACATCTTTTTGCAAGTCATTTCAGTTCATCATCCTGGTCTTGAAAGCAGGGAATTCCCCCTCGTCTTCAGACCAGCGGTTACCTATAGAAATAATGAGGATAAACTGAGAAGGGGAAGAGAGATGACCAGACACGAGAGGGAAGCCAGACAGAAGCCATGGACGGATGGGGGGACAGACAAGAGAGGAGGAGGAGGAGGAGGAGGAGGAGGAGGAGGAAGAGAGGAGAGGCGTAAAACGTGCGTTATTAGAGCCCATGACTCCAGGACAAGACAGCTGCTGTCTGCTTGTAAAGAGAGAGAAGCGGTTGTGCAGGGAGCGTCAGAGCCAAACTGGACGTTGAGTGTGATCTTACCGTTGTGTTAACAAGAGTAGGTCCTGACTGTGGCAGCGTCCAGCCTCTGTATAGACTGACTTCCTGCGTGTCCGTGTTGGCACAATCACATGCAAAGACATGCCATTAGTCACAGCATCGTAAAGTGCAGCAGAAGAGCCATTCAAAGAGAATTTAAGTACAAGAGGAGTCAGAGAATTTCTTCTTGAGTGAGTCACAGCAGGAACAGAGCAGGTCACACACACACGCACACACGCACGCACACACACACACAAGCATGTTTCTGTGGTGGCCTGTCCCCTCAGCTTACCATCCATTGGGCTCCTCTTTGGCTGCATGGAGGGAGATGCTGTGCTGCTACTGGTCACTCGGAAGTTGGCGGGCAGGGTATCTGATGCACCCAACGACATCCCCCTCATGTCTTTTGGCCGGAACTTCTTTCTCCATGAAGGAGCGCGGCGAAAGGTCTTATCATCATCCTGGGGGGGCGAGACAGCAGGGAGAGAGAAGGAAGGAAGTTGGCTTCTCCCTCGGGTTGTGAGCAAGTGAATGTCCTTGTGATTCAGTCAATGAATGTGGTGTGTGTGTGTGTGTGTGTGTGTGTGTGTGTCACCTCCTCCATTTTCCTGTCCGTGCCTATGGCCAGCAGGCTGTTGTATTCACGCTCCAGAGTTGCCCTGGCCTAAACCACACACACAAGAGAGGGGGAAAACACCGACTGTTCAAGAGAGAAGTAACAAGTGCATTACTGGTGTTGCGTTACTGGTGTTCCTCAAACCACTGGTGGACACGGGAGGGAAGAATTGTAAAAACTAAACTGTAGGCAAAGATAGCATAAAAAAATCCAGCTCCCTGTATTCAGGGGCTTGAAAAGTAAAAGCCTTTACCTGATGCGGTTTGCTTCGACACACAGGGTTTAATGGGATGCTAACCATCAAATATTCTACTCAGTTTCAGGGGATGTTCGGTGAATGACGGTGAGAAAGTGTCTCCAAACTGAAGGACACCACACAACAACCTAGATGCATGTGAGCTGTTTCAAGATAGAATGAAAGAAAGTGATCTCTTCTTCCTACTCAACAAGAGTCCAACACTAATAAGTCCCTCAGGAGGGAGGGGTCAGGGCCACTTTAACCAGGCTGAGTCGTAGGGGACGGCTTGCATCTCCGACTCAGACTCAACCACTGTGACTTGTCTCATCACAATATGAAGTGTGTTTACGGTCATCAGTGGAGAGGCACTTTTACAGTGGTCCAAACACCAGAAACACCAATTATTTCTTCAGTCAGGCAGATTTTGATAGCTGTTGATTATTGAGTCCGTCTGGAGCAGGGGGGCCACCACAGACACCACACACAAGATGTTTGTTACGTTCCTGACACTGAACCATCAGGGATCAAGCAATACTTGGCAGGTGCTTGGATAACTCACGTTTATCGATCTCCATCATGGGCTGACTTCAGTCAAGCATGCCAGCAAACTCGTGCAGAGGCCCAAGCCACTTGGTGGAAGAGTGGAAACGTCTCCTCCATGGAGGAAATGTTCTCCAGCCCTGCCACTGATGCTACTGCAGCATTTACTCTCTTCTCTTCCTGAGGTGCCATTTTTGTTTTGAGACAAGTCTCCCTGTCATCACACCTTAGCCACGCCTCCTCACAGACACTGACTGGTGAACCACTGGGGGGATTCTAAAGTGATCTTGCAAATCCAGCTTCCACACAAGGTAAGTTGTTCAGTTGATCACGACTGCAACAGAATGCTTGATGGAAACACTCTGTCTCTGGTAGACATTTGACTTACAATTGGAACCCAAAATTTGGACTTTTTTACTCACTTGCTGTCTTGGGGCGTGAGATCAATTTGAGTTCATTTCCTGTACTACGCCATTCACTGGGTGTGTGCTTGTGTGTGTTCACCTGTGTGTTTTGAGTGGGAATCTGCAGCAGCAGGGCCAGGGTGTTGTGATCAAAGGTTTCATCCAGGGAGAGCAGCGCTCCATGGACTCCGCTCTCATAAAGGTTGCTGCTGTACTCTTTCAGCCCGATGGCCTGAACCCAGTTGATCACTCGCTCATTGCTCCACACCAGCACATCTGCAGAGGAGGAGCAGAATTAGAGCTCTGCTTCAGTCCAGTTCAACATTTCCTTCCTCTGGTGTCCTTCACAGATTTCCAGAGGATGACACATACAACTACATTTCTGAGATGAAGTTGCGTTGTTAGTTACTCTGGGTGTTTGTTACCTCTGAGCTCCAGCTGAGACTCTTCCCTTCTCCTCTCCAGCTCCTTCCGGTCGTAGTTGAGCCTCCTCAGACACATCACTCCACACTGGAAACTGTTCCTATTGCACACAGGCACAGAAAGTCCCTCATCATTCATTTGGATACCAATTCACAGTTTCCTGCAATAACAATGAACGTTCCCTTCTTGTGTTACAGTGTTCCATCCAAGTACGGTAAATACAGAATTACTGGAAATTAGAGATGGATAGCAAAATAGAAATAATGTAAAATGGAAATCTAAATGAATACATATATATATTAAAAGGCAGCCCAGTGGAGCAGTGGTCCTCCCTGTGGCACCCAGCAAGAAGGTTGTGGGTGGAGCCCCGGCTGCAGCACGGGGTCTTTCTGGGTGAGTCTCCATGTTCTCCCTGTTCCTGCTGGGTTCTCTCTGGTACTCCAGCTTCCTCCACAGTCCAAAGACATCAAGAGGGACCAGGTTAATCCAGACTCTAAATTGACCGTAGGCGTGGCTGGGAGAGCCAATGGTTGTCTGTCTCTATGTGTTGGCCCTGCCATGGACTGGTGACCTGTCCAGGGGGAAGGCTGCTGGGATAGGCTCCACCCCCACCACCCCCCCTTATCAGGATAAGAGGTAGAAAATGGATGGATGGAAGGATGGATGGATGGATATACATTAAAAAACAACAAACAGGTACACATGTACACACACAGGGGTATGAAAGTGTACCAGTGCAGGTATAAATATAAATACGGAACCGTGGCAGCATACTTTGTGAGTACTGGTTAAGTCGGAGGCAGGCGCAGGGATTGATGGATTGGTGTATCGCTCCCATCTGTACCTCCCAACCTTTAGCAAGGCCCTGCTTTGTGTTTCAAAGTTTTCGGAGAACAAAGAAAGTCATAACAAAGAGTTTTACCTGTGGAAGCTATCCACCATTTTGAGCTGCCCCCGGAGGTCCTTCTTGGTGAGGTGGTCGAGCATGCGGGCGTCCACCAGGGACTCCATGAAGTATGAGCGATACTGTGGTAAACCCAGGCTGGGCAGCCACTCGTTACCAATCCATTCATGGTTCATGTCCCCGTACGCCAACGTCTGCAACCAGAAAGAGAAGAAGTCTAACGACTGGTCTTGGGTTTGTGGGCTCACTTGTTTTGGATGATTAAAACTCTTCTCAGGCTGAATGGGACTTTTTTTTTTTTTTTTTTTTTTAACTAGGGATGCAACCAACCATGCAATCTATTTAGTCATTGTTCCCTCAGTACTTCCCCTTGACCAATGATCATGTCATAAGGTGCATTCGGAAAACCTTCTCATAGTTCTTGTAAAAGCTGGAGAAAGTTGAGTCTGCAGCAATTTAATTTGTAGGAACCCAGTCTGGAGGGCCACTCTTAGCTCCCACCTCAGAGCCACGACTTTCTCAGCACATTCGGCACTTTCAGTCCACGCAATGATTGGACCAGCCGCCAAAGAGCTCCTCTGACCACCTCTTTCCCACTCAGGGCTTTATACAGCACATGTTGATGGCGTGCTGCCTTTAACGATTCAGCTGTCACTGTTCTCACAACTTGAAAAAAAAGCAGATACTGGAGCTGCGTCAGTTTGTCTTCAACCAATTCACATGAACCACACCCTTCACCAAAAGTTCAAACGTTTGGTGAAGGCTGCTCCAATCAAATGGCCACTGATTGTGATCTAAATTATTTGCTTAGCAAGAAAATGTGCACGACAATTTCTCTCTGTGCTGTGAAAAATGGCTAAACACTTCCGTGAATATTCCACAGACGTGCTGACCGTGTCCACGTGTGAACGTCTCAGAGAAGGACTTTACCTCCATCAACTTCACAAGGGACACTGAGAGTGTGAGTGTACTGGTATTTCCATTGTTGAGGGAATAATTGAGGGTTGACTGAATTGGTCAATAGCCCTTTGTTGTTGTTGTTTTTATATTCTCTATGGTTTGAGTAAATCTAGGAAGGCCCTGTGCTCTGTTCAAGACTTCTATGCAAGGATTCCCAAAATGTGGTGCGTGACGGCTGCCACTAGGGGGTGCGCAAGATAAAAAATGTGATGGCGGGTTTGAGTGTTTTTTAAGTGGGACTTTCCCACACACTGAAGACATGTAAATAAACATTTCCTTTGTAAAATTGAAAATCAAAAGCTGACATATAATAAATGAATGCAGGCTATTCCAAATGCACCTCATCTTCAGATGCAGAAGAAGAGTAGAGGAGCTCATGGTCTGTGCACTGAATGCAGCACTCTTGTGTTATTTTCTCCAAAAGTGTGGGGCACTGGGTGGCGCGCCAACCCGGTTGGGATATAGAAGAGGGTGCAAGGCCAAAAAGTTTGGAAACTGCTGATCTACGGGGACAGATTGTTTTTTGCCTCAGTATACATACTATGTTCTAACTTGGCGTGCTTTGCACATTTAGCATTTAAAAAAAATACACATTTTATTCTTCAGGAAAATAAACTTTGAATCACTCAGTTGCTTTTCAATGCTTGGAGAAAGAGAGAGAGAGAGAGGTGGTAGTTCAGAGAGAGAGAGGTAGACAGGCCCTGACTGTAGTTTGTGCTAATGCGCCAAATAGCAGTTCAAAGAACCCCCCCCACCACTGCTCCTTCACATTGAGAGGAGTCAGATGCGGTGGTTCAGGCATCTGGTCGGGATGCCTCTCTGATGCCTCCTCCAGACTCCTCGGGGAAGACCCAGGACATGCTGGAGAGACCACGTCTCTGGGCTTGCCTGGCAACACCCCAGGATCTCCCGCAAAGAGGTGGACAAAGTGGCTGGGGAGAGAGAAGTCCGGTTCTCTCTGCCTAGGGGGCTGCCCCCGCGACCCGACCCCAGATAAAAGGAAGAAAATGGAAGGGTGGATGGATGTTGTGTGATAAACAGAAGTCTTCAACTCAGCCCGGTCAATGGTATTCAGCTGATATTGCTTTCAGTGATGGGCCTCAAAAAACAAACCAAAAAACCCTAACAAACATGACTCTTTCCCTTTTGTGCTGAGAGCATCTACCCTGAAGTAGGAGCTAAAAAGGTTCCTCAAATCAGAGTTCCTCGCCACTGGGAAGCGCCGTCAACAACTGGTTGCCAGTGGCGAGTTCCTATAACTGCTTGGTCTGAAAGCACCTAAGAGTGTCCCACTCATTGAAAAACAAACATAGTTGATCGGACAACTTTCTACTGTGAACAAATAGTACTACAATTCTGAAGATAACTCGTTATTTCAGGTATTTTGCTTCACACAGTATTTGGCAGAGCCCGTATTAAAATAACCCTGACACGTGAGTAGGTATCACAGTACAATTTGAATGAACAGCCTCAGACATGCGCACTGTGAATGTCCCTGGTGGTATTTCCAACAAACCGAATCAATACAAAGGGGAAACTGCAGCATTGCCTCTGGGAGCCACAAACAAGGACTGAACAGTGGTGTTAAGAAATTAAACGGTGACAGGGACTAAAAAGGTGTGGTTTATTTGGGTAATGAGTGCAAACCTGGGCCCAGCTACCCTCGTCATCCTCCTGGTGTTAGCATGGTTAGAGTGAGCATGGTGACAAGAAAAGAAAGGTGAGGTTAGTGAGGCAGCAGTTCTGGGTTAGAGCAGCTTCATGTGTGAAAAGAAAATTCAAGGCAAACCAGAGAAATCAACAGTCAGGCATCAAACAGGAAGTCAAAAGTGGACAGAACAAGTGTGTCTTCCATTGTGGAATTCTTAACTGAGATTTTTCACTATATCTTTAGGTATCATCTGATCAAGATATATTTTAAAAATGATGAGAACATGTATGAATACGATAATCGGAGATGACTGCCCTTTTAGGATGATTTTGGAATCTAATACTTGTCGTGTTATTTCCTCCCATTAATCAAAATCCAAAACGGCAACACACACACACAGTGCAAGCTAGCATACACATGTCATGTAGTTGAGGTGGTCACAATGTCAGCACTGAGAGCAGCAGTAAGATTTTCTCCATTTGTACGAGTTCCAATGAATACACTCTTGTTTACTGTGGAGCAGCACACTGCGTGTTGATTTGTTCAACACCCTCTTGCTCGCCTCTGCCTCTCAACACCGACAGGGGCCACAGATGATTGAATACAATCCATCCATATTTGTCACCAAGAACCCGGAAATTAAAATTTTAGCAGTAAAGCTCCATACATTCAGTATTCCTTTAAATGTGTACACAAACCTGACCCTCCTCTCCGTCCCGTCAGATACACACCAAAAATACAATTTAATTCTATGGGAAGCACTGTTATTACCACAAAAAACAAAACAAACAAACAGAAATAAGGCCTTGTTCCAAGTTTGTCAGAATTATTAGTCAAAAATGAGTGGTTGACTTCAAGGAAGTCTCAAGTTCTCATATCTTCATGAAAATAGCGAGGGCTGGCTGTCCTGACGGGAACTTGGAACAAGCCCCGACAGTCGCTAAAAGTGGGAGAATCCACTCATGTCCAGCCTATCAGAGCAGACTGACCGTGGGAGGTGTGGCTGCCAAACTTTCCATTTCTTCATGTGTGACCCAAACGTTTCTCGTGGTCTGATCATTTGACACCCCCATATCACAAGTGAGTGCAGCGTGCAAAATAGAAGAACGATGAAGGACAGAGAGAGAGCAGAACAGAGAGTAGATCAAAAGGCAGTTGTTATTAGAAAACAAATTAAGAGGTTAAAATGTTAATCAGTACCAGTGTCATGCTCAAGTTAAACCCAGCATTAAGATTTACAAAAGGGCAAAATCTCAAAGTCTGTACTATGGCGATGTACGTTAACGACTAATTGTCAACATGTGCTGCATTAAGAGGCAGTACCGTTCTTGAGGTGGGTGGGGCTGAGGGGCTGGTGAGAGACATGATTTCTTGAATGGCAAGGCGGAGTTTCAGACGATGTAAGGGGTTGCTGATGCCAATCTCCCTCTGGATTTCTGTGTCCGACAGCGCTGACATAATGGCTCCACTCTTCACATTAGCACGGCAAGCGGCCACATACCATGCTGGCATACCCACCCACAGCTATCCACCATGGGAGAGATGAGGGACAGAACCATCAGTTAAACAGCAATGGGCATGTTCAATGTATGAACGGGGTTTTGTATGAGTGTTTTTACCTCAAGCCAAACAACAACAGTTGGTCCATCCCACTGGGCAAATGGCAGGCCCTGCCTGCGAGCCTCCTCCAGCAGTTCATGCCTAACACACAATATTGGTTTTTTAGCCAAAATGCAGAAAGAGCTTGGCTGCTGTATGGCACACACAACCATACATAGGCCACAAATCCAAAATGCACAGATCCCCCGACCTTCCCAACATCACTTGAACAAACTCAAACAAATCCAAACAATGAGCTTGAGAGAAGAGATCGAGAGAAAACAGAAAAAAAGAAGAGACACGCACTCCTCTAGAAACCCCAGTCTTAAAAGCACAAGACAGAATATTGACCTAGAGTAGTCTGAAGAAGCCCTCACTACCCAGATTCATCCAGAGAGGTCTGGTGGAAACCCTCTGAGAGCCGTCAGCACTCAGATCTTTATCAGATTTCTTTAAGAACCAGTGCTTTTAAAATTCACTTAGATAAATAACTTTCAAATGAAAGCCTTCTTCTTGAACAGTAGGGGACCCAACATGCATAAGGGGAAATATATAGGACAAGAAAACTTTGCAATGGCTCTCTAAACATTTCATGCACACGCTTAGTCGGTCATGAAAGAACAAGGCCATTAGATGAAAATCCCAGGATGTTTTTCAGGATTTTGGAAGGCTGATTCAGGCTTTCTGGAAAAAAAATACTTCAATTCACTAGCATGGGAACAAGCTGTGGCTAATCCTTTAAAAAAGAAAAAAGAAGGCCTGTATTTGGCCACTAGATGGAGCTGTGTGCTGCATCACAAATAATGAGCAAGGTCATCCCATGTTTGGCAGACCTGCAATAAGAAATGGCCAAAGAGAGTTTCTAACCATCTTAGCATTACGAGCTTTACATTGTTTAATAAATGATCTTTTTCCTATTATTGTCTCATGCTCCAGAGGACAAATGGTCACTGACTTCAGCAAACACACACATTCCTGTTAGTCAAGCTCCTGTGTGGAAAGCGAGGTAAAGAGCAGCATGGGAAGCCATCAGACATTCAGAGGGAGTGTTATTCAGGGGGGGTGGGGGGCTCAGGGTTATGGGTCAGGTAAATAAGAAGCCAAGTGTGGGAAGAAGAGAAGGCAAAGCAAAAGCAATTATGAACCAACTTACCCTGTCTTTGGACTACACATGGAATGAGAAGGGGATGATAAAAAAGAAGAGGGAGGTTGGCAACACAATTAAGAGAAAGAATGGTTATTTAAAAGCTGCATGGAAGCAATAAAAATCTGAGCTATTCATAAAATTATTGCAAAAAATTACAAAGGATGGAAAAAATAAAATTGTTGTGGGAGGTGACTGTGATGGAAAGGACTGGGTGTGGAGTGGGAGGAAGATGAGCTGATGGGAGTGAGCATGAGCCAGGTGGCAGGGAGTGAGCCAGGTCTGTACTGCAGCTGGAGCACAAGTCCACTTCTGAAAATTCTTACCACTCAGCACTGGTATATGAATCCTGTCAGTAGCAAGTTATGTCATTGGGCTTAAAAATGGTTTTCAGTTGAAATGCAGGGGGCTGTTAGGAAGACACCTACTTCTTCTGCAGCTTCCTGTTCTTTTCTGCAGGACCTCCCAAGGTGCCCATCCCTAAACCATCCTTAGGAGAGCCCTCTGCCTCGGGAGTACCAGCTACAAACACACATTGACAACTCGGTCAATGCTCTGACGAGGCCAGAAACACAGAGGCACTGTCAGCATGGAACAGCACTGTGTTTTCATGAGCATCTGACCTTGGCTGGGGGAGTCCTTGCCAGGAATGCTGGGTCGGCCCTTCTCCTTCTTCCCAAAAAGACGCCCAATCGAGGATTTGATACTCTTCTTCTTGGCTGCCTTGTTGAGGGAGTCCTGGCTACTGTTACTGCTGCTGGGGTTACTACCCTGGCCGTCTTGTAGGCCAACCAGACTGTGGGACCACAAGAGAGTGATAAGGCAAGAAAGAGAGAAGAGACAAACCAAGGCATGAAGGAGGTTCACTCAACGGTGCGTCCCATCGATGAGTCTGTGGGGGCCAGCACTTTCCATAGCAGATCATCAAAGATCTCTAATATTGTGTTTTTGTTTTATTGTGTGTGTAAGGAGGAGTTTACTTTGACTAAGAGATGCTGTCCTGAATCATTACATTAGAGATCATTTGTGTGAAAATGTTTTCAGCCAGGGTTACATCAGGTGACCTATATTAGCATTTTAGTTTTTATCAGTCTGAGAGCCCAACACCACCATTCATCTGTTTGTTTTTCTGTAGGTGTAAAGATGCAGTTAAGACGTGTGTGTGTGTGTGTGTGTGTGTGTGTGTGTGTGTGTGTGTGTGTGTGTGTGTGTAGCAGGATAATGGTTGACTGTGAGGTTCATTTAAAAAAAAATCTTAAAAAAAGCAGCCTCCATGTAGCACTTATTCTGAAAAAAAAAAAAAAAAATTATTCTGAAAATTTGGACTTTGTCCATCCAAGGAAGCGATGGGATTTTCAAGAGTAAAATATCCGTCGGAAGGATGATAATACATCATTTTTAGCTCCAAATATGAAGTCATTTCTTCAGGCACTTACCCTCGGATGTCTCTTATGTCCTCGTGGCTGGCAGCATGCCCTGCATCCCTGTTCAGCCGCATGGAGCGTGGAGTGGTTGGAGGTGACGTCTCACATCGGATAGTGGCTTTGTCATCCTGAGCAGACTGCACAACAGTGGAAGAGATGCACGGAACTGAGAGCCAAGGAGAGCACAAGAAACAACAGACCAAACACCCACAACTTTCCCAGAGGGCTCGGTTCATGAACACTACAAACTACGCTTTTCTGTTTCCGCACCACAAAGATTTAGTGCAGGATTCTCAAGTGCTCTAGAGTGACCTGGCTCAGAAGTGGAACCAAGACAAATCAACTCTGCAGAATTTTCTACAAAAGGTGATTATGATTCACCTGATAATGAAATCAAATCCAAAAGTGCTAACCCCGTGGGAGGAACGGTTTGGGGTTTGTTTGTTTTGGACCAGCTACATACAGTCCTGTTCAAACTGTCCCTGCACTTCATTCCTGTTGACCCTGTTAACTGGGTTATTACCATACAACTGCGCTTTGAATGGTCTTGATTTTTATTTCAGGTCAGCTGATTCACAACTGCAACCGGCAGGGTTTTTCTTTTCAGATTCTCACAAACAGGTGTCTTGAGTTTCTAAGATGTTTTTCCCCAATGTGGATCATCCTGGATGATGCATTTGAGAGTCTGTAAGATAACATTTTTGCTGCTCTGCTGTATCTGTTAGCCATAAATCCCTGAGAGCTTCATGCTAAACATACATGGCGGACTCCTTCTGACTTCAGGAGTCGCAGAGACCTTTTTACCTCCTGCATCACCAGTTTGTGACTCCTAAAGTCATAAAAAGCTTAAGACAGATTTGTGTCTACTTGACAGGCAAAATATACTTTTGTGAGGATAAACTACTTCTTTAATGACTGACTGTGTGATGTGACTTCACTTGTCACTGCATTTCATCAACAGGGACAATACCTACTTTCTACAATGTGTCAAGTAAAAACATGTTCGAAAACTAAGTCCAGCTTGTCTTGCAGTCTGTGTTTCAACACACAAAAATATTGAACAATTTTGAAGAGGAAATAATTCAAATTTCACGTTGGTGAGCAAGCTATGGTATTTTGGGGTATATTTAGGCAGAATAGATTATACTATATACATGGAGAAACCAAAGTCAAAGTTTGTGGATTATACTTGGGGTTCTAAGGTCGGGACATGAGGGGAGTGAAGATAATAGTGAGAGAGCTGAGAGCACCCAGTGGAACAGGTCTCTAGTTTACCTTCCTGCGGTGCTTGCGCAGGTCACTAGGCTGAAGCATGGTGAAAAAAGAGAGGAGAAAAGCAGTTAGTCAGACGCATGACAGACCAGCAGTGGAACCAAGCCATGCACAAGAGCAGGAAATCCGAGCTAAATATACATTGATTTATCCATGTGCACTGGCACACATGCACACACAAAGCAGGGAAAATGCAATTAAAGCAGTACTTCACCAAAAGGCGCATCACTTCTTTGTGACTGCAGAAAGAGTCAGCCACGAACACTTAGCTTGAAGCGAATGACGACATCTATAGCAGAAAACCTGTCCAAATAGGCCATGTCTCCTTTATCGAGCCACACACTCGGTAATCCACCGACATTTTGCTTTGAGCCAAAAACAAACCATAAGACTTCCAGCTCAGCACCAAACAGGTACGGGGGAGTGCGGGGGAGTTGGCTCAAAGGAATACGCCAGCTGGTCATCGTCAACATGAAGCGTTTGTGGATTGCTGAACATACAGATGGTTAAAGAGGACATGGATCATACCAAGTGATGGGCTTCAGTGTTTTCCAACAGAAGCTTTGCTGTTGTTAGCAGTCAGTTGCTGTTAGCATCAAGCTTAATGTACTTGGCTGACATTTCTGCATTCTGTAGCCACAAAAAAGTAATCTGGCACTGAGGAAACCTCTTTGTGGTCTCAAAACAACTAATTACTCAGCATTTAAACGGGAAAGAAACAACTTGTTTTGGTTGAAGTATCACTTTAAGCTGTACAGTGAAGGTGTGATGTTCTTGGAGGGGAAACGCAGAGTCTGCAGGAGCCCCACACTGGCTATGTAGAACATCATAAACGCTAAAAAAACAGAAGGCACAGCAAACAACCACGCTAGGAGATGGGTCAGCACAGGGTCGGATGGGTGCAGCCTAGTACAAATATACTGTTCAAGGAAATCAGGGGATGTGTATGTAGAGTTAGTACTAGAGTGTAAGTACTTGAACCTTTGTTCAAGTACTATACATATTACAACATAAAGCCTCACTGCATGCTCCTGAGACCAAAGGGCCTCCTCTGGTGACATTCCCTATGACAGTGAATGTACCGTCAGCCAGGCTGCAACCTTTGCCACCGAAGCTAACACGTTGTGCCCCCTGTAAGTGCTGAGTCAAAGATGAATTATTTATGGATAAAGTGATGGCTCTAAGTTAGTTAGGTGTCATTTCATTTTGTACCTTATCTCTTGACATTAACTCTTCCCATAGCTGCTCAATAAATAAATAAAAAGCTAACTAGCCTTAGCCTTTGATGCCAATGCATCAATTAGCATGCTCTAATCACAGGTAACAGAGAGACTTGGCCTGTCACTTTAGGTGACATTACCACTTGGCCGGGGGCAGGGTAACACCTGAATTTATCTACCAGAGCTGTGCAAGTCATATTTTCCATTATGCACATGAAAGGGAGGGGGGAGGATTTTTTCCCCTCTGCATTCCTCACAAGCCTGGCATTAGCAGAGCAAATAAACCATCAGCCTCCCACATTTTTATGGGAGGGTTTTTTTCTCTTGCCCCTGGAGCAAAATACCTAATCACTCATTTCCTTTCCTCAACTGACACAGTGAGGCCAAGGAATGGAAGAGAATGGTGAGCTACAAAAATGGAAAACAGGAAGAGGAGACTGAGGGGGAGCAGAAAGTTAATTTAATTATCCCAACTGCTATTCTTCTTTCTAAATAATACGGAAGTTATCATCATTGGTTCCGTAATGACAGATGTGATAATTCAACATGTAAACAGTAACAGTATTTTTTTTGTTTGGTTGGCAGTATTGTCTGAAGTATAATCTGCCAAAATAAAAGCATCTCCCCCTCCTATGTTTTAAGGTTTTCCCGCCTCTGATTAAAAAAAAAAGTTTGTGAACCGTTTATGTTCATCACTCTCAGAGGACACTACAGCACATTAAATAGAAAATTACTGCTCAGAGATCAAGCCAGTTCATTATTTCATCCAACTTCAATAAATACAACACATTATTGGAAAACATTTGTATATTGTAATATTTTTTTCTAACAGTCCTGTAAAGACAGGGGAAAAAATGATCGAACTGAACAAATTCCTAAAAGGCTCGCCTGATGAGTAACATCAGGCCCGGCAGTACCAGGAAATCCAACGGCATTGAAAAAACTCGGCTGCTGGAAAGTTTTAAGAATAAAAACTTAGGAACAGGACTTGACACAGATGAAGAGATTTCAAGTGGCAGACAGATGCCATTCATGCTGGTCTAAATGTCACAATGCTCAATGAGCAGGATTCATTCGTCAGCTTGTATGACTTCATGCTGTGTAGTGTTGTGTGTTGCACAGAAAGCCTCAGGAGATAACGCGACCAAACATAGAATAACAGCCGTGGCAGTGTGCCACACGGGCCTGGGGCCAAAAAAAGTGACTCTTACTATGATTCGTCTCATTGAGAAGATTAAGGTTGGGTACCCAGAACCGGTTCCTAATTGGAACGTCCGGTTTCAGAACCGTTAAGCAGCTTTTTGAATTTTGACTTTTTTTTTTCCCGGTTCCGAGTGCCTGCACTAGTTTGTTTTCAGGGTGTGTATCACTCCGCTCTGCGTTCTCTGTGCGTTCGCTAGCAAGAATATCAGTCGTCTGAACGTGGACCCCAAAAAACGCTCGAGGGTCTGGCTTCATTTTAATTTGAAAGAGGACGGAGTAGCACAGAGCAACATCTGCAAAAAAAACAAAATCTGCCAAAGGAGGATCACCACAAACATGACGAACACCTCAGCCTGCCTGGTGTCACGTTAGCGAGTGGACTGAGTTCAACTGGTGGCGTCGCTCTCCTGCGCCCGTCGCTTCCTCCACTTCAGACAGTCAACCTTCATCATCAGCCATCACTCCTCGTTGCTGACAGAATCCGTTTGGTGAAAATGATGGTGGTTGTCTCATTCTGAACAAACCTGCTTAAGCGACAGACGACCAGTTCTTAAAAGTGTGTCTATCTGTTTCTAGTTGTTGAATGCTTGCTAAGTGAGGCCAACGCTAGCCAGTCACAACCTGCTGCTGCTGCGTGAAGCAGTCGCGACCCCAGCCAGCAGCGTCTACATCCATCTTATACATGTACATCCGTCTGAGCTGCAGACCTTTGTTTTTGACTAGAACTGGCAATGTGAATAAATAAATTGGCCTGTGTTAAGACTTTTTCCAACAAAAAATTCTCCTGATGAAGAGGCTGTGACCTGTTGACTTCCATCTCAAAGAATCGGAATCGATAAGCGTTTAGAACAGGAATCGATATTGAGAATCAGAACCAGTAAGATCCAAATATACCCAACCCGAGAGAAGATACACTTGCTCTGTCTACACATCCTAATTATTTGGTAAGCTCAATGACCTTTTAAACCCACAACAGAGAAGGTGTCTGCTTACATAAAAACAATTAAAGATGTCAAAAGAAGGTAAGTAGAGAGGGAGACTGCACCCACCGCAGGACAGAGGAAGGGAGGTGTAGAGAGGTTTGCAGGTACCTGAAAATATGGCGCATAGCTATAGGCTTGAGGGGGGGGAGTGAAGCCAGCTGCACCATAGGGCAGGTAAGTTACTGTCTGCTGGGACAGGGAGCTCTGGATGATGAAGGGATCAGAGCAATAATGCTACAGGTAGGGGGCAGTTACACATACACACGGTTATGTACTCCCACACAGAGAATGTTAGTGCACTGAGAACAGGGATAAGGAGACAGTATATACTGTATAAACAAAGAAAAACAGAGTTTAATTACGCATATAAGAAAATTTACACTTAGACCTAAACTGCAAGAGGATGTTTCAGCAAAATATCACCTCGGAAATGTGCACAAAAAAATTCCGTATTCTGATTTATTTGACTTACATAATGAGAGACACAAACTTGTGAATACTGGATAAGGCTTTTCAAAACTGGGGGGAAATAAATATGCCTGTTGTAGATGTATGGTCCTGGTTAACTGACACATGTCGAGGAGGACTTACCAAGGTCATGACACCCATGCGGTCCAGTTCTCTGTTGGGGCTGCGGGGAATGCGTCTAGGGGTCGAGTGGCCCGAATCTGGGGGCGAGCCACCCAAAGAAGAGCCTGCACACAGTGACGGAGGGATGGAGCTCATGGAGCGGAAACGTCCTCCCAGGCTGTCGCTGCTGCCCACCCGGCACTCAATCTCCTCTGCCCGGATGGCTGTGCTCTCCTTCTCCTCTTGGATCATTCTAGAAAGCATAGGAAAGTCAAATTAAATTCAGTCACTATTGTTGAAAAGATATAAGAATCATGACGAAGCTCTGGGCCTTTATGAAGCAACAAGGCTGCAATTTTACTGAGATGATCGTTCTGGCTTTGTAGCCCTGGTACCTAATTTCATTGTTAATAGCGTCCAGCTGCTCTTGAAGCATTAAGGCGAGGGTCTGTGCATCAGCCTGGCCACCAGGGGACAGAAGGTCCACCGAGCTGAAAATTGTCTCTCGATCCTCCTCCAGGTCTGAGGCGTCCATGTCACTCTCAAAGGCCTGAGCTACATTTGCCAGCACATTTGCCTGCTGCACACGCTCCCACTCCTGCTCATTCAGAGTCTGAACCTGAAAATACACACACACACATACACACACAAGAGCGAGCGAGAGACAGAGAGAGAGAGAGCGAGTGTGAGAGAGAGAGAAATTAACAGAATGCTGCTGAGGATTTGTCACTGAAACAGAGACAACTAAAACTGGGCACACGGAAGGAGTTTTAAAATCCTGACCAATTAATGAATCTGATTCCATCAGGGGAATCTTTACTATACAAAAATTAGAGACATCAGCCAATCACATAAGGATCTTATCAACATCAAGAAAGAGCGGAGCCCATGATCTCAAGAGGAAGCAGATATAAACAAAATGGAAACTGACACTGTGCAACAAGATGCTTTAGTTAATGCATTGCAGGGAGAAAACCCCAAGCAGGAGGACAAACAAGCCGGTGAGAACTGGAGGTGAGATTAACTGTCACTTTTAATAACTGTCAACAGCCGCACCATGCTAACGGCACCCTGAAGGGCTCCAATCTTTCCAGGTGGATGGCTTGGGATGTACCAACATAATCTTCCAAATTTAAAGTCCTTAATATCAAACATGTCTTGAAATGCCCAGATGAGTCTTTTGGCAGTGCAAGAGGCTTCAGACTGTATCTGCAACCCCCCCCCCCAATATGACTAGAACACTTGGGTAATGTTTTCCAGATAGCCTTGATACTGGAATGTCCTGCGATTGTCAGGAGGGCCAAAAGAGCCCCAACTCAGCCCTATTATCCTGTAGTGTGTGCCCAGCATAAATGTCCCTGAAACCTCAACCCCACTGACTTACATGCCTCTGATGTCCAGAGTGGAAGCAAAGAGGAAGAGAGAAGAAAAGTGAAAAAAAATTAAAGGAAAACTGGACTGAACTCCTGGAAACACATGACTTCAGCTGAAGGTTTGACTCCAACTTCACTAGTTCATGCTTGTCTGTATTCATGCAAAACATTTATTTTTGTTGATGTGTCTACAACCTTCGCCCTCTGACAAGAATCACAGCAATATGAAGCTCAGATGGATTCCATGTGTCTACTACCATTTTGTACCCTATTGATGAAAAGACAATGACCGATGAACTGAGAGCTCACCTTGGACGGCTCGTCCCTAAGTGCTGCCACTCGTCCTTTCTGAGGTCGCCTCAGCACAAGGGCACTGCCATAGTGGTCTGAGTTACTGTCCATTATCGAGGAGGCAGATACTGGATACCTGAAATCTGGGGTGCTGCCCAGCTGTGATCGTCTGGAAAAAACAAACGCATACACAGACTGCACGTAAAACCATGGCATGAACACCTTTCAGACTCATCAATTCATTCAGTCATGCATTCTAAACCAGAGGTACTCCAATACAAATCTCGAAAGAATTGTTCTAGTGGGTCAAAGGTCCATTTATTGAGGTCGGCCAGGTCACATGTGATCATACTGGAATACTCAAAACAAAATGCCCTTTTCATTCAAAACAACAACAAAAATATGAACTAAAATACAATGTCATTTCCTTTTTGACATTAATGAAAATGAATAGTTGAATCAAATAAAACAAGAGCCCAGTCATGAATCCAAAACAAACAAGTCAGGAGGGGCTAAGAGCACTTTTCTTTTTAAATATTAACACAAAGAACCACAAGGAAGAAGGAAAAATGTATTTCTGTCCTATGGTCAATCAAGCATCTCAAGAATTCCACACTAGCATCCATGCTAACATCAAACCAAACGACCCTTTCAGTTTAACAAACTGATTAACATTTTTAAAACTGCTCCAAAAACAAAATTAAAGTTAAAATATTGCGCCGTCAGCAGTGAATTCTGAGTGACCCAGTAAGAGGCTGTCTGTGGACCGTTGGCACTGAGACGAGTCCCAGCCAGTATATCGCGTCACGGGGGGCGGGGGTGCGAGCGAAGTGCAAGTGCAGTTGCTCGTAAAGTATCGGCGTACCTGTCTGTATGTGCTGCGGCCGCGAGGGCAGGGCGGAACATAAATGCTGCATTTGGAGATATTAAAAAAAAAAAAAAAAGAAACATAATAGGACTAAAACAAAAACGCTCTGGCCAGACCGGCCATGCAGGAAACCTCCCTACGGCCGCCCTGCCGAGACGTGCTGACCCAACCACAACACACAGTGAAGGACTAACAGCTCAGGGGCTACAGATAGGGGGGGCCACCTGCTGAGGATCACTATTCTAGACTTGTAAGACAGAGTCAACAGAAATCCTTGCTCATATACAACACAATAACATAATTTTGGAGAAAGCAGGAGAGTTATTCTGCCAACAATTCATTTGAAAATCTAGTCATACTGTTTAAATAATGGAAACAAGAGAGTGTTATCTGGTAGGTCCAGTTTAGCTCGCCTCAAAATTATCGAAGTAAAATATCACATTCATTTTTTTGTAATTTCATTATCAAGTATGTCAATGTTTAATTCACACATACACGAATGTTAATTCAACTGCGTGCTTAACTAAACTCTGGGAAGCAGTAAAGCAACTTACCCATGGAGTAGGGAGTTGCTCCTGCTCCTCCCCTGCTCGTTCTCTGCCCTCATCGTCTCAATCTGAATAAGGAGCTGCTCCTACAGGAACAGGAATTAACAGACATCTTGTCATTTGATGGAAACACAGAGTCTGCAGCCTGAGTGAAAAATGTTGCCTTTGAAAATACAAGGTGTGTTTGCATCCAGCGTCACCTAGAATTTCCAACACAAAGTAAGTGCATTGGAAATTCAGGGCCAAAGTTCAGTGGAAGGAGCAGCTTTCTAAATGCAGCCATTGAGCTGGCAATGGTCCCTCACCTTCTCATGGTGAGACTCTTCAATCAGTTTCTTGGTGTGATCCAGTTCTCTCAGGAGGGCGTTCTGGAGAGGCAGAGAGACAGGAACAACATGGCAAAGTGGCAGTTGTCACTCGACTAGCATGCAACAGGACATAGAAGCAGTCGTGATGCAAGAGAAGAGTTATGACAGAAAACAATACAGCTTTGTGTTTTCATTACTTTGTCCTCCAGGGCAGACATCCTCTCTTTCAGGTGGAGCTGCAGTCTCTCGTTAGACTCTGACAGGAGTTTATCCACTGTCTCAGAAAGACGCTTGTTGTGCTCCTCATTCATCTTCTCTCTCTGCCTCGCCTACAAAACAGAAAAACAACTCTTCCAAACAGTGCCTATTTTGACTCAGAAACAGAGAAATATTTAAGGCACAGGGGGTACGCCTCTTTCAACAGCAGCCCATTTCCATCTTCCTTATTCCTCACCCTGAGCAGCTCCTGGTTCTTCTCCTCCAGCTGGGCTTCCATTTGTCTCAGTCTCTCCTCCACATTGCCATGGCGTTCCTCTGCCTGAACATGAGGGGCCGAAAATAAAAAGCTCTTTATCGTTTTCTCAGCTGAGGTGGACTTGAGGCCCAGTATAATCAAGCCTTTCAAATCGAATGGCTGCATCTGCAGAGGTTTGCTTTCATGCCCCCCCCCTCTCCATACACGTGCTGGCTTGGCTTGACTGGATTTGACTTGACACAACGCCCATAAGGAGGTAGGGATGTGCATCTCCGTTACAACGGAAATAAGTATATTGCTCGTGTTGATTTGATGACACTGCCCCATTATTTTTTATCTAAAAGCTTTCATCACGAAGCAGCAAACTGCAGAATTATTCGGTTTTTATCAGCAGGAAATTGCGCGACCTATTCAGCAAAAAGCAACCATACAAAATAGTGAGAAGCTAAATTCCAGGGAGGGAATCACTCCTAGGAACAGGTCTTCCAAAAAGGAAATCCAGCAACTATCTAGTCACCCTCACGCTGATGGAATGTTGGAGGAAACGTTTGGGTTCACCAAACACTGCTGGAGTTTCAAAGGGAAAGGCTAGGTAGTCATCTCACAAACAATTGTCGTGAATGGTTACCAACTTAAACGCACAAAAATACATACGACACATGCCATGGCGAGTTCGAAGAAAACCAGGTCTGTGTTGAACCCCCTGCTCACTGTAGCTTGGAGTTACCAGCCATGATGTTTTTGGTGAGGCTAAAACATTGGTGATGTTTTCCATAGCAGCTTGGCAGGTCGAGGCTTCAGACGAGCAGCATGGAGCAATTTTGGAGTTTAGTATTTGTTTTGTGTACGGTTACAAATTGGTCACTATTCACTTCAATTATCTGGCAGATTATTGCAAAACCTTTCCTGTGAAAGTCCAGTCGCGTTTTGTGGACTTCACCCAACCTCCGATTTGCATAAAGGCGAGTAAATGACGTCATTTTCATTTTTGAGTAAATTGTCACTTTAATATTTAGAAACATCTTTCTCTGTGGTCGGAGAAACGAGCTGCGTCTGACAACACGTGCTTGTTTCAGGGAGAAGCGCGGTGGTCACTGGTTAGTTGCAATCAACAAGAAATCCCCTCAACCCTGACTCCCGACGTGGTCCATCGTGGGCGTTGTAGAGAAGGCAGAGGGGAGCCAAACATGCTAACTGATCTCAATGCCACTGAGCCAGACTTGTTGGCATGGCAGGCAGACTGCAAACTCAACCATGGTGACAGCGGTTTGTCATCGGTGTGACCTGGCACAAGATGTGTTTGACTTGACATGAAAGTCTGCGTGACGTGGCTTGACTTTGAGCAGCAAATGGTAAAACACCACTGGAGAAGAGATGAGTAAAGGTCGGAGTGCATTTGGCCCAGTGTAATATTCTAGGGACCAGGGTGGGTTCACTAACTCCAACAGAGTGGGAAGCATATCTACAAGCAGTGAACCATGCACCAGCTGCATAGGGAGAGAACAGCATAACAAAATAATACAAAAACAACTAAAACAAATACAAAAGAAAATGTTCTCATAATGCAAATTCACCATTTCATCCCAGTTCTACCATGGACAACAGGCATGTGTGTAGAGTACTACTTGATTAGGAAATCATAGCTTATGAACATTTTGATTGTATCCAATTGATATTTTGAATTCTTTTTCTGGGACACAGCCTGTTCCTGTTGTTGGGTATCTCAGGGTCTCTACATGTACTTAAGCAAGCTGGGTAGTACTACCTGCTTATGTTAAACACCAATATAAGGGGTTTTTCTGTGTTTGAGGAAAAAGGAAAAATGTACCTGCATCAAGTTCTGAGCAACATAGCACACAAGCTCAAAAAACACAAACACGCAGGGGTAGAGAAAATGCTGAGCTAAACTCTACAGGAAATAGAACCATTTTGAAATATAGTCTGGTACGTCATTTAACCAGGCACTCGTCATACAAAGAAAATGAAATACAATTTGTGAAGTCAACATTTTACATGGGAGTGTTTCCAACTGGAAATTCTTCTTGTGATATCAAGGAGCACAAATTCTTTCTGCTTCAACTTGTCTGCAAATGTAAATCCTGCCATTGCTTTTTATCAGCCCAGTTAAATTCAGTAACAGAACTAAAGCCTTCAGGAGAACATGGGTATTGTAGTTTTAGTGAAGCTGGTCTACCTTTGTCTGAGTCTTAGTGCCTTTAGAACCACACGGAACACACTAGGGTTTGAAAAGGAGGTGGTAAAGGCAGCATGGAGACCACACAAAAACACCATGAGAGAGAATCACAGAAAGAAGGCAGCACATACATTCACTGTGAGTTTAAGCACAATCATGATGAGGTGTTTGGAGGTAGAAACAGATTCTGTCAATCCAATAATGGACAATTACTTATTCGAGCGGCGTCACACTCAATTTCTTGAACTTAATGGTTACTGGTGTTATATTCTACCTGGGTTCTAGTTTCCTGTGTGTCTGGGTCAAAATAATTCACAGGAGCCAGAATGATTAGAGTCATTCAAACATTACTTGAGAGACCAATGAACCAGCAACCACGCAACAGCTTAACAGAATCATATGCTGCAGACATAGTTGAAGTCATTTAACAGGCAGAAATGACTGTTGACCTGCCATCTGTGCACTTCTGGTTTGGGTTCCTTATTCATAAGTTCAAACACATGGGAACGTAAATCTTGGGATGAAGAATTCTGTACTAATCCATTAAGACAGAGCAGGTAAAGAACGAGATGATATCAGATGAAGAACATGGGAGATGTTCAGAATGATCTCCATTCATGTCTGGGAGCAGCATGAAGGTAAAACTGAGCATACAAAGGCACTTTCACTCCATGCCTGACTGTCTCCCATGTTCTCAAGAACTACACACAGTCAAAGAGGAAATGAGTGAGCGTCATCACCATCAAAAACGCACGAGTGGTTCAACAGCTTAGATGGATGGTGAAACCCACAGCTAAAATCCTGACAGAGAATAAAAGATTGCTGTGTACGTTCTTAATCTTAATGACGTGCCTAACAGTTGCAGTATTTTTATACCGTTACATCCAGGTGCTGGGTGTGTGACAGCAGACAGAAATCCTGGTTTGGTACATAACCCCACAGCTGCTATCTTTCCCCCTCCCCCATGGCTCAGACCAGTGGTTCTGTCAGTAATACTGCAACCCTCCCTGATAACCACCACTGATGTGCCCTTCAGCAAGACCCGTAATGCCAACTGCTCCAGTAGAGGAGGTCAGATTGTGGTTGTACACGACCAGGTGTGAGTGTGTAACAGAGATTCTGACTGATGCGGAGTGATTTCAGGCTGAAAAGCAAACAAGAGAGAATTCCATAACAGGTGAATTACTTTCAATGTGTTAAGTCCCAGTAATCTCAACCGTCCAATGTCTAGTGCTATAAAACTCAGTGTTTGATGTTGCTTGGCCACCCACAAGTAAATGTTACATTCAGTCTTCCTTTTTTTTATATATCCGTCTGTATTAAATTCGCTTGTTTTCATTTGCTTTTTCCCCATGCAACTTTGTACAGTGCCTTACTGTAGAGAGCGAGTACAGTGAGTAAAATGTGGGATAGTGGCTAGGAACTCTTCAACAGCAACAAAGCTTCATTTGAACCTAAGAGACATGACATGAGCCAGATTCAATACTAATAAGGTTGTACACTGGCCATCTAGATTCAGCAGCAACAAGTGTTGTCCAAGACAAAAGCTCAAACTATAAATGGAGAAAAAACATGAGCCAAATGTCTAAAAATAGGTCCCAGTGAATATTTGGAGTAACATAAACAATGGCTTCCCCTGCACTTCCGCAGAGGGCAGCTACTTGTTCTGATGTAATGGAACTCATCTAACATACTGTGTTTAAGATGGGATCATGGGTAGAACTCCTACACTTTATCTTTATTCTGACAGAAGTCTTGTCCATAGCACACTTTTACAAATTTTACCAACTGTGTTGCTAACCAGAACTTTAATGTTTGCCGCATCACAGGCAATTACAAAAGTGCCTCTTTTTGAAGAAAATCAAAATGGAGTTGGCATCAATGTCAAGCCTCCTGCAGGAGAAGAAAGTGAACTCCCTGAACAACTATTGATTGGAAATCATTGGAAATCCCACGTGAGGCCATACCTTGGTGAGGGCAGCAACCCTCTGAGCCAGCTCAGCCTCCACCTCTGGGAGAGTCTCAGCCTTGCGGATGGTCTGCTGCAGCTTCTGCTCAGCCAGCTCCAGCTTCTCCTGAAGCTGCCGGTTTTTGTCCTCAGTCTTCAACAAACACAGCAAAAGCAAACATAAGCAAGGATGTTAAGACTCATCTGTGAACCATTCTGGTCTCTGGGTTTTTTTTCCTTCAAGGAAAAGAATGTGGCAAAATCTAAGACTAAGAGAGGGAAAAGAGGGAGGTAAAGGTAGAATGGGAAAAGAGATGGGAAAGGGTAGGATGGAGGGGAGAAAGAGAGCATCAATAAGAACACAAAGGCAGGCAAAATCCATGAGAGGGAAGAGACATCTTCAACTTAGTGAGTACATATAAAGAAATAAGCCAGTGTCTTTGAGGCTTCCCATTCAAGGCATGCTGCGCTGCTCAATGTGTGAATACAGCAGGAATTCATTAGCAGGGGTTAGAAAACTTAAGAACTGCAGGCAGTTCCTGTTGGAAGACAATTCAGACTCAAAAACCACCATCAGCACATGCTGACAACAGTGGGTTTTCAGAACAGAATTCAGATTATCTACTCAAATAAAAGCAAATGAACTGAGTGCGGAAGTTGACCTTTGCATCACTTCTCTTAAAACACACTGTGCATGTTTCTGGTGCACTGCTTTAATGCAGGACAGGAGCTCTGTTTACCTGCTGCAACATCAGCGCCATCTGAGTTATGAGCACAGTGACATTTGAAGCAGTACACTTGAAATATTCCTGCTGTCTAAATGGCAAGTTTTTCATCTGAATGTGTATGAAAACACACAAAAAAGCAGCTCATGATCTTGTGCCGCTACCTTGCCTCTGCTAAATGAGGCGTTCATTTCAGTCATTTCTGTGCTGGCATACACAGTCCTGCAGTTTCTGGGATTGTATATGCCTGAAGGGCCTCATCCCTCTGCATACAAAACAGACAAGCTGGGATCTATGAGTGTGGCTCCTGTGGTGAGTGCAGCAGCTTACACTATCATAATGGAAGCCCCCTGCTCTGCCAGCTGGGTGTAGCTCAGCCGGTACAACACCAGTAAGGTATATGCCAAACACCCTGATTTCCCTCAAACTCAAACTACAAATTATACTTGGTTTGTCCATCACAACACAGCAAAAATTAATCTAAAATACGGCTGCCAAATTTCAACTCAAAATATGTCACTTCAAACATGGAACTGCCTGCCATCAACTGTTTTTTAGACCATAGAAAATTGTATAAATTTCACTTGTTCCAGTGTTTGATACTTTTTTGTAAGATTGAATTTCTTAGAAAAAGCAATCACCTTGGACGTTATCATTGTTTTCACTGGACAGTTGCCTTGAACATTTTTCCAGTTTTGAAGCAAACAGACTTGAGCCCAGTTTGTGTGTACCTCATATAGCTTTCCAGTCTTGCATCCTCAGACATGCACTGATGACCACTGAATGTCTAATTCGGCCATTAAAACTTGTCAATACCGGAGAGCCACCCAGATGGCCGACAAAAACAGACATATTCCATCAAATCTGCATCCTCTTTGCATTTGAATGTGCTTCTTGTTGTGATAAAAACAATGAATTTAAGCATGCATTCCATTCAATTCTGCAGGCAAAAGGAAAAAACTTGAATAAATTGTTGAAGAATGTAAATGCTCTCCACCACCACCACCAAAACACCAAATGAGGGGAACAGCTTGAGAAAGAAGCACACTGATGTGGTGGTCGGTGGCTCATGGTGGCCCTACACCGTCCTCGGGCACCTTCTATTAGTTTTCCCTTTAATGTGCCACTTGTCTATAAATAATGGAAACACTGTGGGGCCTACTTGTCTGAAGAGAGAGTCCTTGTTGGCTACTTCATTCTCCAGCTTGTCATTCAGGTCATGCACAGAGGTAGCCTCCCGTTGAGCTGCCAGGTAGCGCTTCTCTAGCGTGGTGATCCTCTCCTCCATGTCCTCCTTCTGAGCCATTGACTATACAAGCACAAACACACGTTTGAGTGACCACCAGTGATGAGCAGCTCAAGGTTTTTCAAGAGCTGCCCCACTTGCCCCGTTATGAGAGCTAAACCGTCCTGCTTGACGGAGGGAAACATCTCTTCTCTGCTTAGCATTTCACTCAAATAATGTACAAACATGATGGGTTTGCCAGCAACATTAAACTGAAGTATAATGTGGATACTGTCTGCAACATCAGATAAACACTGGGATTAGCACTGCCCTCAACCAAAGGCTGTCCTTGTCAATGAGTTGATGGCAGTTCAAGCGACTGATCAACGAGCTGTTGCAAGACAGTCTTATTTGCCTTAACTATGTATTATTGGGGGCACATTCCCAGGATAGGAAAGTTGTACATTTTTATTGAATTAACAAAAATTTTAAAAAAACGGCGAGTGTGGCAAAGTGTGCAAGTTTTGCTACATTGACTTCTTGTACTTAAACGCCTTAGACCAAAGAAAAATCTCAAAGATCCTTCAGGTAAACATGGCAGGAGGGCTAAAAACAGACGCAGTCCTCCTCACCTCTCTCAGGTCTCTCTGTAGTCGTGTGTTCATATCTTCAGACTTGATGAGGTCTTTGCGGGCTGTGTCCAGGTCCTCCTCCAACTCGTTGATTCGAGATGCCATAGCAGCCATGCGCTCCTTCATCTGGCCCAGATCAGCAGTTTGGCGGTCCACCACCTCTTGAAGCTCACCAACCTTGCTGAATCCAGGACCCGACTCCTCCTCCTGACTCAGTGATCCATCTGATGACCGCTGGGGGGTCAGTCAATATCACAACATCACTCACTACAAATAGTATTAGCAGTCTTTTTTTAAACATCAACTTAAACTGGAATGTCACAATATATATGATACATTTACGAGAAAACGTAGTGGAAAGATGTTTGGGGTTGACCAACAAGGGGCAACGTGGAGCAAAAGCCAACTATGCAAGCAAAAAATAAACGCATCTGGTGATTCCATTGTTTTGTATCCCACAAGCAACCATGGCATTGTTTCTCATACTTGTGCCATTTCACAGATGCTGCAGTGTAAACTCACCTTCCCATTAGTGCTTGGTGTATTTTCAGAGTTGTGGTTGACCTCACTGGTTCCATCTGCCAGCCCTCTCTTCTGGCTGCTCTGCTCCCTGAGGTAAGCCAACTAGACAGAAAATCAGTTTAGCCAAGGTGACTCATTAGCCAGCGATGAGACTTTCAATTATTCTCTAATTAACCAAAAATAATTAACATGAAAAATTCTTGTTTGCTTGATTTTATCATTTAGGGTTATTATTTGCAGCGTTTCACCAATGAGGCCAACAAGAACCCCCTAAAAAGGTACCCACCCTCCACTGGACATACAAAAATGTCTCAGGGAAAATTGTTTTGGCATGTTTTTGTTTTTTTTATTTCACTTAAGTATTTGAAGCGAGCAGCTCAAAATATTGAACGTCCGTATTTTGAGATCCAACAGCTTTTTGTGTTTGCAAACTCATGTGAACACATTGTGCAGACTAACCGTCAATACCAAAATGACAGAAAAACAAAGCCAAAAGCTGCCTTGCCTAAGGAAGTAAGACAACTAATAAAGGAGAGTGGTGTGTGTGTGTGTGTGTGTGTGTGTGTGTGTGTGTGGGGGGGGGGGGGGGCTTATTCCCAGGAATAAAAGATGATGGCAGCATTAAGTGCTGCAGCATGAAGCACAGAAGAAATCTAGGACACTTCAACATCCTCTGGGTCTTTAGTCAATCTTAATCTCATTCAGTGCACAGAGGATTCAAGAGTCCCCCTCCTTTAAAATGCATGTGCTTGTATGTATAGCAGAGACTAAAGGTTCACTGTGAATACACAGATGGTAATCAAGCACTCTGAAGCAAGTTCCAAGGGCCCTTCATTAATGTTCTCCAACAAAATAGCATATTAACAGTGACTATATTGACTCTTGGAAATATCTCTTTTTAGCCAGTGTCTGAGCCAAGCACATCATGCCTTGCTATACACATTGAGACAAGTCTTTATGAATCGGACGAACAATTGACATCTTTATTCTCTGCCTTTTTCTGTGCACCTGTCAAATGACCTACAGGAATAATTCACTAAACACCGTTCCTTTTATGTCACATTTATATCTGACTGACCCGTTCAATGAACATAGTGGTGGTGTCATACGAGTATTTGTGCTGCAGTAGGAAGCTCGACACAGCACGTCATTTCTGTCACTTCATTTGGTTTGAACAGAGGCAGGACTTGTGTTGTGTGCGATGTTTGACTGCGAGTGAGTCAAACAGTTTTTCACATTGTAGAGGTTGGGGTGTATTTGTGTTCACAGCTGACCGAGTTTGGAACTGATGTACAATAACGAACCAAAAAGTTTCCGTCGTGTTAATTTACTTCTTTGTGCGAGATGGTGAGCTGTTCCTCCAACGCACTGCATCTTTCCAAGGCAACACGTAGTCTCTCCCGTACCTAGAAAACATGTACAGCAGCTTGAGGGGCCTTAATCTTTCTCCAGTTTCATGCCTCAAATATCTATAACACACTTAACAGTTGTGTGTTTATATCTATATATATCTATATATATATATATCTATATATATATATATATATATATATATATATATATATATATATATATATATATGTAAAATACACACATATCTATCTATGTATCACATACATATATATACACTCACACACACACACACACACACAATATAAGACACACAGTCTTACCTTCTCATCAAGGGCTTTGTGGTGTTCAAAAAGTGACTTAAGGGCTTTGAGGACTTCCACTTCACTTGAGACTCCTGCTGGGGACTGAGCCTGCCTCTTCACCACGGTCATCCTCAGACTACGCTCATGGCGAGAAACCAGGCACTCCAAGTGCTCCAACAGGAGCTGGACAAAGTACAGTGTTGGAAACATGATCAGACACACTGCACAGTTGTCATATTTATTCAAGTGTTACCCTTCGTTTCCACATGAGGATGTTTGGGGTCTGTAAATCCATGAATACACTTTGAAGTACACTCCTTTTCAATGGAAACATTCATAATCTCCTAATATGACAAGAATTGCCCAGAACTGAACTTTTGCCATGGAGGTCTCACAGTCTGTGGACACCGAGCTAGCAAAAACAAGCTGTCAGGTTACAAGTGATGTTGTATGGCTTGAATAATATACCTACTGGACTGTATATGCTTGTTTGCTGTTTTTTGAAAGGCAAGAAATAATTTGTTCTATCGAATGTTAACTGACATTTTGATTTCAAATATGCATGTTGCTCCTTTTCTAACCTTCCTTCTGGCCATCCCCTTTAAGATGTTAAATACAGCAAGAAAAAAAAGTGGGAGACAAAATTCACAGATTTTTCAACTGGGCTGGTTGAAATAATTTGACAAGAGCAGTCAAAAGCATGCAGGAAGGTGATGGGGATTGGCCGAGAGGTGGGCCGGCTGACCAAACTTCCTTGATCAATGGTAGATAATGAAGATCAACTCGTATTTGACCGCAAACCTGTGTTTCGTAGTTTGAATTTCGGTTTGTCCTACAAGATCAGGAGAACATGTCACGTACCCTTGTGTTGTTTCTCTCAGCCTTCAGCTCTGCAATCTCCTCTTCCTTCTCCAGAAGTTGCTCTCGGCACACATTCACCTCCTTTGTTAATGCAGCAAACTCCTGCAACAAGACAAAGCCAGCAACATGAAGCCTCCGCTTACTGAGCTCTTTTTCTCTGAAAGAGAAGGATTAAAAAAAGTCGTGCTGATGTGAGAGTCTTTCCGTATCTGACATTTAAAACTCCTCGAGAGCAGAGTATTGATCATGCAGACCACACTGACTACCGTACATCCTTCTGTTAGAGTAGGGAATCGAGCAACACAGCTTCACGGAAAAAAAGAAAAAAAAAACTAGATGGAAAAAACAACATTAGATAGACTTGTCTGTCATCAAACAAAGTTAAAAACCTAAGAATAGGTGCTTCTTTATGAACACTCAACGAGCTTGTTCTAAGAAACCTCCCCTCTCACATCTTCATATTCCCAGCAACCACACAAGGTTATTAGGGATCACATGCTTGGCTGGAATCTTAGAAAGTGCCATCCTGACTTCTTGCCTTATGGCACAAGCACCCTGAGTGTTTAGGGGCTCTTGCTACGTTTCTGAGGGTGAGAAATGTGTGCAGGAGCTGTAGTGAATTGAAGGATAGGGGGGGGGGGGTGTTGCTGGACCTCATCCCTCGATTCAGTTACTACCACAAGTATTCTCTCCCCTCACTCCAGCCTCTGAGCTTATCCAGCGACTGGCACAGATTCTGCTGCTTCACTGAAGAAATAAGTGGGAGTTTACTATTGGCTACGATTGAAGTCTTGAATCTGCTGGCCAATGAAAGCCTGTGAGAGGCAGGCTCCTGGGTAATTACAGAGCGGCTTACTTCCTACATTCCAGAGCAGACGCCAAGGGTGAGTTGTACTGCAACCTTTAGATCTCCCTATGCTTCTATCCTGCATTCCTGCATTTTCAACACTCCTCCTCCAACTTTTTCTTATCTCTCTCTCACTCACACACACAGATTTGAACTTGGGATGTACAACATTAGAATTTCACAAATATCTGATCTGCTGACATTTACCAGTGTCAGTGTTTACATGGTTACACAATATTCACTTTTTCAAGTTCTGAAAAACACATCTAGAAAACGTGGACTCGTACCCTTTTCCCTAATTTCCCCAACATCAGGTGAGAACCCATGTTCACATTTACCACACTGCTTTCCAGCACAAAGAAGAGAGACATGAGCATATGAAGAAAAAAATGACCAATGTTTGGTGAGTAAATAAAAAAATGAAAATGCTGAAGGCACATTTTCCTTCATCTGCAAGATTAAAATTTGTGGGGTTTTTGTATTGGTATTTCACAGGAACAGCACATAATCCAGTGTTTTTTAATTACAAACCTTTGTGAAACTGTGAGGAACTGTGTGTTTCAAGTTCAGTACACTCATGTCACTACCAGTGAATGGTACAATCATGTACTACATGGATGTATTCACGCACACATGAACAGCATCTGTGCGTTCATGTGTGCGTTCATGTCTGCTCTGTTGGTTTCTCTTCGATGAAGCAGCTTCACTCGCCACAAGGGACATTCCATTACATACTAGAGATACAATGATTGCATTTTTTCTATCACTGGGACCTGCCAACGCAGATTTTTGCCAATTCCAATTTTCTGTCAGAGAGCGTTATTAGACAGAATATAAAAACATAAAAATCAACTTTTCCTCAGGGGAAGCTTTCATTTTCACAATTACAGAAAATGTTACACTTACAGTTTCCCCAAACTGCACGAGGTCACTATATCGTTCATATTTCAACAACTCTAAAAAGAATAAATCAAGAAAACATAAACAAAGTGCTCTCCAACTGGAAAGAGGAAAAATCAAAACTCCACGTCTAATGAGTTGCTGTACATCAGCTGTGTTGCTTTACTTATGAAATAAAATGAATGCAGCAGGCAGTTAAGAGAAGCTGAGGCTGGTTCTTGGCTCTGAGCTCTGCCGACTGGCTATTAGCCTACCAGCTGCTTTCTCTTTGTAGCTTCCTCAAACTGAGCAGCCTCAACGGGTTTTAAGTTCGATTGGGTTTGTTGTTCATTGTGGCTCCCAAGCAGTTTATTTTGGCCCACATGTGAGAAGCTGCAAGCAGCACGGCTGCACAACAGATCACGTCAGTCCTTGAATTTTTGATTTTAATTTTTTTGATAAGTATTTTTAAAGTTTCGACTGTTTTCTTTTTGTGATGTAGTCAGCATAAACCATAACCATGACTGAAATTCAATTTATTGCCCAGACCTGAGTATGCCTACATCTCTCTTCACCAATGTTGTGTTTCTTCCATTAATGGTTCGACAGAAGCACTTTCTGAAGATGAACTGAAAAGTTGCATATGCAGAGTCATAGATGAAAAAGCCTGTTTACATGATTATGCAGCTAAGGGTTAGCGGGACGGGTCCTAAATGTCTGTGCTACAATGTACACTGGTGTGTAATTCACTGAGTAGATGAGTGAAATGCTGGTTGGAAGTAGACCGAGCTGCCCTGTAAGCCTTAGAACAGGGGAGGGGATTAATGGGGGTGCATGAATATGTGTGCCAACCTATTAAAGGAACAGTGCACAATGACACAACTGAACATCATTTTCAGGGACCGCTGTGCTCAGCGGGACCTGCATCCTAATGGAGGAGGATATAGTAGTCATCTAGTTAATTGGGTCAACGTTATTCTTATCGAGAGAAATCAACATTAAACTGATCAACAGCTATAATAGGAAAAGGGGAGCTTTGAAGACGGTGAATGAACAGAGGATGACTTTCCAACACACACTATCCATATTAATGCACAACTTTGTGCACTCAATGTGTTACGTGCACTTGTGGTGAAGCCCATGAATTCGTTATCTGGACATTTTCCTTCTATTTGTTTCTTTAATTTGTAAGCAGGTCTATTAAAAACACAGCGCGAGAGGAACAGACATTACTGAACTTTGGGAGGAGAAAAGGTACTAGAGTCTCCTCTCTGTTGGATTAACAGTAAAGACAAAACAACCCACTTTTTTTCCAAAGCCGGTGAGTAGTAGTAGATAGTATACCAACATACACCTAAAGGCTCCTGGAGGGGAATAACATTTCCTATCTAACACCATAATCAACATCAAGAGTACACTATAATGTGAGATCAGACTCAATAGGACACCCTCCTACATAATGGCTTGAGCTGTTCTTAAAAGCTTATAGCGTGTGCTGAAACAAGACACTGTGCAAAAGGCATCTGTTATCCCTGGGAAGACCTTCCCGTCAAAAACTAATTAAGACACCACAATGGCTCCAATTCAGAGCTGCTTAACCTGCTGCCCAAATGTGCTCAGACAGAGAGAAAAGGTCACTCTACAAGAGGAGACCGAATGCTTGATCGTGCCACCTCAGGTTCCCATTACGAAAAGACAGGGTCAACGTGGGCTTAAAGATGTTGGCATTACCATCCTCTGTCCTCATCATGTTGTGACTTGTTTAGGGTTTGTAAAAGTCTGGTAAGTCAAATCTAGCACATAGCTGGATTGTGTGTTAGACACTGGCTGAATGCGAAGCCTGTTGTTAATTATGTTGTTTCCAGTGTGGTGAATCCTCATCTGCAGTTTCTGAGGGTCTCAGTCATGGGTTGCTGTTGTTTAGGGAGTGAAAAGAGTCAAACAGTGTGTGGAGGGTTTAATAACTACACTACTTGATTGACGATTTAGCTGTAAAACAAGATTTATCCATGGCTGCATAGCTACCTTTAAAGAGTTTTAGACAAACACTGTGAGCTTCATTCATATCTAGTGTTGCGGATCAAAAAACTAAAGGGATGCAGCTCTGGGCAGGTGAAAAACACCTCTGCTGAGTTCTAGAGATGTTAGGCTTTGCTGTATTCACTGATGCTGTCAGTCAAACACTACATGCAGTCCTTTCACAACACAAAGCCTCAGACGACACAAGTTGGGAGGCAGTGTGCAACTGGCACGCTGCCTGGGGGAATGTCCAGCTGAGCCTTCGGCTACGAACTGAAGGTTCGTTTCACGAGCAAAAGTAGTCTCCTACATTGTTTGCAACAATTTTGCAGTATATCCAACTGATCTAACAACCATGGGCCACGTGTACTCACACCAGCCCAGAAGCGCATCATCCAGCCCCTCCACCTACATGAAGCTCTCAAATCAGCCAACCAATGGAAAAATGGGTTTGGACCATCACAAAATTCCTGCGTAAACCGTCCAAAATCATGTCAGAGAAGCTGATTTGAGAGCTTGTCAAGCTCAGTGTCCTCACCTGACTGCAGGTTGTCATCACATGATGAACTGTTCACCTCATAGTTGAATCCCGGTAGATATACAGCAAATAAGTTGTCAGAATGCTGACATAAAGTAGGATGCAGAGTGCCCCGTGGTAGCGGTGGGCTTTCAAGTTATAGCTAGGAGTTGGAATTTCTAAGATTTTATTGATATCAACAGGCATTCATTAAGCCTGGCCTACACCCCCACTGCTCTGGTGAGACTGGGACGGACTCATCTCTGTGAGAGCGTCAAACACATGACACTTCAGATACTTGAGTCATGCTGCATCTCCAAATGCTTGAAAGCTGGTGCTCTTGCAGTAGACACGGGTATTTATCAGCTCTGGCTCCAATCAGTATTGATGGCAACACAACACTCAAGTGAAAAGTGATTGGTGATGACATGAGAGCTCCATACCTCTATAAATGACGGAAGCAATGAAAGCACGGCACCTCTGGCAGTAATGTCGGCAAATATTTGTTTGTGTTCAAGCAGTAGGTCTCAAATACCAATTGGTGTACAGTTTGACAACCAGCCTGGTGCAAAAACTACATAGTACAGTTTTGACGACACCATTCACTTTTTTCCCGGTGCAGTGACAACATTTGTGACGTTGAATGTGATGCACTCGGAAATAAAGGACAAAAGAAACTCCTGGCAATGGTTCACCAGGTTCTGAAACCTGTGTGTACACAGGTGTATGCAATTAGAAAGAGGTAGAACATGCCACAGACCACAATCAACAATCTGGTCGCATCGCATGACACAAATGGTCGTCACACCAGATACGGACTCTCTTTCAGTCTTGTTTCAAAATCAGTTCTTTCTCTTCAAATCATGTTAAAATAAGGTGATGCTCTGCTATATCTCAAATTAGACTGGAGTTTGTTTTTCCACCACTCACTACTGGATACTCAGGACACCACACCTCTGTGATGGCTGTTTAAATTAATGCCTTAAAATATTAAACTATTAACATTATATCTTTTTTAACTGGTTTATTTCTCAACCCACCCTGTGCACACATCCTGGAGGTCCGATCAAGACGGTCCGGGCCACATGCGACCGTATTCTTTCAGTTCTGTGTACTCAAATGCATCCTGGGTCACAATGAAGGACCGCCTTATGAGCTGAATTCCTTCACTAAAGTATAATACATATTGATGAGCGTGCTAATAATCAAGACGTTCTGTATCATGAGAAAAGCCCATACCAGGCTGACCAAAATGCTTGGGGCCGTCATTCGTTGCCATGGCAATCGACGGTTAAAGTATTCTATAATGTTGTCATCTACTAAATTTGCAAAGATGACCCATAAAAGGTTGCGTGTCAGATCTCCCAAACTAAGCTGGTATGTCACAAAAACAGAGTTTGGCTAATCACCTGAAAACGTGAAAAAAGTCACACTGGCAAATGTTGCTTAGTTG
>NC_141321.1:4787550-4885050 GCF_037954235.1 Aulostomus chinensis
GGAGACACTTTTTACACTTTTCACCTTACAATGGAAACCAATGGGGCACCTCTCTGCTCTCATGGTACATACTCTCAAACACTCGCTTCTCACATGTAAACTAAATGTCCCACAGCCTCAAAATACACACCACTGTATTCCTGACAAAAATCCCTACAAAAATATGGTATCATGTTCCACTTTTGCCCAACATATGCAGAGCTTTTTGATTTTGACACACAAAAAAAGGTCACAATCCTCCTCTCTCTCCACTCTGACACAGACAGCAGAGAGCAGTGGGGAGGGGTTCTTAAAGGGCCAGCTCTCAACTCTGCTCTCACTCTAGCACAGATCAAAGACAGAGCAGTGGGGGAGGGGTTCTTAAAGGGCCAGCTCTCAGCTCTGCTCTCACTCTAGCACAGATCAGAGACAGAGCAGTGGGGAGGGGTTCTTAAAGGGCCAGCTCTCAGCTCTGCTCTCACTCTAACACAGATCAAAGACAGAGCAGTGGGGAGGGGTTCTTAAAGGGCCAGCTCTCAGCTCTGCTCTCACTCTAGCACAGATCAAAGACAGAGCAGTGGGGAGGGGTTCTTAAAGGGCCAGCTCTCAGCTCTGCTCTCACTCTAGCACAGATCAGAGACAGAGCAGTGGGGAGGGGTTCTTAAAGGGCCAGCTCTCAGCTCTGCTCTCACTCTAGCACAGATCAAAGACAGAGCAGTGGGGGAGGGGTTCTTAAAGGGCCAGTTCTCAGCTCTGCTCTCACTCTAGCACAGATCAAAGACAGAGCAGTGGGGGAGGGGTTCTTAAAGGGCCAGCTCTCAGCTCTGCTCTCCACTCTAGCACAGATCAAAGACAGAGCAGTGGGGGAGGGGTTCTTAAAGGGCCAGCTCTCAGCTCTGCTCTCACTCTAGCACAGATCAAAGACAGAGCAGTGGGGGAGGGGTTCTTAAAGGGCCAGCTCTCAGCTCTGCTCTCCACTCTAGCACAGATCAGAGACAGAGCAGTGGGGGAGGGGTTCTTAAAGGGCCAGCTCTCAGCTCTGCTCTCACTCTAGCACAGATCAAAGACAGAGCAGTGGGGAGGGGTTCTTAAAGGGCCAGCTCTCAGCTCTGCTCTCACTCTAGCACAGATCAAAGACAGAGCAGTGGGGAGGGGTTCTTAAAGGGCCAGCTCTCAGCTCTGCTCTCACTCTAGCACAGATCAAAGACAGAGCAGTGGGGGAGGGGTTCTTAAAGGGCCAGCTCTCAGCTCTGCTCTCACTCCAGCACAGATCAAAGACAGAGCAGTGGGGGAGGGGTTCTTAAAGGGCCAGCTCTCAGCTCTGCTCTCACTCTAGCACAGATCAAAGACAGAGCAGTGGGGGAGGGGTTCTTAAAGGGCCAGCTCTCAGCTCTGCTCTCACTCCAGCACAGATCAGAGACAGAGCAGTGGGGGAGGGGTTCTTAAAGGGCCAGCTCTCAGCTCTGCTCTCACTCTAGCACAGATCAAAGACAGAGCAGTGGGGGAGGGGTTCTTAAAGGGCCAGCTCTCAGCTCTGCTCTCACTCTCTGATCAGACTCAGGCTTCTATCTCCTAAACTACAAGGCCCAGGGATTTGACCAAGACACCGTTGGATTCAGGCTGGTATCATGGATGCGGCAGCAGGCCGCAGGCCGCGCAGGGGCTCAGGCCCTAACAACGCTGCTTGCAGCTTTAATTTCTTCCTGTTCTTTTAACAGTCCTCAATGGTCTCGATCCATCACTCTGGCTCTATGAAGGTTGCACGAGTCAGGCAGCAGCCACTGGCAGAGTCGAGAGGATGATGTTGAATACAGGTGCCGCAAGAAAGTAAGGCTTCTGTAGTTTCGCCGTCCACGTTTTTATGAAATTATTCAAAAAGGGCAAAAAGTAATGTCAAGATACTCATAATTAATGACTTTTCAAATAACAGCCATTTCAAAGTTTACTTTGACTTTTTTTTTTAACTGTCCTGGGATTGTCCCAGACAAAATATACTCGTGTCCCAGCAGGATTTTCATGGTCCCGGGACATCGACAATTTCGAGCCCTGATTAAAACGATCACATAGCTTAGCAGATTACCAGCCCTCTTATGCATCATTAAAAGCTGGGAACGTGATCCCTTAGTTTTGAATAAAAGACCACAGGAGGTAGAAACCTGAGTCATTTCTATAATAGAGACCAGCAGATGGACAGAGCTACAATATCAATGTCCTTCACGTGATGCAAACCGTACACATCCAAGCCCAGCTATGACCACCTTCTTACTACACAGGAAGTAAGACCAGAATATAGAAATGATCCAACAGGTAGTTACAACCAAGCAAGCAGCTCAACCAGTTTCTATTTACTTATTTTGAACCAGCGTGATCGTCCACCCAGCAACACTCACATGAAAAATTGCTCACTGCTACAAAATTAGTCATCCATTGATTGGAATTCACGACAACATTATTTTTGCTAGGCTTCTTATACGTGCTGTTTTGCTTTGCAAGCACATTTTGACATTTTTCCATCGAGATCAGAGGTCATTTTCTTGTATGCATGTCAAAGTCGATGGAACTGAATCATCTGGCCGGCCCTCGACAGACTGCATTGCATTCAGAGTGTGGGGCGACTTACACACACTACCTTCTGAACAGATTCAACAGAACACAGAAAGTGGAGGTGTGGGCCAATATTTTGGGAGTGAAGAATACTGGTGTCTGCTTGTAGTTCAAACAGTACTGATTACGTTTCAGGGGGCTTTGTTTCCACCATGACAGCATGAATAAAACCCAGTCACAGATCCTTCAATAACAACTCTTTTCTCCTGTTTCAGGTGGCTATCTAGCCTGTAACCCATCAAATACACACAGAAAAGAAAATTTTGGTCTGCATATCTGAAGCTGGGGCTGCACAACTCATCAAAATTAGTCACTCACTGCAATATGGCCTACGGAAACTTTCGAATCACAGGGAGGCAAAATGTTTGCTCAAGGTGCCTTGTGGGTAAAAATGTATTTTCAAATTACATATTGTGGTGATTCAGAGATGTCCTGCCTCACTATAATCTACTGAAGACTCAAGAAACATCTTTGATGACAAAAATTACACTCTTATCATTTTAATAATGAAAAAGGGATTCATGACATAAAAACAATCATCTCTCTAATAGTGCAGATCATATCACAATCGCAGTATCAATCAATTTCATTGCAATTACCTTGTGTCCATCATCCTGCAGTCCAAGGTTAAGAGAAACTGCAGGACTGGAACCTAGATTTCACTATGCAGGGGCCAACCAATGTGCCGACATCCTGAATTCAAACTTCGAAGGGGACCTCAAGCGCTTTGTGCCAGTGTTGGGTGATGTCATGGCAGTAGCACGGCAGCTATCGGTGAACTGAGCACGGATCCACGAGCATCTCAGCAAGATGAGAGACTCTCTGAGTCACAAGAGGATCCGATGGAAAAGACCTGCTACTAGTGAGCGCTTCAGCCAGGCTTCTTCCACATCCATGGTGTTGCTGCTGGCGCACGGCGCAGCAGTTTCCTTTTCACAGGAAGGCAAAAAAGCCTGCTCACATTTTCAGCTTGTGAAACTTATCCTCCAACTCCGTTTCCACAACAATACTTGCTGCACTTCAGCAATGCAGAAACTAAGTTTGCTGGCTCCATGCAAACATTTTGGTCATGAATTGAACCGTATTTCCCAGAGACCACAGCATTTGACAAACTTTACAACAGCCACATGTACTATGTAAAGTCAACTTTTTTGATGTATTATAAACTACTTCAAGTTTCTCCTGAGTTAATAAATGTATTTAAAGTATATACAGGTTTATGTGTACGTCATCTACATTTATGCCAATGAAAAGCTGTTATCCAAAATTGAAATTTATACCCTGGTTTGTCAGTTTCTTTTTTTTTAAAGGACCACAATGCAACAGCGCGATGCAGTAACATACTACGATGCAAGTCTTGACAATGAGTAAGACTTGACTGGTATTTTAGAGTTGTGGTGGTGTTTAGTACAGTGCACTGACAGATTCTTTCTGTAATCAAACAATATGACTGAAACTTATCTCTCTCGCTTACCTGTGGTAAAGCGGTGTTAAGTTGTCGCTGGAGTGAATCCCTTTCGTGGCTAACTTCGTGCAGTTTACCCTGAGTCAAGCCCAGATTCTCCTGAGTCTCTCTCAAAGTCTCAAGAAGACGATCCCTCTCCTCCAGCATGGACACCATCAGCGACTCAAAATGACCCTCGGAGTCCGACTGCAGCGGGGAGCCAGACCCTCGATGGCCACTGCCACCTCCCCCAGTGGGCCCTTCAGCCTCACTGATGGTGGGCATCACCTCGCACATCATCTAAGACCATGGATTGTAGAGGACAGAGTCGGGCAGAAGGGAAATCCAAGGAAAGAAACAGTTGGGGGGGGGGGGGGGTAAGAGAATTGTGGAGGGAAAAGAAGAAGAACAGTGGTAAGGTGAATCATTTCAGCACACATCCACATGACCAAAATCTCATATTCCGATGTAGTAATTTCATATTCCAGTAATCCCTTGTGATGGCTCGTAGTAGATGGATAGCAGTATAATTTGCTGTAGTACTTTAATGGTCAGTGTCTTTTCATACAAGCTCTGGTTGACTGTGACACCAACATCAGCCCAATACTGGTGTGAGGAGCTGGATAAGGTGTCAAAGATAATGGGGTCAACCTGAGGGCAGGTCTATCTTTTACCCAGTCATTTGTTGCCTGTGAATCACCAAGTTTAGAACTTTCGATTTGTGTTTTTCATTTCATGCGGTTTTACTGGAAAAAAAGTGAGTAAAGAGGAAAGGCTGAAAGCAAACACATTTACTACCTGATCCCAATGCTCAGCAGACACCAAAGCAATTGCAGCAGTATACCGTCCATGCACCAAGGAAAACAGGGACTGAGAGAATCAGCTGAACCTTCTTACCAATCCCTGCAAATGTTTAACCCCTACTGGAAAACCCTTACCCAGTGTTCATAGTCATGCACTGGTCCTCTTCAGGGGAAAGACAGAGAGCCTTAAGTCGATCACGGGCAACTAAGCAAAAGCTGTTATCAGAAGCTGGCTGGATAATTTTGCAGCAGCTGGGAAGGAAGGTTTGGAGTATTAGAGTCTCCATACCAAGGAGTGTAGGCCCTGTAGACTGCTAGACAAAAACAAAACAAAAAAAATGTAGGAATCATGTGAACTGGATTTAGCAGACCTACAAGGAAGAACAAACTACAAATTGGAACAAGTAGGGGAGGAACTTGGTGGCAGGCAAAGAAATGCCTTTGTCCAATTCTCTGCATCGCCTTAGATGCCAAAAGCTATTTGCTTTCAGAAACCAGTGTTCGGTTCAGTGAACCAACTCTGAAATGTATCTTCCAATGACTGTGCTCAAGCGCTGGGCGATGCTTGATCCATGCAAATGAACCTGACCGAAGTCAAGCTGCCATGCCGAATTAACTGTGCCTGAATACAAAATTTAAGATGACACATAAAACCACACATTCGGATGGGCAAACTTAACCTAAATATGCATTTTCAAACTACAAAACCAATGCACTGTATTGAGGTCACGCCAGTCTGGTTGTTTAAGAGGGGGAGGGGTCAATCAGCATCCAGGAGTGACAGATGGTGACCACATTTAACTTAGCATGGACATCCCATACATCAAAAAGTTAAGTGGCATGATAACTCTTGAGCTTCTCCACATGTAGGAAGATTCTTTGAGCACTGCAGCGTACAGAGAGGGAGAGAGGAGACTGGAGGATATCCAGGAAGCACGTATTTAAAGGGCTTTACCTGCAGGGGCGTGTAAAAGGAAATTTGTCAAAGCATCATATCACGTCAATAAATATGTCTGCATGGATGCTTTGTGTCTCTGGACCGTTGACTGACATGAGGTTGTGGCAAGTTGATACACTATTGGCAGCAAGGTATCAGCCACCGCCTTCCACCTGGATCATTCCTTCATTTTAAAATATTTACCAACTCTTGCCAATCAACTTCTTCAACCTGTTTGTATTTCTCGTGTAATGTCTTACGTCGTGGTGTAGCAGTTATTATTAATTTGTTCTACTGTGGCATTTGCGATAAATACACATGAAATAAAGATGTCACGTTGAAGTCGTGTTTTGGGACATGAGTACAGGGTTAACAGTGGAACCACGCAGCCACACTGGCATCAAAATAAGACGGGTCACCTCCAATACAAGCGTTTCACCAAAGCCCCAGTTAGTTTTCAACTCACCTTTAAAGACAGATGTTATTCCAGATATGTATGTAACTTAATCCACAATATTCCCTGCAGTCAGGTAAACAAAATCCAGGTTCTCCAATTATCAGTATCAACGTTATCGAGCTTCACAAATATCCACAGTCATTTGGAGATGATAAAATCCATTCCGATGCTGGGATGTATTAAGGCTTTGACAAGGGTCTTCACCTTAGAGAAAGGGGATAACTTCCTAAAGGCCTCGAAGCGAAACCCAGAGCAGGGAGCTGTGCTCGAAGTTTGGCCGGCTAGCTTAGCGTTAGCAAGCTAGCATTAAGTAAGCTGGTGTTTCGATGATTGCATATCTAGATTTCGAAGTTAAGTGTTTAACTTTACTTTTGAAAACACGGCGAAATCCACAGAAACAAAGTTCATCACGCCGACAATAACGATTCATAAGATGTAGACATTTGTTGGTACAGTTAGGTGACGTGGAAACAGCTAGAGGCTCGCTAGCACGAGCTAATATAAAACAGAATTCTTTGGCTTTAAGTCAGTTTAAAGTCGCCAGCTAGCCAACGTTAGCTACTAGCCAGCTAGACAGCTAACGCCTGCTACTTTCATACTCACTTAGCAATGTTAGCGTCAGAAATTTATTCTAAAAAATTGGCTGCATCTCGTATAAAAAGGTTAACCATCATAAAATCTCTCGCAGCTACGTGTCTCACATAGTCGAAAATAGTAATCGTGGTCTTATATCACGCAACAGGGCTCCACCGCTCCGCCGAAGCTACTAATCTTCCGAATAATTGTGCTCAAGCTAACGTTAGCTTCCCGTTTATTCCTTGGAGTCGCGTCACCACATCACGACTCGGAAACTTCCAGCCAACAGTGAATGTTAGTGAATTTTTCGTCCGTTTAGGAAATCCAATCGGCAGTTAAAAACTTTTATTCCACGACTTTCCATCTGAGTTGCCGGTGCTTTTTCTTCTGTATTTCCACCAGAAGGTCCGTCCGTGCGGTCCTTCCCTGTCGCCACTGCCTGCCAGCTCCGGCAGTCGGGACAGCCAATGGTGGGCTCCGAGTCGCTAGCACGTCTCTTTAGCTTAGCCGGTTGTCCACGGGAAGAGAGGCTATCCAGGCTGGCAACGGGAAGAAGGGAAGAGCTGCAGGACTCCCGCTTAGGCCCGTCACGCAGGTAGCATTCCTCTCGGCTAATTTACAGCCTGGGAGCTTTTAAGACGTCCATCGCTGCCGGACCCTGAGGAATGTCTGTTGCTTCAGTCGTGTTTGCTGCTACTTGGCTGTTTATCGATTATTGACGGATTAATAATTTCGGTATTTATTACCATTCTTTGCAATATGAATATATAACATGAACATATGTTGCATGTTTTATTGTGATAGTACCAGCCTAGAATACAAAATGTTCTCTTATTACCAATAAAAATGACAAACTATTCCTTAAACACCGGCTACTTCAAACAGTTTTTGTACTTTTTCTTGCCTCAAAATTGATGGAAACTATTGTGAGAACTAAGTGATATAGTGTGTGTGTGTGGGGGGGGGGACTTCTTCAGTACAAGTTTTACAGAGGCTGACCTACACTCAGCTGTCAGATAAAATTGCTGATAAAACAAGTTTTTGTGACTCACAACAGAGTAGTTACGCCATCTTGTGGTGCATTAACGCAATGCAGCATTTTTAACGCACGACCAAAAGGCTCGTGAGATTCTCCGACGGGATGGACTCGTTCAAATGAGGACTTCCACAGTGAAATAACAGGTTTTGAAGAGTACAACTACCCAGCTGAGAAGCAGCGTGGGCCGCTTCGATCAACAAGACATACATGTTTGCATCTGCTCAGAAGAAATGGACAAAGGAGCGCTGGGTGCTTCCCCCCTTGGTGAAGACATTCCATGTCAGGGCATATTCAGTACACTTCAATACACATCCTGTGGTGAGAAAAAATAAAAAAAGCCTTAATTATACCTTAGCTAACCAGATGAAAGCAGGAACAAACAGCAACATGTATCAGCTAACAAGAGCAGGGTCAAAGGGAGGTGACAGACTGGATGTGTCATCCACACTCATCTGCTGCGCTGCTGAGCCTGTCACATTTTTATTCTTTCTATTCCTGTGTTGCATCTTGCTGGCATGAAATGAGATCAGGTTAAACTAATCTTATTCACATTATGTGGTGCATAATATATGTTTCTATTCTCATCTTGACTTTATGAAAAGTTATCAGTGCAAATCAGGTGTTTTTAAGTCCCAATGTAATGGCACATGCAATCTGTCACTTCCCTATCACACTGGTGACATTTGGAATGCCACTGGAATGGAATATGTGATGTCACTGGCCACCCCAGAGACACAGGGTCCTTCGTCCATTCATTCCAGTCAATGTAACTGCACTGGCTCAGTGCTGTTTACCTGGCTCAAGCCCCGCCCTCCGTACTTGATTCTCTCACCCCAACTTTTAGTCCCTCCAACAAACACAGAGGTTCTTAGACACAGATGGTCTCAGTGCTAGTATCCTCACCATGGGGCTACTTCATAGCAGAGGAGCTCAGGGATTCACTTGGTCTGATGACATGTCTCTCTGGGAAAAGCAAAGCACACTGTCAGGAAGGGGAGCACTAATTCATCTTTTTTTATTCTCAGAAAAAAATGACATTTTATATGATAATCTTTGATTGATTGATTCAGACATGTAAGGAATGCAACCAATCAATCAATCTTAATTTATACAGCGCCAAGTCCCAACAAAAGCCATGTCAAGGCACTTCCCACAAAGAGCAGGTCCAGAGACAGCACTGGTATCCTGCACATGCTTGTCTTTGTCTTCCAGTGTAGGCAGAGATTGATATTTGACAGCTGACGTCTTGGCTCTGTAGACGACCACCGCACTGATCATCCCGAGAGCTGCCAGGAGACATCCAGCAATGAAGACCAGGCTCAGATGAAGAGAGACGCAGTCTGAATGAAGCGAGCAGGGCCGAGGTTTCTCATACTCTCTCTCCTTAGGTGCAGTGGACCCTGGGAAACAAAGTGGCTTGCACTCTGAGTGACAGCCTCTCTCTTCCAGTGATGGTGGTGATGGTTGCCACCCGACGGCGTGGTGCTGATGCATCCCTGCGAGCACCGTGTGTTGGGGTTCGCCTCTTTACACGTCAAGAACAAGGAACAACTGATGCACACCTGAATAAAACAGGAAAAGCCGTCATCGCGTCCGCCGAGAGCCCGTTGTCTCCCCAAGTGAACTGTAAACACAAGGCGACAAATCAGTGTGTGGTCATTTATGAAAAGTGTCAGATTAAAAAGTAAATTCTTGATCACAGTAATTTGTTTTAAAACTGTTTTAAATTCTGGGAAATATTTACTTGATTTCTCGTTAGGGTTTAAATGAAAATATTGAAGTATTTAAGATGTCAAGGATGAAGCTGGGCCCTGCAGCCAGATAGCTTAGCTTAGCATAAGGTCAGCTAAGCTCCAGGAACAAAAATGTCCTCTTTTTATTTTATCACGTTTGTTCAAACTGCGCAACAAAGAACATCGAACCATCGAAACTCTGAGATGCTCGGAAGAAAATTCTTTGGACAAACTTTTTTTTTTTTAATGGTTGTCAACTTAAAAACTTGTGTTCATTATTATGGTAATTAATTAAAATACATAAAATCACTTTGAAATAATATGGTAAAACTAGTTGGAGCAACCCAATTCCATGAGGTGCCAACTGAAACCCCTTCCTCCAGGACAGCAATGACTAAGTTAAGGGTAAATAGAAGGATCTTTGCCTGGAGAGGAATGACTAATTCTTAACTTTATAGTTTGTTGGTTCGACATAATTTCAACATAAGTGATCAGATGTATAAAGACTAATGGAAACGGTCGCGTCTTTTTTTTGTTGAGTCTAAACCTTTCTTTTTAGAGTGAAGGTATGTGGAATGGAAGGGAGACAGCAATAGTTTTCTACGAGGAAAGACACTCAGGTGGAAGACAGACTGACTTCTCTCAGGACAGAAGGTCCAAATCTGCAGGCAACCATTACAGAGTGTGTGTGTGTGTGTGTGTGTGTGTGTGTGTGTGTGTGTGTGTGTGTGCGTGTGCGTGTGCGTGTGTGTGTGTGTGTGCGTGTGCGTGTGTGTTCTCGTGCTTACCCGTTGCCAGTGATGGAGTATGATGGCCAGTAGTTGGAGATGTCATGTGGTGCAGCGCTGCAGGACTCCACAGACAACTGGGTGTTGCTGAGAGAGGAGGAGGACTCAGTCTCCATGTCAGTCCTGCTCCCTGTGTCTCACTCCAGAGGGTGTAAGTGGTCACTGGTCACAGTTCGGAATTGGCTGTTTGGGTAGAACTCAAACTGGTAGGTGAAAGTGCCAAAGCCTGCCTCCCACACTGTGACCTTCTTCCTGTGTTCCGTGAAACCCCGGGTCACATTTCCCCCTTGGGGATCCTGGCAGTAGAAGTCCAGTGGCAGCAGGTGTTTCCTGGTGATCAGGTCTGTGTGGTGATTTCTTTCTTAAAAATGAGGTTGCCTTCATCTTCCTGAAATTGAGAAAAAAGGTCATCTTTATTCATTTTTTTTCCAGACAAAACAGCACAAGTAATTACAGCACAGGGAATGAAACAAACAAATGCCCCAACGCCACCTGAAGCCGTGGTCAGTTGAGCAGGATGACCGCCGTGGTGTGTGAGTGTCTCCGGGGTTTGCAGGCAGTGTTGCTGGAATCCGTGAGCCTGAAGTCATCGTCAGAGTGTCTCGGGAGTGAAGCTCGCTCCGCTGATGTGGTCACGGTTGACTCACCTTGACGAGCTGAGACCTGTTAGGGTCACGATGAACTACTGTATGTGCTACACACGCAGCATTCGTTTGTCTGAGGAAACAGAAGCTTTTTTTTACGTCTGGTAGAAGTACTGATGCTGTCAGAAAATATGAACGGTCAGCAGTAGTAATATACAGGCACCTTTGCGCGTGCATGTGAAGCGTTGGAGCGCTGCCGCCAACGGAGCGGTGTGATAAAATCACTTTTAAAACGCCTTCTCATGAGGGGTGTTGTATTTTGAGCTACTCACCCTGACAGAACTAAATTATTTAATATACAAACGGTGGTTTTAATTGACCCTGCTGTAACAAAATGAGGGTTTCTATGATGCTTTTATTCTTTACTTTATGTGGTGACCACGTCATTAAACAAATAAACATCTGCTTCAGTAAAACTTTTAGACGATGACCTGCAGAAAAAAGGTGCGTTCATGCATGTTGAGACATGTCCTCTCTCGAGCCTCAAACAGACCATGTGGTCGTGTTTGGTGGTACAAGTCACACGTCTGGCCTTTCGTTTTAGGGGGGAAAGGTGAGAGGAACCCAACGCCTTTATTTACTTGTAGATATCACAGCTTTCTGACTGAAAGATACAACAAGACCTCAGAGGACCGTACGACTCTCTATTTCTTTTCACCAGGAGAAAAAGCTTCATTTTTTTTGGAAAATGGCTGATTGCAACGGTAAGCAATTTCTTTGATCATGTATTGTTGTCTTTAACTTATACAGTGATAAATTACTGGTATGATTTTAAACATTTTTTGTTAAGGAAAAGTCATCATTCCTGATCCGCACAGTGTAGGAGCCGCTGACTCTCAAGACCCTCTGCCTGAGACCTGTGACCAATCTGAAAGGATTTCTGAACACAGCATGGCAGAAGACTCGTGTGAGTATACAGCCCACGGTGCTGGCCTGCCATGTGGACGCTCACGGTTCACCTGTCCATTGAAGTGCTGCACCTACTGGGGACATAACCCAAGCATCGAAGACTGGTCCTCAACAGTTGACACCGGTGAGACTCCCCACGACCTGCAGAAAAAAGGTATTTCCAGACATGCTCTGACATGTCTGTATGCACGCACAACTTCAAAAACCTTTTGCATTTCAATATGTGGAGTGAAATTATGGAACAGACTAGCGGAGGAGCTCAGACAATGTCCATCCATGAGCATATTCAAACAGCGGTACAAACAGATGGTATTTACAAGGTACAGGGAAGAAGAGGGGTATGACAAACACTAAGGGTTTCATATTTGTTGTTTGGTTTGGTTTGGTTTGGTTTATTTTTCTGTTGTTGTTTTGTTTTGGGGTTTTTGGGGTTTTTTGCATTTTATTTATCTATTTTGACACAAGCAGTTATGGGGTTGGTTGTTTGTGATGCATATTTGTTTGCATATTAAAAAAGGAAAAGGAAAAAAACGGGAAAAAATAAATAAAGAAGAGAGACAACTGGAGAAATGGGAAAAAGCAGAGAGGGAAGAGAGAAGAAAAAAAAATCAGGATACACAGGAAGTATGATAACCTATAGTACAAGGTACTAAGTGGAGAAGGGGTGGGGATTTATAAGCTAAAGCTTCATCCTACTCCTTTTCAAACATACAAAGGTTTTAATCAATTAGTGCTTCAAGTGTAATGTATTGTATTGTTCACATGTTTGAAATAAAGTATTCATTCATTCATTCATTCATACTTTCTACAACGAGCGAGTGTATTCAGCGATGGAGACTAGGCAGCTGGAATCTCCACCAGAGGGTGCTTCGGATACACAACGCGAACAGCTTTGAGGGTCCACTAGTAGGTTCAGTGGAAGGTGAAGGTCTGAATCCAGCCAGGCTGCAGTTCATTGAGGAACCCGTGGATTTCTACAATTCATCACTTAGCATCACCTCCTGGACCACCATGCCCCAGTCAAGACAAGAACTGTCACCTTCACATGCCCAGTTCCCTGGTACTCTAGTGAGCTGCGGCTACTGAAGAGAGGGCGCATCCTTGAACAGCGTTTCAAGGACTCAGGACTTGCTGTTCACAAACTACCCTACCGGGAACATCAAAGGGCCTACAGCAAGTCCCTCAGTGACACACTGTCTCGGTTCTATTCCCACATCATCAACAATAGCTCTGGTAACTCCAATCAACTTTTCTCAACTATTAATCATCTCCTCAAACCTCAGAGTCCCCTTACTATGACAACATGCAGGAGCGGTGCAGCAGCTTCATCTATTTCTTCAAAACTAAAGTAGGAAACATCTGCTCCCTTCTGTCCAGCCCCTCTGCCCCCTCTGCATCTCCAGTCACATCTGCTGACCCCCAGTCCCAAGCTACTCAGCCCTTCTGTCATTTCAGGGACATCACACAGCGTGAGGTTGAAGACATTGTGAGGAAGATGAAGCCATCTACCTGTGCCCTGGACCCCTTTCCTTCAGCCCTGATAAAAAGTCACTCCTCTGCAATAAGTCCCACGATCACCAAATCATCAACCATTCCCTCCCTCCATCAACCTCCCCCCTGAAAACTGCTGCATAAAGCCACTACTCAAAAAGCCCAGTCTTGACCCCAAAAATCCTGCCAACTACCACCCCATTTCCAAACTCCCTTTCCTTTCTAAGATGTTGGAAAAGGTAGTTCATGCCCAACTCCACAACCACTTCAAGTCCAACAGTCTGTATGAGAAGTTCCAGTCTGGTTTTCGCTCGGGCCACAGTACTGAAACTGCCCTGGTCAGGGTCACCAATGACCTACCAATGACAGCTGATGCCGGCTCTCCATCACTGCTCATCCTTCTTGACCTCAATGTGCCATTTGACATCGTGGACCACTGCATCCTTCTACACCACCTAGCCACCATCGGACTCTCTGACTCTACTCTGGCCTGGTTCACATCCTCTCTCACAGGCAGAATGGAGTATGTGTGTCATAGTTCCAGTGGTGCCTCCTCATTTCCTTGTTGTTTCCTCTTTTTTCCCCTCCCCTTTCATGTCTTGTGTGTCTTGTTTGTCCTCTCTGTCTGGGAGTGGCCATCCTCCTAATCACCAGCTGCCAACCTGACTCACCTGCAACCCATCCACTATTCAACTCAAGCAGTATATCTACTCCTGGCTCTTCATCCAGTCTTCACCAGGTCATTGTCTCAGCTACAGTGGTAGTTACGTTCAGGCCTCCTTTATCTATTATCCTTGTGGGCGGCATGGCTCAGGGGTAGAGTGGCTGTCCAGCAGTTTGATCCCTGACCCCGGTGACCATGTCCAAGTGTCCTTGAGCAAGATACTGAACCCATAATTGCTCCTGATGAGTAGGTTGGTGCCTTGCATGGCAGCTCCACCATCAGTGTGTGAGTGTGAATGTGTGAATGAGACGACACTGTAAAGAGCTTGGAGTGCTGCTAAGGTAGCAAAGCGCTCTATAAAATTGAGTCCATTTACCATCTACGAGTTATTTCCCTATTTGTTCTAACCTGCTTGTTTTGTGCTCAGGACCATCGCCACCACCACCTGCCAGTAATCTGCCTGCCTGCTGGTCCACCTGTTCTCCAGCCAGCCCACCTCGCTTGCCCTCAGCCATCTCATCATCCTCTGCTTCAGCTCTGCCACGACTTCCTCGTTGGCCATTCCAAGCCCCCGTCAACGCTTGAATAAAACTATTCAATTTGACATCTCCAGTCTGCCTTTTGGTCTCTTCAGTCGCAGCCTAACAATGTGTCCCTGGGAGGTGCTAAATCAGACATGCATTCTGTAACCTGTGGTGTCCCCCAACAATCAGTCCTTGGCCCCTCGCTCTTCACTTTGTATATGCTCCCCCTTTGTCTTGTCATCAGCCAGCATGGAATATCTTTCCATTGCTACGCTGATGACACCCAACTCTACATCAGAACCAATCCAACCCCCTCTGTAACCTGATCCACACTTTCCACCTGCCTAGAGGAGATAAGGCATGGAAGATGGCTAACTTCCTGCAACTCAACAGCTCAAAAACAGAGGTTTCCTCATAGACACCCCACACCAGACCTGGTCATCACTATCACCGGCATCACATTTGAGGTCCACATCAAGCACCACTGCAAGACTTCCTTCTTTCACCTCAGGAACATCGCAAAAGTCTGCCCTACACTCACTCTCTCCTATGCCAAAAAGCTTGTCCATCCATGCCTTTGTCTCCTCCAGGCTGGACTACTGCAATGTACTCCGCATCAGGATCCCCAGCAAGAACATCCAGCAGTTGCAGCGTATTCAGAACGGTACTGCCAGGATCCTGATGAGGGTGCAAAAATGCAACCACATTACACCCATCCTCAAGTCCCTCCACTGTCTTCCTGTTCAGCACAGGATTGAATTCAAAATTTCCCTGCTGACCCACCAGTGCCTGCATGGTACTGCCCCCCATACCTCAAAGAACTCCTCATCCCCCAATCCTCCTCATGCCATCTACGCTCTGGACAGGCCAACCTCTTCCAGCCTCGGAGGACAAGGGTCCAAACTAAGGGCAACCACACCTTCTGTACAGCTGCTCCCAGTCTGCTCTCCTTGACCACCTTAGGGCACCCCAGACTGTGGATTCTTTTAAAAAAGGTTTAAAACCTATCTTTTTAGAAAAGCATGTGCCTAGACCACAAATTAGTGTTGTTGCTTGTTTGTTTTGTTTTGATTACAGGATGGGGATCAATCAAAGGCTGAGACATTGTCTCAAATTGTGGGATGTGGGACAAGATTACAGTGCTGTGAAGCTCTGATCAACTAGCTAAACTATACAATCAATACAAACAATAAAAATAATGATAACATGGGATAGGCTCCAGCCCCCCTGCAACCCAGAAAACTGGCTTAGCAGTTGATGATAAATAGATGGACGATGGAATTCATGCAGAGAATTCAGCTGAAAGTGCTCAGTAATCTTGTTTACGAGTATGTCAATCTCATTGCGTGTCAGTGAGGACCTCACCTTTGCTAAGGAAACAGGTGCCATGTATTTGCAAGGTGTTTCTAAACTGATAAAACAGCCAGATTATTGCATAGGTGTGTCTTGGACTTGTGACAAAAGAGGGAATGTGCAGTTTGATCTCAAAACAAAAAGCTTCAGATATCACAAGTTTTGAAGGAGCGTCCACACGGGCATGGAAAACAATCCTGATCTGAAATGATAGATGAAAACATCAAACACTCAATCACCCCACACAATGTGGTAAAATTCTGTTTAAGGTTCCAGGATTGCAGAGGTTGTTTTCTCAAGTGTTCTTATTGAGATAAACATACAAAGAAATAAATGCTCTTTGTTCCTCCGAGAGAAGACGCTATCAGTAAGAAGGTGCTGCCAAATGAAAGGTTCCAGGAAATGTGAATTTTGATTTCTGGGATGTAAGTAGGATCTCATTCACCCACACACACACACACACATATACCACCACACACTGATGGTGAAGGCTGCCATGCAAGGCACCAACCAACTGATCAGGAGCAATTATGGTTTCAGTATTGTGGTTGAGGACACTTCAACATGGTAACCAGGGGAAGTGAGGATCAAACCAGCAGCCCTTCGGTTGCTAGACCACTCTACCTCCGAGCCACGGCACCCAGATGTGGCCATGTTAGCATCAATTGAAAAGAAACTGGCCTCTTGTACTGGAAGAGAAAGGCAAACTTCAAAGTGTCTTCTTTGACTAATCTCAGATTAATCAAAGAAGACACTTTGAAGGTTGCCTTCATTTTAGATGGATGATGGAATTCATGCAGAGAATTCAGCTCAAAGCGCTCTGTAATCTCATTTACAAGTATGTCAATCTCATTGCGTATCAGAGGACCTCGCCTTTGCTGAGAAAACAGGTGCCACGTATTTGCGAGGTGTTTCTAGACTGATTAAACAGCCAGATTATTGCACATATGCATATACACTAATCATCAGGAGCAATTATGGGTTCAGTATCTTAGTCGAGGACACTTTCGACAAGGTCACGAGGGGAAGTGAGGATCAAACCAGCACCAGGACCACCGTTGGTCACCCTAATCTGTAATAATCTCTTTTGGTCACTGCCCCATAAACTACTGGGGACTGGGAAGTCCCCACACCAAACTTCTCCTAAATCTCCTTCTCATATTTCATCAAACTCTGCTGAAGTTAAAAGCCTAACATGGATTATAGAAAACAAATCTCAGAGGTCTGAATGCCTCAACGACTATACACTCACACCCCCCATTGAATTCGTCAGTCGTCTAGGTTGCTTCCTAAATACCTGTTTTTCCAATAATATCAAACATCATGTCACGTACGGGGTTTGTGGGATGATGATTGAGACCCAAGTGCAGACAGTAGGGATGGTGCAAAAGAGGTTTATTAGGGAGGCCGGAGGCTTGAGACGAGGCTTGACCTGAGGCCGGAGGCTTGACCTGAGGCCGGAGGCTTGACCTGAGGCCGGAGGCTTGACCTGAGGCCGGAGGCTAGAGACGGGGAGAGCTGGAGGCTTGACCTGAGGCCGGAGGCTAGAGACGGGGAGAGCTGGAGGCTTGACCTGAGGCAGGAGGCTAGAGACGGGGAGAGCTGGAGGCTAGAGGCTGGTGACGGATGACGGGAGACTGGAAACTTGAGACGACCTGACAACTTGAGGCAACTTGGCGACTGGACAACTTGAGGCGACCTGACAACTTGAGGCGACCTGACAACTTGAGGCGACTTGACAACTTGAGGCGACTTGACAACTTGAGGCGACAACTGCAAATGACGACAAATGATGACACCAAAAAACGACAAATGAAGACAATGACCCAACCAGGAACTAAGGAGACACACAGGTTAAATACAAGAGGGGAAACAAGACACAGGTGGTGCAATCACCCAGGTGAGACACATGAGGTAATGACAGGAGGGAGGTCAGGAAGACAGGACATGACTACAAAATAAAACAGGAAACACGAGACAGGGATCGTGACACATCAGCTGGCATTAAGAGTGACATCATGGTTCGTTTGAGAAGTTCAGTAACATTAATGGCATGAGAGGAAGAACAGAGCAACAAACAGAATGTTAAGAAGAGAGAACAGCCATGAGAAGAGCTCAACGTTCTTTATGTATGCTGTGTTTGTTTTAAGTCTCCGTTAATGATTTGTCATTGTTTTGTGTGTTATCTTCTCACTAGACAACTACGCATGACAGCAGGGTCATTATTTACCTTGATTTGGTTCGTTTGTAAAACTGAATCCGTTGTGATGTGATGTTTTTATGGATGTAACTACAGATGTCTGAGCAGTACATCATTGATGTGTGAGGACTGGTAAGGAGGACAAGTTACTAGCAGGTCCTTCTATAAATGAAGATTGAAAAAAAAAGATTTTTGTAGCTCTGTAGCTAAGTTTTAAGGTCAGCTAAAGCTGCACTATTGAAATGTTCTATATATGTTTTTGGAAGCTGTTCATGATATATCTTTGTTGTATCAGTGTCATGGAATTCTTCGTGGGACAGGCTACGTTGTGGCACGACATAGAAATAAAAATAATTAACTCATTCATTCACGGCCTCATCACTTTGCGTCACAAAAATAACAAATGGCTTTTCTGCTTTGGCAGTGCTTGGAGACAATAGCCACCAACGGTCCTTCTCTCAGTATCTCAGTGTTTCCCATTGCTGTAACAGCAGTCGACGCTCGTATGATACGTTCTGCTGCACTTTTACTGCTCAACTTTGAGATGGAGAGCTTGTGGATAAGTGAGCATATGGTAGAACACAGAATTATACTGGACGATGAGTCTAAATGGTCAGTAGGGATGCCAGCTTCACGACATGCAGGACCCCAGAACCCTGAGAGCTGGAAATCATCTTAATATTTTTTTAATCTTCTTTTTATTTCCGTGGGATTACTGAAATTGACTGAAGATATGCATTGATCGCATCATAACATCTTGAGTGAGTAATGCACTTTTCTTATACACAGTAGACCAATCAAGGAAAAAACAAAAAAAGAAAGGACCCCCCCTACTAAACCTCCAGGGGCCTCATTACTTTCAAGCACAGCAACGGCAAACTTGGTTTATAAAAGGCAAACTTGAAGGAAAATATTAATTAATTAATAATATTCTAGAGATGACACTGACAGTCAGGTTGTGAACTGATGAGACTGCATAATTAACTTCATAAAATGAATTTCAAGTAATAGCATATGTATCCAAAAGCGTTGTGCATATTCATTTGTAGTTCATTGTATTTTGTCACCATCTTCCTCCTCTGCTTATCTCTGCAATCTCCTGCTCTATCCTACCCTTACTGGTGAAGGGTTAGGGCTGTGTCTTACTAGGATCCCATGATACTTAAACTCCTCCACCTGAGGCAGGACCTCCCCTCCAACCTGGAGTGGGCAGGCCACCATTTTCTGGCTAAGGACCATCATCGCCTCTCACCTGGAGCAACTCCAGCAAAGGAGAGTCCAACCCCTCTCAAGCACTTGGGTTTCGGACCCAGAGCTATGTGTCAAGGTGCAGGCCGACTATATCTAGCCAATAACGCTCAACCTCTTTCACCAGCTCCGGCTCCTACCCCGCCAGAGAGGTAATGTTCCATGTCCCAAAAACCATCTTCCATGCCTGGGGATCAGAGCAGGTCCAGTACCTCACTCCTTCAATGAATTTACACCAACAATTCTCCATCAGCAGCACATCCTGCAACAGCGGCAATGAAGACCTTCCTTTTAACGGGCAGGAATGTCGAGCAGATCCAGGATCAGTGGGGACGGCCTTCTGCTTTGACCGGTTGGGGGGAAAGAGAGCAGGAGAGCGGGGCAGAGACAAAGACAGATCATGGAGGAAGACAGATATGCAGAAGGAAAGAGAGGGACAGCGATAAAGAGAGAGAGAAAGGAGGAGAGACCGATGGACAGACGGGGACGTGAGCAGGTGGAGCTACGGGTGGCAGCTGGAGCCTCTTCAGGTCTGGAGCCTCCTCCAGAAGCACCGGGGATCTGGGATGAGGGGAGAAGAAGAGGAGTCAGTAACACGTCTGAGGACAGGAGGAGGAGAGAGAAGCCCAGTGCATCATGGGAGATCCCAGCAGTCTGAGCCTATAGCAGCAGGTCTAAGGGCCAGCCTAAGTAGTCCTGACTATAAGCCTGATCAACAAGGAGGTCTTAAGTCTGCTCTTAAACCTAGAGAGGGGGTCTGGGTCCTGGACTGAAACTGGGAGACGGTTCCACAGGAGGGGAGCCTGATAGCTGAAGGCTCTGGCTCCATTCTACTGTTAGAACTCTAGGAACCAGCAGGAACCCTGCATCCTGGGAGTGAAGGGTTCTAGCTGGATCATAGGGGACTAGGAGCTCTGTCAGGGATGAAGGAGACTGATAGCTGAAGGCTCTGGCTCCATTCTACTGTTAGAACTCTAGGAACCAGCAGGAACCCTGCATCCTGGGAGTGAAGGGTTCTAGCTGGATCATAGGGGACTAGGAGCTCTGTCAGGGATGAAGGAGACTGATAGCTGAAGGCTCTGGCTCCATTCTACTGTTAGAACTCTAGGAACCAGCAGGAACCCTGCATCCTGGGAGTAAAGGGTTCTAGCTGGGTCATAGGGGACTAGGAGCTCTGTCAGGTATGCAGGCTATCGTCAGCGAGTCAGCTAGTTTTGTTAAATTTAAATTTTGTGGGAATTTTTTTTTGCTGGGGAGGCTCTCGGCTGGGAGGGTCTCTTGCCCGGGGAGTAATTCAGTCTAGAACTGCCACTGATGGTGTTAACTATTAAACATAAATTAGCCAAGAGGGGATGTTCTCCTCTAAGGGGATGCATGTGTGAATGACAGCGTAGGAGATTGTGTCAAAGGCTGCACTCAAGTTGTGGAGGATGAGGATGGCAAGCAGTCCAGAGTCAGCAGCTGTGTCTGCGATGGGTGTTGTTTCAGTGCTATGTCGTGGGTGAACACCAGACTGGAGCTGTTCTTCGAAATATTTCAGAGGCTAGCATGAAAAGGACATGCAGCTGTTGTTTTTTTCTAAGATTTTAGATAGAAGGGCGATTGGAGATGGAGATGTTGTTTCAGTTATTGGGGTCTGCACCAGGTTTCTTATAGGGTTGTAAGTGTAGGGGAAACTGCTGCTGATTTGAGACATGATGGAACAACACCAAAGATGAAAGAGGAAAGAACAATAGTAGTGATTAGAGGGGTCAGAGAATGAGAGGAAACTTGACCAGAGTAGCTGGATTTGTGGAAGGGGTCAGACGGTCCAGCAGCAGATAGGAGATTGAAGCTTGAGATTTTAAGGAGTGATTCATGTAAAATTTGTGCTCCATTAGTGAATTCCTACCTCCACTGTTTCTTTGCTCATTTCATGACTCGTCTGCAATTTAAATGGAATTTAATTAAAATGACAGCTGCTGTCAGCCACATTTGCGGGACAAGTTTTGATTAAGAACTGTCACTGCGGCTGCAGCTCGCTGATGTCACGGGGTGCAGCTGTGACACTTGCTGGTGGACGACTTTCACATTTATCTTATTCAAAGTCTGAGATGGTCTGTACTCTCTGTGGAATTCTTCTCCATCACATGCCTGTCAGATTTGTCAACGGTGAGGAGGAACAAACATTTTTAACATTGTAGCTCTCCAACAAATGAAGCTGAAGTTTTAAGTCATAACTCTTGGACAAGCTGCAAAACTCCACTTAAGATATTATCAGGATGTAGTGAAGATGAATAAAATAATGATCATGTGTTTCCTGTCTTTTTAAAGCAAGCCATGTATGGACAATGGTTCGTCACACACAAAAAAACATGTGACTTCAGATGGTGGTTAATGGGAGGTAAAAATGATCCTGATATTGGGTTCAACTGATTACCTGGCTGTTGAGTCAGATGTTGACAGGCAGAAGTCACACAGAAGAACAGTAATTTATTAGCTAACTTTTATCAAATTTATAAATGTCTGCTGTTAAAAAGTGAGATCTGATCAAAAAAATACAAAACACTCACTGAAACATTTAGAATAAAGGTTCCATCCATCATCCATCATCCATCCATTCATCCCTCCCTCCATGTTCTCCCTCTTCTCCTGTTCAGGGTGGTGGGGGGGGGGGGTGGAGCCTATCCCAGCAGCCTTCCCCCTGGACAGGTCACCAGTCCATGGCAGGGCCAACACATAGAGACAGACAACCATTGGCTCTCCCAGCCACGCCTACGGTCAATTTAGAGTCTGGATTAACCTGGTCCCTCTTGATGTCTTTGGACTGTGGAGGAAGCTGGAGTACCAGAGAGAACCCAGCAGGAACAGAGAGAACATGGAGACTCACCCAGAAAGACCCCGGGCTGCAGCCAGGGCTCGAACCCGTAACGTTTTTGCTGGGGGGCCACAGTGCTAATGACTGCTCCACTGTGCACAAATTGTAAAACTTTTTCAAAAGCTGCAAGAATAGTTTGACATTTACAGTTAGCATGCAGAGATCTGTAAGCTGTCTGTCTGATTTTATGACCACTTTTTCTCCTCCAGCCTGTCATCAGCTGCTGACAGATAATTGGGGTGGAAAGCAAAAATATGTGGAAGAGCAAGACAAGTAAGACAAAGAAACATTCGGCAGCTCTAATGAGATGAAGGTGGTTGTAGGACATCAGGATGTTATTTTTGAAGATGAAGTCATAAAATAGTGATGAAAAGAAAGACGAGTGCTTGATGACGTGTGTGGCTCATGCACCCAAGATAAATATGATGTTCCTGCTGTGATGCAGGAAACTTTTCTCATAATCATAATAAATGCATATGCAAATAAAGTGGAAATGAATAGTCTAGAACATTTTGAGCAGTGGCTCAACCGGTATTGGCCAATGTCCATACACGAGGGTGTAGCTGCACTTCCATTCCACTTTGGATGACACATAGTGACACGTGTCTGTGTCATCACTGATATAAAACCACCTCTGACAGAAGTGGCAAGATAGACCTGAGGTTTCCTCTGGAACAGTTACTTTACACCTGCATGCATCCAAACTAATAGACAAGCCACTTCAATCCTTCTTGTGCCGTATATGGTTCATAATTAAGAGCAATGGTTGTATTTCTGTGTCTGTAAAAAATATTTTTCTGAATTTTCAATTATTTGTAGTTTCCCTCTTTAAGAATAATTAAAATCATAAATCACCCCACAGAAGTTTTTTCAACATCATGTCAGCTTCATGTTTATTAGTCCCTTAGGCTCTGAAGCAAATTGGTGGTGGTGCTGCACGAGGAGTCGAGTCAAATATGTTTTTGAGGCTTTAACATCAACTAGAGGCGTTTTTGAACTCCTTTGGTACCTCTGAGGTCCGAATTAACACTCCCTCTGTCATGGTCGTGGAAAGAGGCAGGTGGGCCCTGATGCAGACAAATGGCAAAGAGGCAGTATGAAGAGAACTTGAGGATGTGTGAACCAAAAATAAACTATCAGGCAGCACGGTGGTGCAGTGGTCAGCGCTGTCCCCCCACGGCAAGAAGGTTCTGGGTTCGAGTCCCGGCTCGGGCACGGGGTCTTTCTGGGTGGAGTCTCCATGTTCTCCCTGTTCCTGCTGGGTTCTCTCTGGTACTCCAGCTTCCTCCACAGTCCAAAGACATCAAGAGGGGACCAGGTTAATCCAGACTCTAAATTGACCGTAGGCGTGGCTGGGAGTCTGCATGTTCTCCCTGTGCCTGCGTGGGTTCTCTCGGGTACTCCAGCTTCCTCCCACCGTCCAAAGACATCAAGAGGGGACGTGGCTGATTGATACTCTAAATTGACCATTGGTATCACTTTGAGTGTGAACAGTTGTCTGTCTCTATGTGTTGGTCCTGTGATGGACTGGTGATGTGTCCAGGGTGAACTCACCTCTTGCCCGAAAGCCGCTGGGATAGGCTCCAGCACCCCCTCGTGACCCTTAACAGGTTAAGACATGGAGGCATAAGGATCTAACAAAGACTAACACAGGAAACTGAACCTAAATACAGACTCTACTAATGATGCAACAGGAGGGGAACACAAGGGCAGGAAGGAGCTGAGAACCACTGGGAGCAGAGCTGTGACATATGAGGACAGATGAGCTGACAAGTCCCAGGTGAGACTCCAAAAAAGCAAGAAACAGACAGCTGTGTTTGAAAACATTCCCCATCACTGAAATAGCTCACTACATAAATATTGTCATCAGCACATCTAGTTATCAAGCTTTTGTACATTTGTAATCTTAGGGAAGTTAATGACAAAATTTGCCAGACACACTCGCAACATCAAATGAATATCCGTCTCATCTCTTGACTGTCGTGAACGTAGCACAGGATAAACAGGACTCAATTGCAGGACACAGATCGGTGGAATCAGGCAAGCAGGATTTATTGACAGGCAGAGGTCGATACACGGGTAGGTACTCAACGAAGGCAGAGGTATCAAAAAATGAGAAGCAAAAGGCGAAGTCAAAAAATGAGCAAGGTTCAATAACATCAATAACACAGGACTAACGGGGAGTGATGAGCCACAGGTGTGAAACACAATCAGGGACCAGGGCCCTCATGTATCAACGAGGTTTGTTACCAGGAATCTCTTTTTCTTTGACATTATTTTGCGATCGCCGACATTGGAGACCCTATTTAAATGAATTTGCGTATTTATAGGTGGGCGTAACGGGGGCGAGCCCGGTCGCTCCGACATCTGCGCTCAATTCCACGCTGATTGGGATGTATCAAGGAAACGTGCGTGGATTCTGGCATTCGCACATATTGATGCATCTGGATTTTTTTTTGCGTACGCAACTCTCTCTATTCTTGCGACCGCAAGTTTTTAGTATGAGATCCACGCAAGTATTGATACATGAGGCCCCTGGTGCACACAGACGGGGAGGGGGCAGGGCAGACAGGAACCTGAAACAGAGACAGGGGTGAGATCACAAAATAAAACAGACAAGACAAGACATGAAACATGAGGGGAAACAATTCAACACTTAACAGAGGTGGGGCATGACATTGACACAATTACATTCAGAACATTCTAGCGCTGTGTCTGAATTTTCATTCAGTCATTCCCTATATAGTTTATAATTTCATACACGCTACCTAGGGACTCCTCCTGGGACTGTCACCTTATCATGGTGGAGAAGTTTAAGTGACCTAAGGACCCTAGGACCTATGCTGTCTGGGGCATTTTACCCCTGGTAGCGTCACCCAAGGCAGTCTGGTTCAAGGCGAAGGGCCAGACAAAGAAACAGTTTAAAAAGAACCATCATGAAAAAAGCAAAAACAAAGAGAACGTGAATCCAGCCCAGAGGGTTACCGGGGCCCTGCTCTGGAGCCAGGCCCAGGGTAGGGGCCCTTAGGCGAGCACCTGGTGGCCGCACCTTCGCCCATGAGGTCTTGCCGGGCCCAGCCCAAAAAAGTTAAATGAACTCTTCCCCCTGGGGGCCCACCACCCGCAAGAGGAACCAGAAGGGTATGGTGCAATGTGGATCGGGCAGCAGACATGATCCTCAGTCATGGAAGCTGGCTTTTGGGACATGGAATGTCACCTCTCCAATGGGGAAGGAGACGGAGCTGGTAGGAGAGGTTGAGCATTACCAGCTCAATATAGTCAGCCTCATCTTGATACATAGCTCCAGTTCTGGAGCCCAAGTCCTTGAGAGGGGCTGGACTCTCTCTTTTGCTGGAGTTTCCTCATGTGGGGGGCAGAGGGCGAGGGTGCGCTTTTTGATAGCTCCCAGACTCTCAGCCTGTACAGTAGGGTTTACTCCACCGGATGAAAGGGTTGCTTCCTTGCGCCTTTGGGTAAGGAAACCCTTTCTGGAGGCCCTGGGAAGGTTGCTGGATGGCACCCTGACTGGGGACTCCATTGTCCTACTGGGGGACTTCAATCACCATATCTGCGGCCAAATCTTCTGGACACTCGAATGAAGAGAGGAGCAGAGCTGTCAATGGATCACCATCTGGTGGTGAGTTGGATCAGGTGGCAGGGGAAGATACCACGCAAACATGGGAGGCCGACATGAGTATTGAGGGTTTGCTGGGATGCCTGGAGGAAGAACCTGTCAAGATGATCTTCGTGTTGGTTTGCATTGCCGGCAGTAAGTCTGACTTGGTCCCATTGAGGGTTGGACTCAAGGCTGCCCTTTGTCACTGGTTCTGTTCATAACTTTTATTGACAGAATTTTGAGGCACAGCTGGGTGTCAGAGGGTGTTGAGTTTGGTGGCAGGAGGATGTCATCTTTGTTTTTTGCGGATGATGTGGTTCTCTTAGCTCCATCAAATCACGACCTCCAGCTCTTGCTGGGGCAGTTCACAGCCGAATGTGGAGCAGCCTGACTGGACTTATTAGTCCAGCCTGGTAGGAGGGAGGTGCAGTAATCCAGCCTGGAAGTGACAAAAACAGGGACTAGTTTTTCTGCATCTTCTTGAGCCAGGATGTGTCTGATCTTAGCGATGTTACGTAGATGGAAGAAGGCGTCCTGGAGATTTGTTGAATGTGGGAGTTAAAGGGTCCTGGTCAAAGAGAACTGCTCGGTTCCTACGGTGGTGCTGGGGGCCAGGGTGGTGCCATCCAGGGTACCTGTCTCATCAGATCAGGTGGTCCTCACGTGTTTGGGCCCAGCACAAGAACTTCAGTTGATCAGAGTTTAATAAAGGAAATGATGGTCCTCCATGTTTCCTGTCCTTCAGACAGGCCTCCAGTTCAGTCAGCTGGTTTGTTCCATGTGGATCATTGATGAGTTCAGCTGTGTGTCGTCTGCATAGCAGAGAACATTAATGGAGCGTTTCCTGATCATGTGACCTAGAGGAAGCAGGTACAGGGTGAAGAGGACTGGTCCAAGCACAGACCCTTTTGGAACACCAGAACTGACTGTAGTGGTCTCAGAGGAACCATCATTAACTAGTACCAACTGAGATGACCTAGTAAATATGACCTGAACCAGTTTAGTGTGGTTCCTTTAATACCAGTGACAGGTTCCAGTCTCTGTAAAAGGATATGGTGGTCAATGGTATCAAAGCTGCACTGAGATCTAATCAGACCAGCACAGAGACCAGTCCCTCATCTGGTACCAGTAGGAGGTCACTGGTAACTTTGACTAGTTCTGTTTCTGTGCTAGGATGAACCTGGAACCTGACTGAATCCTCCAATCAGCTGTTGCTGTGGAGAAGTCACAGAGCTGTTTAGCCACTGCTTTCTCCAGAACCTTGGAGAGAAAAGGAAGATGTGATGTTGGTCTGTAGTTGGTAGAACTTCTGGATCCAGGCTTGTTTTTGAGGAGGGTTTAATTCGTGCTACTTTAAAGGACTGAGGGACGGACCAGACATATGAGGACCAGATACCAGCGCCACATTGATCATATCTAAGAGGGAGGGGCTAACGAGGGTAGAGAGTCTTTGAGCAGCTTAGTTGGGATGGGGTCTAGGAGACAGGTGGAGGTTTAGAGGGGGAAAGTAAAGATGACGACATGGGAAGGAAGTCTTTACAAAATAAAACAGGAGCTGTTGAGACTCGTCAAAACCAAACAACGAAAACACAGGAAACACTAACAACAAAGATAGGAAGGAAAACAAAGAAACACCACCAGGGGAGAACTTTATTACTAAACAGTCGATAATACAAACTCAAGAATCACAAACTGGACATCCATAACTAAAAGTGGACGGGGCCTCAATGGAACCCTGAACCCTTCCTTGGTACCTTGATGAAATCATTCACCCATTGACAGACACATTTGTACAAAGGCTCCCATGCAAGACACCAACCTGGTCATCTACCATACAATTTGGCAGAAGAAAAATAAGTAAACACACGCACACGCACCCGCACACACACACACACACACACACACACACACACACACAGCTCATCTCTCACTTTGCAGTTTAATTTGTGTAAACTCCGTCAGTGAAAGCTTCGGATCATCGATAGAAACACAGCTGGAATTCTTCATCAAATGTACGGTTTGGACTATGTTATCCATAAATCAATATGTGCGGAATGCCTGTAAAGTTGAATACAAAGATTTATAATTTTGCATTGTTATTCATATTAAAACATTTTTTATTAACAAACTGTTGAACAAGATTGCAACTGCTGGGAATCTGTTTGCAAAATGTGGACATCATCATTGAAAAACTTTGAAAAACCATTAAGAGTGCAACCTGCTTCCTCATGCCAAGTTTATAGCGCTCAGCTGCATGCAGGGGAACTGGTTGGGGGAACTTTTAGCTGCAGGCAGAAATTCACCCTATTATTAGAAATCTACATTGAACATGATGTACAGTTTTTCCTTTTGTAATACGCTCACAATGATCCACAGCTTAAGCTTTTTCTTTGAATGTGTAGAACTTTAATTTGACTGTTAACACAACATAGACACAGGAAACAAGGGAACGGAAAAGTCATGTTGCCATATGACCCTTAGCAAGGATTGGACACTTGTAGACTGAAAAGCCGAAGCATCAAAACCAGAGACAGGGTTCACATAGAGGAAGATAAAAGAGCCTTCATCAACAGAATGAGGTTCAGTTTGTTCATCTGCTCTGACTGACGGAGCCACAGAGACATTTGTATCTTCAAACACAGAGAACTGGGTTGCTCGTCTTCGACTACTTTACGGTCAGGGAGGGAACGACAGGCCCACTGGGCAACATCTCCACAAAGCTACCCAGAAATCATTACTGCACATCTGCTGATGACAAAAATACCGAAGAATATGAGACACCATTGCTTTCACTGAAAACTCTTATAGTTTTGGTTATAGTCTTTATACTAAAAGCACATTGAGTTGCTATAGAGCTTTGTCTTCTTTTTATTTTCTAAGAGATGATGGAGAGATGACCTTTTCAAGCCAATGATTCAATGATTTTCTTGGAGACAGGGCCATATGCTAGGACTCTCTTTTGATCCCCCTCTTTTTCTCGTCACTCCTCTTCCCTTTTCTTTTCCTCTTCCTCCCTTCCTCTTTGCAGACTATTGTTCCCCAGCATCCTCAGCTGAACTTCAGTTTTCACTGGACAGCCACTCTTTGAGTTTTTGGGTGATAACTACACAAACACAATTTCATTAAGTTACTTCCACACAACAATCATTTCATCATACCTCTATCTGGTCATTTGTATCTGATAACGTATTCAGTAGGAGGTTCCATCTTAAACAGACAGCCTCACTCTCTACCGGCGAGCTGTGAGTAAGTTTGTGTATTCTGAGTCATTGCCATGAGCCACAGCTGAGATCAATCTTAAGCTCCCAAGAGAGAGAAGAGAACAACAAGGTAAGTACAAGGCCCTGTCATAAAGATCTGTCAGTTTGTTAGAGATTAACTTGAGATTAAATAAAATGGTGTGTAGCTATGGTTAGTTGAGTTTAGCTGTCCCACTCTGGAACCAGAAGAGGCTTATGGTCGTCTGCTCTCCTCCTCCAGGTGCAGTAGACCACGACCATCACCAACAACACCACTGACATTGAGAAGGCACAGATGAAGACCACCAAGCTCATGTTGATGCTCAGTATCTCCTTGATTTCATCAACTCCTCCACTGGACTGAGTCTCTGAGGAAAACGGCGGGGATCTCACTGGAAGATAGTAATGGACACAGCTTAGCTTAGCATAAATGTGTAGACAAAATGTAGGTTGATAGATTGACGCTAACCTTCCACAATCGTGTCGCCCCTCCCCACCAGGGCTTCATCATTTCGCACCATGTCAGTATCAGTTTCAATCACAACGTCATTTTCTTCAATCAGAACGTCAGCATTTCCCATCTCAGCTTCATTCTCCACGGCTGCGTTGGGAACCGCCTGTCTGATCAGTAGAGGGCCCTGGGTGATGCGGTGGCCGTACGTCTCCATGCTCAGCTCTCGCCTGCGTCTACGGAAGGGTTCCTTCAGGCAACCCTGAGCACATCTGGAAAAGGGGTTCCCCAGCTCGCACAGGATGACAGTGCAGGTGACATACACCTGTGAGGTAACAGGTCAGCTTCAGTCGCAATCCAAATTCAGTCCATGCTGTTACAGCCTTTTCATAGTAATTATAAAATTCTACGAGGTGATGACATGCTTGACCCTGTTATCCGCAGTTTTCTTTCCTCTACTTTGCTTTCTTCTCACAGTTAAGAAGCCAAAGTTAAACTAAACCTTGTGCCAAATGAGGGAAAAACATAACAAATCAACTAATTTAAAATCATGCCGGGAAAAAATACAGCCTCCTATAAACTGCTAAATTGAAATGTTTTTTTTTTAAATGTGTAAAAAGCATTGGACTAGTCAGTGGGAGTATGCTAGCTATTCTCAGAATGTACAGTCCTCCTCCAGCTCTTATCTTTCACCACATAGAAAATAATCTATGGCTTGACAGATGAAACGTTAAAAAGATGAGTAGAATAAACTGTTAATGATAGTATTTCACAACTGTAAAAAGTTAAAGAAGTTTGAAATTTTCTTCATGCTATCAAGGTAATTTGCTAAATGTGTAATCATGATTCAGAATCTGTTAGCGAGAGGATCTGCTGCTTCTGTCTAGCAATGTGATCAGGAAGAAGTCTCCATTCTTATGTTCAGTGAGTGTTTTCAACAGTACCTGATCAAAGTTTCCAGTAAATTTAAAGGCTTGAATCTCAAAGTTGTATGACATTGAATCACTTTCATGAACCACGATTGTCTCGTCCTCCATACACCTGAAAAAAAATGTAAAGATAACAAAAAAGAATAGCATGTTAGCTACACATTCTAAAACTGACTTGACTTGACAATATTAACATCTGACATTCTGGTAATTTATAGTCTTTTAGGCTACAAAGATGTGAAACAAACCCCAGAATTATCCTCAGAGACCCTCTCTAAAAAGTTTTTTTGTCAGTTCAAGTTTGCACATCACACCTTGAACCCTGAACCCTGATTGGCTCCAAGCTAGTCTCGATGTGATCTTGTAAATCGTGCTTGCAGGGTCTTAAGATCCGGTCAGCGTGGACGAACCTCCCCCTTCATCGGTAGAATGTGAAAACTCACAGACTTCATAGTGAAGCTCAAACATTCAACTGAGCTGGTAAAGTAAAAATGAGCAAACCCCATGTGTGAGTTGAGGGAGGCTTTAGAACAAAGGTGTCTGAAGCATCAGGACTCACCCGCCCTTGATGAGGTCGTAGTAGATAATGTTCTCAGGGTTGTCATCAGGCGTAGCTCGGCACGACTCCACAAACAGATTCACGTTTGGCAGGTCTGACTCCGCTTGAATGCCCATGTAAATCATTTCTAGCAGCTTGACCTCCACTGGATAGGCACTGGCCCTCACCTTATTTGTGAAGTTGCTATCAAGGAATATCTCAAAAGCATAGCCAAAGCTGCCAAAGCTGGACTCCGTGAAAATGTAATCAGATTTGTGGAGATTGTAAGAACTGGAGATGCTGACAGTTTTGGGAAACTGGCAAGAGAAATCAACCTTGACCGTCCTTCTCCGTACAATGATTTCAGAGGGCAGCACAAAGGAGGTGATCTCGTTGGTGAAAACGATAAAGTCGCCTTTATCCTGGATTCAAGAGACAAACAAATGATGCGTTACCACAGTGCTCTTCTCACTGTCATGCGAAACACCCTCAATTCCACAAGAATCATCTGTCATCAGTTAGAAATGATGAAAATAAATGTATTTCTCCACACCTCCAGCTTTGTGCCACAGGTGCTGAAAGACATGCTGCCCATGATGTGAGTGTCATTGAATGTGAGCGAGCACGAAGGGTCCAGCAGCTGGAGGAAGTTCTCGTCGATGCCGGGCATGGAGGCTTTCTCCAGGGCCACCATCATCTTGTTGGGGGCGCATGTAACCGTGGCCTTGCCTGAGTGGAGGCAGTTATACCATAGTTACATATGGAGAGTGATCGCTGGACCAGAAGGGTTGGAGTTTTTTTCTTTTTGCTCAAATCAAAGTGTTTGTGGATTAGTGAGCACATGGCTGGCTAAAGACACGGGTACTCTCTCTACATGCTGAGGTGATAAAGAAGTAGCACAGGAGGGTACGACACCTTTGGCAGCTGAAGTCACCATCTTTAAGTGGACTTCAGTAAAGTGGCAGTTGTCATTTCGTCATCACTGCCGTTATTACACTTGAGGTGGGTAAACTGCACCTACCAGTGGGCCAGAAGGTACCTATCTAAGGTTACTGCTATTGATGGATTGACAGTCACTCCATGAGCTATGACGAGTGCATAACAATGCAGTAATGATCCATCAGGATCTGGCAACATGATTGTAAAAGTCTGAAAAAGTTAGAGCACCAACACACTTGATTATAGTTTGGGAACGATCACGACTACGGTTGCAGTTACTATTTAAATTGGTCATGGATGCAGTTCTATAACCAAATAGTCACTAAACAGTTGTGTTTCTACAAGAACAGTTGCTGTTGAAAAATGTGGAATTTCCTGTCATTGGAGTGGAAAAGCCACCCTCCAAGGTTTTTAAAGACGGTGCTCTGTGGGGTAAAGAAGAACGCTCTCTCGGTGACCAACACCCATCCAGCAGTCGTATTTTGTGCTTTAGAAAATGCTTAGGATTGAAAATCAAGTCCTTGTGGCAAGCATTTGAACATCTTGTTCTGTAGAACGTAGATGCTTCGTCTCAAGGTTGATCCCCTCCTTCAGAGAGATCTACCAGGAAATCTCCCTTCAGTCGGTCACCGCCGGTCACGTCATCCTTCCTGACAGGGTTTCCACCCTATTTCCCACAAATAATCTGCTCAAACTTTGTCGTGTGTCAGTCTGCATTAATAGTTCAAATACTAGCGTCACATAATTGTTGCAGTCTGTAATGTTTGAAAGTGGGACAACTGACGATTAACAAACCTTGGGTGACTGTTGCTTGGCTCACCACGATAACCACACACCTCATTTCTGATTGGCTGAAAACAATTTAAAAATATGAAACGTGTTAGAGCATAATTGTGACAGAGAGAAGAACAGCAACAACAGAAAAAACAACAACAAACACATTAAGGAATTTGGTAAGATGAAAAGTGACATCACTGTTAAGACCCGAAGAGGGAATTTGGATGTTCTGTTACAGAGAAGCTGGGAACACACTAGCTTTTGTTCATGCCATCCTCATCCATGAGGCACTGTTAGACGGTACCAGACAAGTTCAATTTTTTTCTCAGACTATCTAACATGATAACAGTCGAATTGCCTGTTATCATGTTAGATAACAAAGCTTGAAATAATGAGATGAATGAGCTCATCATGAGAAAACAGCATTAAAGCTACAAAATCACACAGACAGTGAGTGAACAAAATGCTATGCTATGATATCAACAACTATCTTGAATACAGATTTTCTTAATCGCAGATCCATCATATGATCATGATGATCCCTTGAGTTCTTCTGTCAAACATTTCATTTGACCTCAAGGAATCTGATCGAAAGTCATCTCTGACATTTCCTGAACAATACTGCCGATAGCCATCACCAGGCTGCAGGCTCTGCAGCCTGACTCAGATTGCCTCCAAAGTTAACCTCTTGTTCCTTTAAGTATGAGATCTTTTATCTCCCAATTCAATGAAAATTCACCACACAGATTTTGCCTGATAGCAACATGCATACAAATTCTGGTTCTCAGCAGAGATGACATTTTTTCAAGTGTGGTATCTTGGCTTCTGTAGATGTGTTGTTGTTAATGGCATTGCAGGTTTGAAGTTTCAACATCGGTGTGAAAGGAGAATGAAACTGAATGTCCAACAGCAAAAGATCCATCATCGTTTCTTTACTAGTCCTCGCTGATGATTCCAGCACCTTCAAAGACACAGCACCTTGCCAGCAAAGCTACAGCAGGAAAAGCTTTCACATTGCCTGCACATAACAACACTCACGATTCATTCGTCTCTGCACTGAAGCAGACTGGGACAAATCTGTACTGGTCACTGATATGCGGAGTCCAGCTCAGGGTCAGGTCAGCTTCTCCATGGTGGTCATCCATGAACTCTTTGGTCATGTTCTGGGGGCCACTGACCTGGAAGTCTTGTATGCTTCAGGGAAATGGAGGCAGGGATGAAGAAATGTGAAGTGATTATTCTTGACTGATATGTATTGAAAGGTAATATTTCTCTTTGTCTTCTGTAAATCATGTTATGTCATGTTTAACAAATCGAGAGAATAAACACCTAGCATGGTGGGCCTGTGCTTGGACATGGAGCTCAAATTTTTGACCCACAGTGGCATGAAGAACATCACCATGTGAGGGCGTCTGGGACAAGAACATGGGCAGCACATGACCAGCTTCACAGCTTGGCAGTGGAGGAAGGACTGTAACAGAGCCACAGTGAGTTATCAAGACAGTGATGGCCTGAGAAAATATGGAGGACAAACTGTGACAGCAATTTGCAAGAATGACTCAGAATAAGCTACAGAATAAAAGAAGTACAACAAGCCATTGATGACAAATGATAAGTCATGTTGACAATAACATCTACTTTGAGAACCAAAGGGCAAGAAAGGTCATGCTTTTAAAGTGAAACTTTAAACAAAAAATGTATTTTGCCTTTCAAGTACACACAAATAGGCATCTTCAGCTCAGATTTTTTTTCTTTATGTATCGCGTCTTTGTGAGTCCAATGTATAACCTCCTGGAATCAAAACCTTATCGTGGTGGAGGGTTTGTGTGCCCTCAGGACCCTAGGAGCTATGCTGTCGGGAGCATTTTGCTCCTGGTAGGGTCACACAAGGCAGACTGGTCCTAGGCGAAGGGCCAGTCCTTAGCCCATGGGGTCCAGCCACGCCCAGCTCTAAATTGTTACATGGACTTGTCCCCCCGTGGACCCACCACCTGCAGGAGGGGTCACAAGCAATGTGGTTTGGGCAGCAGACCAAGGCAGGAGCCTTGGCTGTCTGATCCCCAGACATGGAAGCTGGCTTTTGGGACATGGAATGTTACCTCTCTGGTGGGGAAGGAGCCGGAGCTGGTGGAAGAGGTTGAGCTTTACCGGCTAGATACAGTTGGCCTCACCTTGACACATAGCTCTGGTTCCTTGAGAGGGTTTGGACACTGTCCTTCGCTGAAGTTGCTCTGGGTGACCGGAGGGCTGGAATGGGCATTTTGATAGCCCCCAGACTCTGCCTGTATGTTGGGGTTAACCCCAGTGGATGAAAGGGTTGCTTCCCTGCCCCTGACAAAGGACCATTCAGTCTCTCTACCGGAGGAGTGAGAGTCTGGTTCACGTTGCCAGCAGGAAGTCAGACTTGTTCCCGGTGAGGGTTGGACTCCGCCACGGCTGCCCTTTGTCACTGGTTCTGTTCATAACTTTTATGGACAGAATTTCTAGGCACAGTCAGGTGGTTAAGGCTGTTGAGTTTGGTGGCGGGAGGATGTTGTCTCTGCTTTTTGCGGATGATGTGGTCCTCTTAGTTCCATCAAGCCACGACCTCCAGCTCTTGCTGGGACAGTTCGCAGCCGAATGCAAAGCGGCTAGGATGAGAATCAGCACCTTTAGTCTGAGGCCGTGGTCCACAGCCGGAAAAGGATGGCCTGTCCACTCCAGGTTGGGGGAAGGTCCTGCTTCAGGTGGAGGAGTTTAACTATCTTGGTAGTCTTGTTCACAAGTGAGGCTAGGATGGAGCGGGAGATTGACAGGCGGCTTGGTAGCATCTGCAGTGATTGCGGGCACTAAACCGGTTTGTTGAGGTAAAGAAGGAGGTTAGCCAAAAGGTGTGGCTCTCGATTTACCAGTCAGTCTACGTTCCAGCCCTCTCCTGTGGTCATGAGCTTTGGGTATTGACCGAAAGAACAAGATTGCGAATACAAGTGGCCGAAATGAGTTCCATCCGCAGGGAGGCTGGGCTCTCAGTTGAGGTGGTTTGGGCATCTGGCGAGGATGCCTCATGGACACTTCCCTCAGGAGGTTTTCCAGGCATGTTCGACCAGGAGGAGGCCTCGGGACCGACCAAGGACACGCCGGAGGGATTATATCTCTCGGCTGGCCTGGGAACGCCTCAGGATTCCCCCGGAAAAGCTGGTAGAAGTGGCTGGGGAGAGGGCAGTCTGAGCGTCCTTGCTGAGGCTGCCCCCGCTACCTGGACCAACCAGATAAGCGGAGGAGGACACAAACTATTACATTTATTGTGCAGTGCCGCCATGAACGAGTGCAAGCGAGTTGGTTCAATTGCATGTGCCAGCTGGTCGCTCTTGAGGACAAACTGGAGATGTTGTCGTGAGTTTGCTCTTAGTTCAAATCCAATCAAAATTGTGGGTTTATCAGTCTGCAGTTGGATAAAGAAGACAAGAAATATAATGTTCCATACACTGGAGGTTGTAGACAGAATTTTTTTGGCAGTTTTGTTTTTGTAGCAGTTGCTTTTGTTGCACAACCGGATTTGCTGCTCAGTAACTTGTTTAAATGAAAGTGTAAGTAATCTTAGCCTTCAGTCACAATTCAAACTAAATGTACATGACCGTAAATAATTCATGAAATACACTTTCTGAGCTCTGGAGTCACAGAGAAGTGACGCAGTGGTGAACAAACACTTTTGTGCGTTCAAGACACTTACACGTGAGTACTTGTCAGAACAAAATACCTTTTTCTGAATCTCTTTATTTGTCACCAGTGCTTTGCAGTACTTTTTGGTCCTTAACTTATTCTGAATCGCTGTCAGAAATGATTCTCTTTTGTCAGTTTGTCCTTCTTACTTCATCAAGGGAGACAGACAAATGATCTCTTGAAAGGAGTAAAGGCAATCTTTTAAGAACATTACATCCTGAGAAAATCATTCTGAATGTACAGCATTCTGTATCGTATTTCAAATAATAATTTCTAAATTGTAAAATTCTTCAAAAAAACCCACTTAAATCTTACAAACAAACATAAACTACAACTACACAACTTTATTCTTCCGATACTACGAGCCTCCTGGGTTTGTCCTTCTGAAGTCTGTTTCACAGAGTGAGTAATGTGTTGGATGTGTTTGTGCCACCTACTCTCGAGTGTGAACTGCAGTTTTAGGCTGCAGAGAGACATTCCACTGGAGACGTCCCAAAATTTTGATGTCCCATCTGCGTAGGTCAAAGTCAGGTTCTGGGTGGGAAAGTCCTCCAGCATCAGCTCAAGCACATGGACCCCCTGGCTGACACTGCCATTTGCTGCCAGTGTGCAAGCAGTCTGGATGAAGACAAAAATGATTCATGTTCATGTGCCTCTATTAGGTAGAAAGGACACTGCAAGAAATACACTAGACCAACTACCTTCAATGGATTTATAGGACGATAAGACATAATTGTTGAAAGTAAGGCTGCAATGATACTCCTGTAAGGATGCGCACTAGGACAATAATTGCACATGTATATACATGCAGTTGTGTAGTGTCAACTCATTATCCAGCATGCGACATTTGCAAGGAGGCTCCAGTCTCTGATGGCGTGGTGTTAGCCTGAGCAGCATCTTTGTTTACATTTGAGTGGTGGTGTTGACCAATCACATTCTCGTAGGCTTTGTTGTCACGCAGGTTAACCCAGAATCATGCAACGCCAAAGGATTTCCCTCCATCTATCCATCTGTCTTTAACTGATTATCTAAGGTTGGGTTGCAAAGGTAGCACTTCCAGCAGCGAACCCCAGATTTCCCTTTCCCCACTCATATCAACCAGCTCAGACTGGGGGATCTGAGGTGTTCCCCGGCCATCATGGAGATATAGTCCCTCCACCACGGTCTACCCTGCAGCCTCCTCCCAGATAGATGTGCCTGGACCACCTCCCCAGGGAGGCACCTGACTGGATCCCTGAACCACCTCAACAAGCTGTATTAGAATCAAAGGATCAGCAGCTCTTCTCTGAATGACTGGACCTCTCATCTTATTGCTGAGGGAGACATCAGCCCCCTTCTAGGGGAAAACCATTTCATTCATATGGTAGAAAACAAACTCAAGTCAAAAAAAAAAATTCTGTTCATGGCTTTGTTGCTCCCTTCGAAACATATCTGAGAGCTGAAATGATCACCTCATCCAGAATGAAGTTGGACGGAGCAGCGCCATCTGCAGCAAAGCGACATCTCACGTCATCGCCGTCTGGATCGAGTGCCAGAAGATGTAGCTGTGTAAAACAGTTCTGGGCCACTCTGTATGAACACATGATACAGATTTACGTCTGAATTGAAAACATATTTAAATTGCTTTGAACCTTCTCAAATACGAAGTATGGCCTGAATCTTTTTAAAACCACCATTTTACGTATACTCTTGAGAGTATTTGGACAGCACGTTTTGGGGAAACAGTAGAATTTACAGAGGGACTCAATTTGTTTGTAAGTAATAAGTAGATTTGTCTACTGTGTTTTCTACACACACAAAAAAACCAATAACCTTCTTCAGAATATGCCTCTTCCTTTGTCTTCCATAAATAATATAGAATCAGACAAAAGTGCAACTTCTGTGGTAAATTATCAGTTTTGTGCACACAACCCTGAGCTGCATCCTGGACCTTGACTGGCTGTAAACTGGCCATGATGTCATAAATCCTGAAATTCCACCTCAACACTGATGGATGTCGTATGTGAACACGTGGAATGGGATTCTAAATGTACTTGTAAAACAAGAATAAAGAAAACACATCTGATCCTAGAGCTGCGAGTGACTTGTCTGACATGCTTTTGTACACAGAACATGTTTGGCCCCTCAGACCCTCGACCACACAGTTGTCGTTGCCGCTGAGGTCAGTGGCTGAGTCCAGTGAGCTCAACTCAAAAACATTTAAAAAAATGTTATCAAGCCATAATTTTTGCCGTATATTTGCTTGATTTAATTCTTTTTTTAATCAGTTTTACCACATTTTCACAGTTTTTATTTCATCATGAAGACTTACGGTGAGTGATTCATCTGAAAGGCACCTTTGAGCTGGCGCTACGTGAACATTTGTACTCGCATTTAAGTCCCAAAACATTTTCAGAGAGTAACAGCAAATATCACATTATGAAACTTGTGAGGAACATGTGAAGGTGTTTCCATGTCAGTGTCCCTGTCAACAAAACTAATAGTTTTATCTTCAATCAGAGAGAGAGAGAGAGAGAGAGAGAGAGAGAGAGAGTCAATTTAAAGGCGGAGTTCGTGCTCTTGATTGTGCTGTACCTCTGTGTCGTGTGTATTCTACATTTATTTGTGTTTTAATGAGCTGTGTGTACCTTAGCAACGATAGTGTTGTAGTCACTGGGCAGCTGTTGATAGTGTGAGAGTCAGACCGCGTCCCCAGGTCCAACATGGCTTCAGCTGTCCAGTCACTTTGTCCGTCTACATTAGACGCCCAGCAGCAGCCTGAGTTACTGAGAAGGAGAAGGAGCCAGTTACTCATCACACCCCCACGGCCTTGTGTCACCGTAAGTCAAGTCAGGTCAGGTTTATTAGTGTGTCACCAAACCCCAACCAAAGTTCTGTCCTGACTCTGTCCAAGTAGAGCAGGTCCAGCACCTCCCTCCTTCAATGAACCTCCACCCAACAATTCTCCATCAGCAGCACATCCTGCAACAGCAGCCACCAGAACCTTCCTTTACCAGCAGGAAGGTGGAGCAGATCCAGGATCAGTGGGGACGGACCCCCACCACCCTGCAGTAGCACCGCACTGACACAGCTGCTTTGAAAGTACCAGCTTTGTCTCTGTCAGCAGGATTCCAGACCACTGGGAAGCAGATTGTCACCAAACTTGGTGGAGCATGAGGCCGAAGAAGATACTTCCCACACTGGAGCCACTCTGGTTAGCTTAGTGAAAACTGGCATGTTGAGTGGAGCTGGACCAGTGTATGTCATGTCTGCATACGTCAACTTCCCCCCGACAGACAGAAGTGTTCTCAACGACAGCTACGACTCATACACTCTTTGTCTGAATTTCTTTTCTTAATTTCTCTTGAATGGATCCACAATTGACCCTAAAGTCTCCTTCACCATGTTTTACCTTCTTACATTCATTCATTCCTCCTCTTTCATTTCGTCTCCTCTGTTCTAACCAGGTGTTTCTTTGTTTGTTCTGTTTTGGATGGTTTGCAGTGATACACGTTTTATAGTGTGACACAAACAGATTGGTTTAAAAAGTAGAGCCAGTTACTGTCAGCTGGTTCGTCACTTCTCTCTGCTTTCCCTCCCTTCATCTTTTCTTGCCAGTGTTCATCACGTCTCCTGCTCTTAGGTTTGGCCAGCAGTTCATTAACAATACCACATTTCACACATTCCAATGACCTTCCTAAAAACCTCCCTATAAAAACGTACTTGTCATCTTGTTTCCAAACTATGCTCGATGAAAGATGGTCCCACCCACAGACAGAATACCCAGAATTCCTCTGGTGTCTCACTTGAGTCTCTTAAACCAGCTCATTTATTTATTTGCAATCTTTGTCATGTCATGTTTTCTCTTCTCTCCTCCCCTGGGACCCCCCTCCAAGAGGAGGCCTTGGGGGCTGTAACTTGGGTTACCTCAGAGAAAAGTAGGTTTTGTTGGTTGAGACGGTGGCCGTTGTTGTGCTCTCGGACTGGCACCACCTGCCCTCTCCTGTGCTGTCCCGGTCTGTTTGCTGGACACTTTTCTCGTCGAGGCTTGTGCACACACTGTCCTCACAAGAGTAGGAAGACTGATCGCCACACCGGCTCCTGCCGTTCTCCCTGTGGTGGAAGGTCACCTGTGCGGTGTGGTGATATATAGCACGTATATGAAAGTATGTTGAAGAAAATGAGGAACAACCTGATCTTCTATCAGATGTATACACAGTGAGCCACTGCTGAGATTGAACACTCATTCCGAGAGTTCTGTCGAACAAGTTTTGAAATTTGTTGACTGTATAGATTCGTCTGTGTGGATTTGAAGCATTTCAAAAAGCAAGTAGGGGACAGTGGGAGGTACAACACACAGGACCAGAGGTGCTCCTCCACCGGGCGACCAGGCTCAAAGTTACTTTCATGTGAGCAAAGCTGACCAAATATTTTCAGCGCTGGATTAGAATTATCGTGATTATGGCAAAGTTCCCATGGGAAGAGGTTTTTTCTAATGGCAGAACTTCAGCAGTCCTCAACTCCTGTGACTCATCTTGCTATTCTAGTTCTTCAATATGAAAACCTACACAAAATAATGAGAAATGTAAATACGTGATACGACTGTACCTTATACGTGCCATCCATCATCTCCTGCACAGGCAGGAAACTAACGCTATCGCCATAAAATCCTTTGGTGGGGGTCGTAGCCAGGACGGAGGACAGCAGCAGGAGGAAGGCACCTGCTGCCATGGTGTCTCAAACAATGTGTGAGTACAAAAGCCTGCTTAGGCAGCTTCTATCTGAGAGATGAGAGGCAGCTCACTTGCAATTACCCCAACCGGACGAACCAGATCTGAGCAAAAATGAGATTAGTTGTGTGTGTGTGTGTGTGTGTGTGTGTGTGTGCGCGTGCGTGTGTGTGTGTGTGTTTGCGTGCGTGCGTGCACATCACGGCAAAATGAGAATACCAGAGTGATATTTTTCTGCGGCAGGTGATTATACGTCTGTGTCTCTGATTTTGTAACAGTGTTCCAACTGCGCTGGAGGTGAATATCTGGAGGGAAGGCAACATTTAAAACATGCTTGTGGAAGGAGGGTCACTGAAAGACTCCGGCCCTCATGGAATGAAACGTGAATAGTTAGGATCTGAATGAAGTCTGGATTTGACAAGGGTTGATGGAATGACATACGAACGACTGAGCACCCTTTGGTCAGAAATCAGTCAGTTGTGTAACTGATATTCCTTGTCTTCTTTTTTCTAACATACCCTTGTAGGGATCTTCCCTCTCAGTATTATATGACTATGCTGCTTCATTTTTTCACTTGCATCGAAGCCCTCAGCGATCAAGTTGACACAATGTTCATCAGGCTCATGGCTGCCAGGTAAATGTCTCTGCAGTTGACGGTGAGTTTGGCAACATTTCTGCGATGCCAGGGGGACGAACGCATCTGAGACTTACAGGGGCTGAGAGGTGAACTTTCACTTACTCCTCTGCTCACTTGAGAAAGGATGAATAGAGCCGTCGCCACGGAGATGTTTTTCCATCTTTCGTGTCCTCTCCTGCAGTCAGAAGACACCAGCCTTATGCAGACGAAGAGCTTGAAGCCAATGACCTCTATGAGGACGACCGACAACCTCAAACCTGCCCAAACAGGCTACTTCTGAGTTCACTTTAAAAAATGACATCATTTTGCAATTATGAGTTACATTCGATAAAGTAGAAGAGTAACACACACACACACACACGCGCACACACACAATGTGTTACAGTGAGGTTCTGATCCCTGGTAGTGGACTTCAAAGTAACATGAAATGTTATGGACTTTGGCTCCATATGTATCTTTTTATTTTGATGACGTTTCCCCCTCTAGCCTTCCTCAGCATCAGATTATGTACAAAAGAGGTTAAAACCCGTTCACCTCCTCCAGAATCAGAACCAGCTCAACCTACTTTCCCTCCCAGCCCTGAGGGAGACCACCTTTGCTGGGCCCCACACAGGAAGGTGTCATGATAATTCTGTCAGTCTCTCATCGGTTCCCCTTCTCGCAAGTCAAATGATAGACAGACCGATGGAGCGATGAAGACACATTCTTGGTTGCTTACTCCCGTGTACCACTATTTGCTGGATATTGCAGTTATGTGTAACGCCGGGTATCCATTCGAGATGTGGGATTTCCAAATGTGTTTTCTGTATTGGCTCCGTGATGTACAGGGTTAATGTTGAAATCTTGGTGTGAGATTGACGTGAGACGCGCAAACTGTAGCTGGCTGTTGTTGTCAGGCTGCCCCCCCAACAGTGAGGCATGATTACATAACCATCCTCGGATGCGTGACTCGGGTGTGGCTGCAGCTTTTATCCCACCATGACTGTTGACGAAGGCATAAGAGCAGAAATGTCGTCAGGGTGAAACGCTGAGGCGGTAGAGTCCATCTGGTACAACCACGACGGTTCCGGCACAGAGGAGGATCAGCAGGGAATGTTATTTAACTTTTATCAGCATGAAAATGTATGCAGTCAGCATATTTCTACTACGATCATTATTAATATTATTATCAGTCAAATCAAACGAGCTTTATTGCTCAAGCACACATAATACATTGCACAACATGCAGTGAAAAGTGTCTGTCCTCCAGATGCTTACACACTACAAAAAACAAAAGCACAACTGTATTAAAAAAAACAAATAAGTAAATGCACAGTAAACTAAGAAATACATTTTAAAAAGGAATAAAGATATAAAGTAAATTGTATGTGCAGCTGTAAGAGAAATAAAAATCAGTGTTTGTTGAGGATGCGTGTGGCCTGAGGAGAGAAGTTCCTTCTCATCCTCTCAGCGTTGGCCTTCAGGCAGCAGGAGCGTCTCCTTCAGGCAGCAGGAGCGTCTCCTTCAGGCAGCAGGAGCGTCTCCCTCAGGCAGCAGGAGCGTCTCCTTCAGGCAGCAGGAGCATTTCCTTCAGGCAGCAGAAGCGTCTCCTTCAGGTAGCAGGAGCGTCTCCTGAAGGTAGCAGGAGCGTCTCCTGAAGGTAGCAGGAGCGTCTCCTGAAGGTAGCAGGAGCGTCTCCTGAAGGTAGCAGGAGCGTCTCCTTCAGGCAGCAGGAGTGTCTCCTTCAGGTAGCAGGAGCATCTCCTGAAGGTAGCAGGAGCATCTCATGAAGGCAGCAGGAGCATCTCCTGAAGGCAGCAGGAGCATCTCCTGAAGGCAGCAGGAGCGTCTCCTGAAGGCAGCAGGAGCGTCTCCTGAAGGCAGCAGAGCGTCTCCTGAAGGCAGCAGGAGCATCTCCTTCAGGCAGCAGGAGCGTCTCCTGAAGGTAGCAGGAGCGTCTCCTGAAGGCAGCAGGAGCGTCTCCTGAAGGCAGCAGGAGCGTCTCCTGAAGGCAGCAGAGCGTCTCCTGAAGGCAGCAGCAGGCACTTCATCACTGGGGTGAGTGTTCTTGTTCTTTTGATGAACAGTTCAAAATATTTTATTGTATTGTCATGTGTTGTATTGTTGTTGTCACCATTTGTAGTGACTTCCAGTTTTCACTGCTCCATCTGCTCCTTCAGGCAGCAGGAGCGTCTCCTGAAGGCAGCAGAGCGTCTCCTGAAGGCAGCAGGAGCGTCTCCTTCAGGCAGCAGGAGCGTCTCCTGAAGGCAGCAGAGCGTCTCCTGAAGGCAGCAGGAGCGTCTCCTTCAGGCAGCAGGAGCGTCTCCTGAAGGTAGCAGGTGCATCTCCTGAAGGCAGCAGAGCGTCTCCTGAAGGCAGCAGGAGCGTCTCCTGAAGGCAGCAGAGCGTCTCCTGAAGGCAGCAGGAGCGTCTCCTGAAGGCAGCAGAGCGTCTCCTGAAGGCAGCAGGAGCGTCTCCTGAAGGCAGCAGGAGCGTCTCCTGAAGGTAGCAGGAGCGTCTCCTGAAGGCAGCAGAGCGTCTCCTGAAGGCAGCAGGAGCGTCTCCTGAAGGCAGCAGGAGCGTCTCCTGAAGGCAGCAGGAGCGTCTCCTGAAGGCAGCAGGAGCGTCTCCTGAAGGTAGCAGGAGCGTCTCCTGAAGGCAGCAGAGCGTCTCCTGAAGGCAGCAGGAGCGTCTCCTGAAGGCAGCAGCAGGCACTTCATCACTGGGGTGAGTGTTCTTGTTCTTTTGATGAACAGTTCAAAATATTTTATTGTATTGTTGTTGTCACCATTTGTAGTGACTTCCAGTTTTCACTGCTCCATCTGACAGAGGTAGAATGAGGTGGAGGCCGATGCGTGATGCCCACACCCAGCCACTTGTGTCCTCCATCAGAGATGTCTGTCCACAACACTCAGGACTGACATCCACTGGCCTGCTGATCTCCTCTCACAGAGATACACAGCTTCATTCATGCATGCACGGTCGAGGCTGGCTGGCAAGCAATTGAGGGTTTAGGGTTCTTGCTCAAAAACACTTTGATATGATCTCTGGGGGTCGAATAACCTGAAAACAGTTAGGAGAGGCTGACTGGGCTAGAGTCTCGTCATCTTCTTTCTCATATAAGCCACCAATCAAGTGCAGTGTGAGATGAGATGTGGCAATATACCGTGGCAATGTTCCTTCTGCTTCTATTGTTTTTAAAGGGATGGAAAACAAAACAGAATGCAAACAAATCTCTACAGTGATGTGCACAAGCATAAAAAGTTAATAACTAGTAATTATGCGTGACTTTGTGCCAGCACGGCATCCAAACACTTGACGGGACTGCAACTGAACCCTCTGTCCGACCCCCCGAGTGTTAACAAGGATGTAACTTATTGATTTATGAGGGAACTCTTCCATTACCGACCCTCCATGTCAGTTGCTTATGTAGATTTATTTTGTGGAACATGTGAGCAGTTGAAACTTGTGCTTGTATTTTGTCAGTGTAACAATGAACTACAGGAACATGTAGCACTTTTACGATACTCGAGTTCAACAAAACAGACATAAGAAAAGAATGCAAATGGAGATGTAATGTTCCAGTGTGTCGCAGAATTCCATCATCAATCCATTTTCTATACCTCTTATCCATTATCCATGAAGGGTCGGGGGTGGGGGGGGGCTGGAGCCGCAGGGGCATCAGGAGCAACTCGGGGTTCAGTATCTTGCTCAAGGACACTTCAGCATGGTCAGCGGGGGAAGTGAGGATCGAACCAGCGACCCTTAGGTTTCTCTACCTCTGAGCCATGACACCCTGTGGAGCAGAACTGACTTCACCTTCTGCTCTTTGGACTGGAGATAGAATCAGTATTTATGGAATCCTCCCTTTTTATTTGCATTCATAAAAAGGTTTTAATTGCCTCCATTGAATAGCCGAGACACGGACCAGGCTAATCCTGTTGGTTGATCCTATTAAGGGCTCAGGGCTAATTGGTTGAGCAAATTAACGGCCAGTCAGGAGTTGTTGACATGGGCTACAACAAGGGTGGCCAAACTCTCTAGCGACACCCCCGTTTGTTGCCGTATGCAACTTGATATTCTGTGTTGTGTGACTATGAAAACTGAGAAAACTGCCAACAATCATTTGCTGGCATCAAAGGTTCTAGCACCTGTCAGTCAAATAGTTTAGTACAGGTCAAAATAACAAGCCACAGAGAACAAGCCATGAAAGCCAAAAATAGACTCAAACTGAAAAAAAGGCATATGAGAAACTGCTATTGTTAAACACCAGATGTTGTAAACCAATAATAATAATGATGACCATCATCATCATCATCATCATAATGCATTAGACAAAGCACAATAAAATTAAGCATAAATTGAAATATTTATCAAAAGTATAAGTCAGTAGCCTTCAGCGAATGTAACTAAATTGGTGTCTTTATGAAAAGTCAGATTTAAAAGGATACATTTTACACACACACGCATACATATATATATATATGTATATATATATATATATATATATATATATATATATATATATATATATATATGCGTGTGTGTGTGTGTGTGAAAGTTTTCACTTCTCCAGCTGAACAACTCGCGCCCATATTTTGGGCCACACGACTGCCCGTACATACGTCATCTTATGGAAATTGTCAGAGTGGCAAGATGGCTGCGGAACCAAACAAGACTGAAATTCTTACCATTTTCAAAAGATTAAGATCCATTCCTACTAACAAGGTAACCGAATAGAAGACCTCCGGTACACTCGTATCATGTGGTTGATGTTTATTGTATTGCCAGTGGTCGGTTAGCTTCGTGATCCACGTAGCAGGGCCCAGCCGTAGGCCACGGTCAGACAGCTAGCAGGAGCTAAGGGCTGCTAGCCTGCCGGTAAAATAGGCGAACATAAAGGCCACGTATACGGTTTGTGTAGGCTGAGGAAGCGAAGCACACATGCTTCACTAACAACGTGTCCGCTGGTTTAACACGCACATAAACAGCGGCCCCATGTAACACATCCCGATAGTGAGGCTCTTCGTGAGAAGTGGCTTTATTGTGAACTACATGTCGGTCGTGTTACTCTTCCCTGAAGGTGTATTGTACAGGGTTCATGCCAGTGGTTGAGATTCGATCCGCGTTCATATACGTGGTGCTGGACCGAACCAAACCCATCAGTCCCATATTTCCTCCGGTCAGGTCCTGTTTGAGTTGGCGTGAGTGCGGTAGATCCCCACCACCCCCGCGGACTCGTGCAGTGGATGGTAGTGTAAGTGATGGAGTGAGCCTCCACCTGCCCCGTACATGCTGAACCAGCCGTCCGTCCACGGATCAACGTACTGCTTTTCTTGTTCGCTTCTCTGCAAAGTGTGTGTGTGTGTGTGTGTGTGTGTGTGGGGGGGGGGGGGGGGTGAACAAGCTAAGGTCCGGACCACAGAGGTCCTGTGACACGTCTTTTAGGTTGAGTACTCATAAAACAAATTGAAGGCATGAATGATCGCTTTGAAGAAGCTCTTAGCAGCTTTGCTTGAAGAAAGAATGAATTGGGGAACTGACTATGAAGTGTGTGATCAAAAGATTCATTGCCTGATTGACTCAGTTTCACTGTAAGATCAGTTCATATTAAAACCATGATTAATGAAACGTATGGCAGTGACACTTCTCTGGTTTCCCTCAAATTGAAGCTCCTCAGCCCTCAGGCCTCTGGAGGGGGGTGCCCACAGCACATCATTGGTGTCTGCAGAGTTTTTACTATGTCAGTATCTGTCTGGTGGTTAATATTTCTCTTGGTCCAGTGGTGCTCAAGTCTTCATTCATCATCTGTTGTTTATGATGTTGAAACAATTCTGTATTTATACGACTTGTGCCGCCCCTAAATGATTTGAATATAAAGAAAAATGTTGCTTTTTCAAATTCACAATTTTTACAAGTTTTTTTTCCAATATGTCCAAATTGTGAACATGATTCCAACCAGTTTCAGTAGAGCTAATATCAGTTTCAGCCAAATCAGCTGTGTCACTTGTAGATAGCGGCAAAACATCAGATGTTTCTGTGCTTCCAGCTGCAATGCGTGTTAGAAGTGTGGTTCATGGATGATGATGGGTTCGTTGAATTTCTCTTAAAGTTCCACGTTAGTGTCTAGAACAGAACTTTGTCTGATGTCTGGAGTTCCATCTGTGCTTCTCCTACATGATGCTCAGAATGTTTGCTGTGGAAAAAACCCCTCGAGATGATTCGGTGTGTCCCTCATACGATTAAGGCATCAGGTGTATTGCTGCTTGGGAATCCAAGCGAATTGACTCTGTAATCTTCTCTGGCAACAGCTCAGCTATTATTTAAAGTTTGATATCACCCATCTCTCACCGATACAAGTGGCTGAAATCAGCTTCCTCTGCTGGTTGGCCGGGCTTACTCACCCGCAGGGAGAGGACGAGGAGCTCGGAGATTCGGAGTGTGATCCGAGTAGACCTGCTGCTCCTTCGTGTCGGAAGGAGTCAGCTGATGTGGCTCAGGGATCTGATTTGGATGCCTACCGGGTGCCTCCCGTTGGAGGTGTTCCAGGCATGTCCAAATGGCAGGAAGCCCCCATGGCAGACCCGCACACACAGGAGTGATTATATATCCCTGGCTTGGAGAGGAGCTGGAGTGTCTCTGGATAGAGGGAGGGATGCATGGATGTTAACATCAGTTCCTCAGAAGCTCCTTCTGTTCCTGTACAGGCATGTTTTGACTGTGCAGCCAAAAACCCCAGCTGGGCAAGTATTCCATACGGTGTGTTCCTGTGCATTGACTGCTCTGGCATCCATCGCTCGCTGGGTGTGCACCTCAGCTTCATCAGGTGAGCTCATTGTATCCCGCCATCTGTCTCTCAGTCAAAGCCATAGTGGGTGGTACGGGGGCACACTTAAGCACAATGTGGCTACAATGTGGCCTCCTGCAATTTTCAAACAGCACAAAGGCTTTTTTTTCATAATCTGCTGATTTTGGGTTAAAATAACATTGTAATTGAAATGTTGTGGTGCTGCAGGGATGCCTGCCTACACACGGTGCTCTTAAGATAAGAAAAAAATCTGTTTATTACACCCCCCCAAAAAAATCACATCAGAGCAAACATTTTAATGTTTTTCAATGAAAATGTGACTGATATATAAATTAAGAATCCCTTTCATATTGTAAATCATACATCAGCATAAATGTATTTACAGTATGTATGTTTGTATATACATACTGTATGTATGTGTGTATATGTGTGTATATATGTATGTATGTGTGTGTATAAAGTGTGTATGTAGATTAGTGTCAATCTTTTAGCATCATCTCACATTCACCCTGTCATCAGCATCTACAACACAGCCTTGATGACGCATTGCTGACATATAGGACAGATATAATGCACTCATGGCGAAGTGTCCTTTTGTCACATTTACACAATTCAAGAGAAAACTATTCACACACACAAATCAGTTGAGCTGACGCTGACTGTAAAACTCCACCACCGCCGTATTGATAACCACAGCAAACGGCTCTAAACACGTTTTTCAGGAAACATGGACACAAGTGCACTCTGAAGCCCTCTGATATCCCTGCAACGGCTGCTCGCCCCGCTCTGGGGGAGAGAGGGAGCTTAGCGTGTACCAGTAAATGCATAAAAAGCCAGAGAAAAATAAACACCGACTTGTGAGGTGGTGGCGGTGAGAAATTTAACGGCCATTTCAGGTGACGACCTCATGAAGCTGGTGGAGGGGACGCCAAGAGTGAACAAAGTAGTCATCAAAGCAAAGGGAGGCTGTGATGAAGAATCTAGAATATGAAACATGTTAGGAGTTATTTCACACTTTCTTGTTGACTACATAATTTCATACGTGTTCATGCATAGTTTTGATGCCTTTAGTGAGAAAATAAAATGAAAATAAAGAAAAAAACATGAAATGACCAGGTGAGCCCAAACTTTTGACTGGTAGTGTATCTATGTGTCTACTCTCTGTCTTGTCTGTCTGTCTCTCTCACATGGAGATGGGCGTCAGTATAAAAACATGCATCTCTTCAGTAACTGTGACAGTCCTCAGCCCTGAACCGTTCCTCTCTTGTCCCCTCAGGTCCACTGAGCTAGACTCTAACTGGAACTGGTTTCAGCTTCGATGTATGCAGGTCGGGGGCAACGCCAATGCTGTGAGTGACCATGACATTGGATGTGTAAAAACACAACGTGTACTAAACCTTGTTGCATGGTTTCAGTGCAATTTCATGTTTGTTTCAAATCATAGGTGCATGCGCACTTAAGATAAACCACATTCCAGCCAATCACCAACAAGATGGTTGGGGATGGGGGGTTAGTGCGCGTGCATACATTGGGGAATAAGCAGAGTCGATTGAGTAGCGTAGTAGCTATGAAACTAGGCTATGTTATTCCTAGCTTGCTCTGGAGGTCCTAGCTAGCACTAGCATCGATTCCAGGAGGGACAAATTCTACAAGCAGTGTCTCTTTTGCATGAGCTCATCAAGTAATTTTTAATATATCAGTGGTAACTCATGACCTAACAAAATAATTGCAAATATGTCAGTTGTAACTCGTGACCTAATATCGTAAAGATACTGTACAAAGACTTAGAATACAAATTTACTCAACAAACAGTTGGAGTTTGCTCATTCATCTTAGCGATGTTAGTGCAACACAGGTCAACTTTCCATGTCGATGTGCGTTCATAACATTTACAGAAATGGGGGGGGGGGGGCAGCTTGCTCTTTTTTCGTTTGTATTTACAACAAACGTCAACAGAAGTGACGTCAGGCTTAGTGCCCCTTCTAGCATCAGTTTTAGTAACTCTTTTATGAGTGTAATTTAGTAACTTTCCTCTCCTGTCTGAAGACGGCGTTCTTCCGCCAGCATGGCTGCTCCACTAACGACACCAACGCCAAGTACAACAGTCGCGCAGCCCAGATGTACAGGGAGAAAATTCGCCAGCAAGCAAATGCCGCATTGTCCAAATACGGCACAGATGTGAGTATGAAAAAGAAACAGCTGTGGAAGTGGCTGGCTGTCTGGCTTGGAGGACACGCCTGCTGCTGCCTCACCACTGTGCAGCTGTTCACATGGTCGTGGGCTCTTGAGTTAGTTTCTATCACCTGCAAGTGGACTACATTATGTCCCTTTGTAGGTCTGTTTTTGTGACTGGCAGCCTGCATGTGGTGTTTTGTTGAGAACAGTGACCGGACATATTGTGTCACTCGTGCGGAGGTTTCCTGTCTGGCTGGATCTGCTCTGTGCAGATGGACCTGCTGTCTGCGGTCAGGCTGGCACACTGGGAACCGATTCTCTTTCTTGACTGAGCACCGGTGCGTCCCTACATATAAGACGTTACTCTGTCTTTCGTCTTAGTGACACATTGCGTGAGTGGTGAAGTCTGAGCCACTGCAGCAGGTCTTGCTCCACAGGGTTTGGACTCATCAAAAGTGTGATGATCGCAACACTGGCGAGATGCCAAAGATAAGATGCTAAAAGGAAACCTTTAAACCTGCTTCTTATCTTGTTATTGTTATATCAGACTGATAATGTCAACCACTGCTCCTCCTCATGTTGCAGCTATGGATCGACTCCTCTGCGGGTGGCACTCCTGCAGCTCCTGAGAAGCAAGAAACAGACTTTTTTGCAGAACATACACAGGTTTGTCTTTTTGGGAGTATGACTGTGGGGGCGGTGGTCCAGAAACTGGGTGAAAAGAAGGATGTGTAAACCCAGGGATGGCTGGGAACTCTGTTTTCTGCCCTAGAAAGAGAGGTAGCATTGTCAGTTACAGCGTTAACATACTGTGTAAAGCTAACGTGCTGACTGGCAGATGTTCCCCACAAACACTGAGTTTGTCCCATCTCTTCCCTTTTTAAAAGAATAAAGCTCTCCCTTCCTTCCTGTTGGAGCCTGAATCACTGGTTTGTGCCTGTCAGGTTACAACCAAACAAAAAATATTGTATTCCTCTACTTAATTATTCAATAATTAGGGTCCAATGAAAATTTGAAATGTACAGAATGTGAGTAGGAAAGGTCTCCCATGCCAGTTCTGGTATCCTGCTGCAGCTGCGTTGAGCTTGGTTTTCTCATTCTTGCATTGCATCACACTGCCTCACTTTCCTGGTGTGAAGTCGTACCAACTCTTTGTCGTAGAAGTCGCGATGGCAACACCTCGCATCAGTGCTTCATTAATGATGTCTTTTGAAAGAATCAGAAGCACCTGTCAAACTACAAACAATCTTCGATCTGTTCTGAAACCAAAAAACATTGAATTTCCCTTCTTGAGGTTTGCCAGCTCATAAATCACAGTTAGTCTTGAGTTGGTGGCTGTTATGGTCGGGCTTCTGATCAACAACGTCATACAGATAAGGACGGCTAAATAAGTGCTGAGCAGGAGTGTTCATAGCAGATGTAGCTGCAAATGTGAGACCTAGCTCACGTGGTAAATCACCTTGCTGTTCTCACACTGCACGCAAGCACAAGAACCATGATGAATGCACTAATGTGTTTGTGGTGGGTACGAAAAGGTCTCTAAGTTGGACTGTAAATCATTCACTTATCCATAGACGTATCAATAAATCGGTAATTAACTAGATTTATTACATTTAAGCTAGATAGATAACAGCCTGGCAAAGGTAGCTGGGTCAAAGTTCACATCATAAATGTTCAGTCCTGTGCAAGCCTGAAATATCCCTTTCTGGCATAAAGTATCACACTTTATGCAAAAGACCACAACTTGATATATTCTTCTGCAGATTGCCAAGAAGGGATTTGTGTTTCATGTTTTCAGCCTGCTAATGACTGGAGCATGACGGTGCCCCCAGAGCCCCAGCAGAACGGGGCCAGTGTCACCCCGCAGCTGACGGATGCAACTGTAAAAACCCAGGATGAAAAACGTGAGTTTAGAACAACACTCTTTGGGTCTGTCAGTCTAAAGGCTCATTCCATCAGTGATCCACTGTCATGAGGACAAAGAAGCCAGGGGAGAATATAGCATATGATATATGTAACAGCAACAGATATGGAGTTGTCGTAACAGCATTAAATATGTAGCTGCTGTAACAGTGTCAGGTATGTAGGATGTATGTATGTAGTACATGTTTATATTGTTTTAATCAAAGCTGACTGTCAGTATAGTTGTGTGGTAAAAGGCCTCAATGTCTTGCTGTGTTGCGTCAAATGTTTGCTCTTTACTGTTGTGTCCATCCCTCCAGAACCAGAGGACGGGCCGAGCATCGATGGGCTGAGCACGTCACCCAAAGGCTCCATGGGTGAGCCTGCTACCTTGAAATGTTCTCCCCTTTCCTGAGCTCAGAGCTGTCAACTGGTGTCGCTCTTCATTGGAGCCGAGTGCACTCCCAGTCTTCCTCTGCAGCTTCTGTTGTACCTCTGGATCTCAGCTGCTTCTCTCATTGTAGAAAATTACAAAGTGGGACTTTATCCTCAGTCCACCTGTGTAACAGCAGAGTTACAACATGGTGGCATCGTCCAGGTCTTACAAAGTCTTACTTTTCTTTATAGGACCATCTCCAAGGGTCACTCAGACACTCCTAACTGGCCGCATGGTTTTTTGTTCTCAATTTAGTCGCATGTATACAGTCAAAGGCTTTATGAGGGGTCGAGTGATTCGGTTCCCAGTGTTGCCCACCGCTTGGTTTGTTTGTCCATACAAAACCTAATAGGCCATTCCTGCCGATGGGAAGCTGGATGAGGGTGTGCCCCCCCCCCCGCCCCCCGTTGTTTAGGGGGCGCGATCCATCAAATGTTGTGTCCTCCAGAGGGGGCGGAGCATGGAGCAGCATAGCTTGAGAGGGTGCATTAGGGCAGAAAAACAGAAAATGAGCAAATAATGATGGATTTCAAACTTGACAAAAAGCAGTGTGCTTGTGTGAAGTCAGCATCATCGTCTCTTGTGAAGTGATTGTGGTGTCTGGTGTGTCCTGTCCTCCAGAGGACTCCATGCGTTTGTCGCTACGTGAAGAATGGAGTCCCAAAGGTGACGACTGTGAGCAGCATAGTTGTGGTTTGTGCTGGCTGTTTCTGACGTAGCTGCACGGCTCAGCTGCTTGACTGACAGCTCATCGGCCAACTCCCAGTCGGACGTCTGCTCATGCAATGGAGGCAGCCCCAGTGGGGCAGGTTGAGATGCTTGTGTGCTCATTCAGGTGAACGCCACCTTCCTCTTTGACAAGCTGGATATTGGTGTTGTCAGTCAAACTTTGAATCAAGGCTGCAGCAGTGGGTGGTCTGAACACACACCTCAGTGTAATCGTTATGTCGTGCTTTCACAGGTGGGTAGAAGTCAGACTTCTGATCGCGTCACTGCTGCGAGCCGTCAGTGAGCTCCTCACCTGCACATTTTGGGACGCTTCATTTCCACACACGGGCGTTTGGAGTCCGCAAATCCCTCAGTACAACGGGATGCTACTCGTTTCCATGACAACCTCTAGGTTTTCCGTTTGGGCAAATGCTGAACTGAAAACAATCTAACTGAGGGCTGTAGCTTGGAGGTTTTTCTTTGCTGTCATACTGAGGAATAGAAGCTTTGGAATCAGTGGAGATGTCAATGCTGCCCTGCCAAACACCCCCCAGCTAAGAGCCCCCCCTCAGACGTAACAGTCCCATTCAGAGCAAACCTGCTTCTCCTCAGCTGCCTCGCTGCAGTGGGAGCTGATTGGATACTAGCTTGTCTGCCTGAGCTGGTGTGTGTGTTCTTGCTTGGATTTGGGGTTAGTTTGTATGGAGATAGAAAAAATGTCACTTCGTAACAGATGTCTGTTTTACAGATGTGAAGCCCTCCATCATTGGTAAAAAGAAGCCCATGGCCGCCAAGAAAGGAGTAAGTGATTCTTGTCTCGGGAGTGGCATCACTGGCTTGCATTGTTGTTATGGAACGGTGACAATGAAGCCTGAAACAGAGGAGTTGGTCGCTTCATGTATCTCATGTCTCCTGATGCAGCTGGGTGCCAAGAAAGGTCTGGGGGCCCAGAAAGTGAGCAGTAAGAGTTTCTCAGAGGTGGAGAAACAGGCGCAAGTGGCCGAGAAGCTGAGAGAGGAACAAGCTGCCGAGGCCAAGAAACAAGCGGAGGAGTCCATGTTCGTCACTGTCAAGTTTTTCTTACAAATCATCTTTTGGTCCTGTTCAGTCATTTCAGTTCTACACCACCTTAAATAAGAAAGAGAGACTCAGAGAAGAGCATTTAAACCTGGCGCGGTGTCGTGATGCTTCTCTTGTTGTGCTGGTTGCAGTGTGGCTTCAATGCGTTTGGCCTACAAAGAGCTGGAGATCGACAGGAAGATGGAGGAGAAGAAGCTCCAGAACCTGGAGGGCAAGAAGAGGGAACAGGCTGAGAGGCTGGGCATGGGCTTCGGAAACAGGAGGTGAGCTGGAGGCTAATCTCTCAGGGGTATCGGGTTTCAGGTACGTTTTATAGCATAATGGTGTGTTTCACCTCTTGGCTGTGTGTGTGTGTGTGTTTTAGTGCTGTGTCTCATTCAGTGATGTCAGAGATGCAAGTGATCGAGCAGGAAACTCCCGTGGGAGCCAAGACCTCCCCTCGCTCCAAATTGGACATGTTTGAGGAGCCCGGTTTCACCTCTGGCCCCCCCAAGTACATGTGGCCTCCTTACATGATGTCAACACATTTTTATATTAAAAAAAAAAAAGCAAAAGATACAGCTCATTGACAAAATCCTTTTCCCTTAATGTTCCAGGTACAAGGACAACCCGTTTACAGTTGGAGACAGTTTTGGATCCCGCTGGGATACTGAGGGGGGGACCGCCTCCTTTACAGCCTCCTGGGCTCTGGAGAAAGAGGACCCCAAAGAGGAGGTCACCATCTCGAGCATTCAGCCTATAGGAGAGAGGTATCCCAGAGGCCGTCACTCACAGCCACCCGCTCAGCCGCTCCTGTCTGCGCTGACTAAGTTGTGATGTGTGCTCTTGTGTCTGGAGGCTGCCCAGCAGGCGGAAAGCTGACGTGTCGGCTCCTGTGTCGGAGTCGAGTGAGGCCAGACTAAAGTTTGCCAATGCAAAGGCCATCTCTTCAGACATGTTCTTTGGCCGGGAGAGCAGCGCTGAGGTGAGGACCTCAGAACAAGAACTTCAGCAAGCAAGACTTGGACTTAAACTATCAGTTTATGGCAGCTTTGTTTGAATGTGGCCTGTTATTGTCATTCAGAGTGAGCTTTTGTTTTGTTTTTTTAAGGTTTTAGATTGAAGCGTGGTCAGTCTGTCAGTAGAGGGGGATCTTTTCTACCTGGGCAGGAAATGCTGTTCCCGACTGATCTGACGAGCAGAAAATGTTGATCAGAGATCTTTTATGGAAACTGGTTTGCTCTTCATTCTTGACTTTGGTTGCTTCTTTTTAGTACGACACAAAGACGAGACTGGAGAGCATGTCTGGAAGCACCTCCATCAGCTCAGCTGACCTGTTTGGGGACGGCAGCGATCAGAAAGGTAATGTGTGTGAGAGAGAGAGAGAGAGACGGACGGTTGTTAGCCAGGCGTTGCATCAGGCTCGACTGGATGGAAGGATTTTCCTGTGTCCTCTTCCACAAACAGCGGCAGAGCTTTATTTTCTGGTCACAGAAAGTTGAAAATGTTCAGATTTAGATAAAAGGTCACAATTGTCTGTTCGCGTGTCATCCAATCACTGTGGAGGGGCGGGACAAATGTCACAAAGATGAACTTTCAGATCCGACAAGGGGAGCACTTGAAGCAGATGGTTGCCCTCTTCCTCGCTCATAAATTTCACAAACCCCCACAAACCTGAGGGTCCGTCTTCTCAGGTGCTGGGGTTCACAGGAGGAAGTACTTACTGCAGGCATGCTTACCTCGGCGGACATTTTGTATCATCGCACCGTTTTTCAGTACAGCTTCTGCCATTTTAAACACAAACCAACCTCTTTGGAGGACACCAACTTTGTCCCCTACCCATCTATGTGATGTCATTGATGTGTCTCCCCACCATCGCTGAATAAACCCTCGATGCATTTTTAGAGTTTAGAAAGAAAATGAAGTTCAGCTCATTTGTGGAGGGTTATATGCTCCTCCTCCTCGCCGCGGTGAGGAGTTTTATGGAATCCTGCGTCCAGTCATTTATCATCACCTACATGTCGGCCTTCGAGAGCCAGGAGGGAATATAATGTGATAGTGTAGAATAATAATTGGTGAGATGAGCTCTTCTCTGAATCTGAAGGATCACTTCCATTGAGCTACACACACACACACACACACACACACACCAGTCGTGTTTGAAATGCACGGTGGCGGTCAAACGTCTAAAAACTCCCCCTTCTCTTTGCTAGACTGTATTTTCTGAAGCCTCGAAGGTTCAAAAATACAGGACACAAATAGAAGTCCTTGTGTTGAGATGTTATCAGCATCAGAACGAGCCTGCAGTCACGGTGTTAAAGGTCAAGGTCACTTCTGTACGTGTCCCCCCCCCCCAGGGAGAGCGTCGGGCTTTGACAGTGTGCTCCCCTCTGGTCCGGACATCGCTCAGTTTAAACAAGGAGTGAAGACTGTAGCGGGCAAGATGGCCGTCCTCGCCAACGGTGTCATGAATACAATCCAGGTGAGACATCAGTGTGTGTGTGTGTTTGGGGGGGGGGTTCTGTTTCAGATTAATGTTGCTAACATAAAGATCTGCTCAGGACCGCTACGGCTCCTACTGAGCAGCCAGGGGTCCGACACCACCAGCTCACGGGAAGACATGCGAACTGAAGCCTGTGTAGAGACAACCAGCCTCCTGACTGACACCTGCATCCGGGTGGAGGAGATGTGGTGAGGCGGAGCGAGAGGCGGGAACACGGTGGATTGCATGGAGAAAGAAATGTCCATCTCGCTCATCGTCTGTTAGAGACCCTTTTGCAGGAGTGAGACATTTTCCTCTCTCACTCTCATCAGCAGTTTTATTTTAACAAAGGAAGCCATCTGAAGATGAAGTCTTTTCTCAACCAAGAGTTTTCTTTTGGTCCTAGATTTTCAAACTGATGTCAGAATTTATTGGATATTTTCCTCCTCCTACATGAATCAACCTCTTCTTGATATTGTCAGATTCTTTATGCTCATGTGTTTCTGTTCTATCGTGGTATTAAAAAGGTGCATCTTCTATTTTCAGCATTCATCTGGAGAACAAATCCACAATGTTTGTATTCAGTGTTGCGTTCACAGCTGCTGTCACCGTTCCACACCATTTGAACTTGGAATTGTATGTTTGTCTGGATGAAAGTCGAGTCTGATGTATTAAATATCTGATATCCTAGCAGATGCTTTATTTATTATCTGTGAACAGCAAACCTGAGTGTGTTGGAGTTGATACCTCTGACGAGGTCATGTGATGAAGTGTGAGCGTCTGAGTAGGCAGCAGAACCCCAACGAGCCCTTTAAGTGCTACTCCACCCCAAGAAAGAGCAGTTTGCCTTTGAAGCCCACAAAATGGTGCAAGATGATGAAATATTGGAACCTGGAAAAGGTCACTTCCAGGCCTGGAACCGAGAGTAAAGCAGTCCAGAGTTTGGTTTTTAATGTGTTCATGTATCAAAATGTGTCTTTTCATTGATTTTAGTTAAATGAGTCCATTTTGTTGTGGAATCAGAGTGTGTGTGGATTAGTGATCAGACGGCCGGCCCACCACTTCGGCTTTGTTATCAAATGTTTCAGACATTTCAGCCGTCAGTCTCCATCGGCTTCAAGCATCTCTGAGCTCAGCGCACCTAAATGTACCTCCCTGAAAGGTAAAATTCATATTTTGGGTGAAGTCATCACTTGAGAATCGTATTGTTTGCCAGAGCTGCCAACTGTCAGCTCATAGGGTAGTGAGCCCGTGTTTCTGCTGGATGAATCTGTACCTCAGCTCATTGTCGATGCTGCTTCTCCCCCTCTCAGCGGTGTGTTCTTATTAAAGCTGACATCTCCAGTTAACATTTTTATTTTATGTATCATTTATCAGTCTATCAGCCACGAAAACTGTCCCAGTACGATGAGCCAGACACCAAAGGATTTGTCTCTCCGAGGAAGAGAAGGAAGAGTTTTTCATGTTTTTGTAACACTTGAGCTGAAAGAAGTCTGAGTATGGAAATCAAAGCACCTGTGACCATGGCAGCTCATGAGTTCAGTCCATCCAAAACCACCGAGTTCCCTGCTGACTAAATAGAAGTGTTCAACAGGTTTGTAAGTTTCATCAACAGATTTCAGAGTGATATTTTTCCCTCAGGTGCCCCCCCCCCACTCTCCAAAAAGTAATTAAGAGTTGCTTGACAGGGTGAAACAATTTATTTGAAGGCTAAAATGAAGTTATAAAGGTTTCTGTATGTTAATAAAGGTTGCAAATATCTGCTGTACGTGTCCTTGTTGATGCACACACACAGTTGTGATGTCGGGTGGAGCTGGATCTTCTGGAGGTTAAGCGTTTCTCATCGGCAGGGTTCGCTGCTCGTGTTGACAGCTGATGGACTGGTAGGAAACAACAACTACTGTCACAAGTCCTACAGGCGGAACGCAACTCGTCTGAGTAGACAAAAGCACAAGTCAACAAAGAAATAATGAGAATTGTGACGCAAGAGAAAGCTGAGTGTTGACAGCGACGCTAACAGAAGCATCGGGCCGCATCAGCGGGAGGGGTTGGCTGTCGGAGGCGGCGATCCTGCGGTGGTCGGGGGGACACGAAGCTCAAGTCTCCGTCTGCACGTTCCTCCTCTGCCGCTTCCCTCTGTTTACGTCAACATTCCGAGTGTCTTGGGAAGTTTCATCCCCAGTTGTAGAAGTAGATCTTCTGCCAGGTGGGGAGGTAGTCCATGAGAGGACCTGGCACATCAGAAACTGGCTTTATTTGATTGATTTGGTCATGATTTCACTGCTTTCGCTCTCCCCACAGGGATGGAAGTCACGACATTCTGGACGGTTAGACTGTGATTCTTCCGTTCTCGTGAGACAGAGCGAAGAACAATCTGAAGACTTCTATAACTTGACACTAGACATCTGCAATCAAACTTTGACCACCGGTAACTCCAGTTCAAGCTATCCACAGCGTTGTTTTGAGAAGACGAGGCCTTCAGTCGGTGATCCTCAACGCTTGACGCAGACACGTTGAACTGAAGGTGTCGAATGAAACCACGCCCACAGGTGAACGTGACGTCATGCTACATGTTCAATGACATTTGTTGGATGAGGAACGTCACCGTGACATTTAATTTTCCTCGTGACGGAAGGAGTAAAGATGATAAGTATGAGTGAGCGTGTGTTCTTGTACAAGTATGAGTGAGCGTGTGTTCTTGTACAAGTATGAGTGAGCGTGTGTTCTTGTACAAGTACTACCCAGCTGCGACTGGAATCACCACGTACGTGACACTTCTACGCAGGTTAATACGGTTTTTTCCTCTGCTGAGTTTTTCTTTACATTTGGCTTTGTAATGAAATCTGGAATTAATATGAAGTGGATGAACAGAAGCGCTTGATCGGCCTTAAAGGGACAGGAGCATGATGGAGGGGAACGGGTGTGCCTGGTCGGGGAACTGCACTTTCAGATGAATCACAGTTGTGTCCATTTGTGTGTAGGGTTCATTACGTTTGTGTACGAGGGTGGAATGGACTTCTCAACCTTTTCTACTCTCCAGGGCTCATTCAGAACTCGAACTCCAGCATTATGGTTGTACGCCTCCGCAATGTGTGCCTGTCCCCGTGACCTTTGACCACGACATTCTCCTCAGGTCATCCTTGAGTCCCTGTGGATGCTTAGAGAGACTTGAGGCCATTTCTTTTACTATCGTACAGAGGACAATGGGTGGACGGATGGAAAACCTGAGAGCAAAATGTCTCTGGCCTCCAGGTTTTAGGAATAACTACATTTACGGTTTGATCGTGTGCCGTGAACCTGCCAAACCTGTGCCAGATCAGTCCTCCAACACATAAAAGCGCTCGTCATGTTCTCTTTACAAGATGCAAAGACAACTTATAAACGCTGATCCCAGTTCAGCCACCTGTTCAACTGCTTCTACTGATCATCTGACAGTCCAAATCCAGAAAGCAGCGAAGGCCTCATCTTCTCAAGCTGTGTTCCCCCCTCGCTCTCCCATCATGAAGGGAGTTTCCTCAGATTTGGCACTGATGTCCCCTGGGACTCGAGGGGGGACGCAGAAATGTTTTGACTGTCAAAGGTCAAAGTCACAGGAGCGGGAACCAATTGAAGCGGCGATGCAGTAGTGAATATTTAGGGGCGGACATGTCCACTCACGTGCTACGAGCCCTATTCCTGGAACGTGATCGGCCAAGAGTCGGAGCAGGAAGAGAATCTTCTCCCTGCAGGAGTAAGAACACAACCAATAAAACACCACTGTTCCTTTTGTGACGTTCCCAAAACATCTGCAGAAGTCGTGAAAGTGACGAGAAAACAAGAGGGTGCGCCATTTGAAAAAGTTCAGTTCCTACTTGATGAGGTTTTCAAAGACTAAGCCCTCATTGACCTTTTCCACTAGGTTATAGAATTATGGACGGATCATTCAATAATATTTATATAAATGTATCGACACACACACATCCATAAACACATATGCACACGTACATATTGGTGGTTTTAAAAAATGTTGTCCACAGAGAGGTAGTGCACACATTGATCACTTTGACCACTGGGTTGCAGTTTTTGTGAGAAAGATGATTTCTTTTACTCCAAGAATTGTTTTTTTTTTTTTTAAATCTGTTTGTTTTTTTGGAAAAATATCAGGTTTTTCTGACATGAATGTCAAATGTTGTCAATCCATCCCAAAGGACAACCTTGGGAGAGGCAGCAGATGCTTTGCAGACACCTACTCAGAGTATCTGTCATAGAAGGGGGATCGCAGCAGGTAGTAGAGCAGCAGAAAGCTTCTCCTCCTCATCTCAGCCCTCTCCCAGCCATTCTGAAATTTCTTGTCATTGAGCACTGCAAAGCTGGAGGGGAATGAAGAGAGAAGAGCCGTCAGTCCAGTTCCTCTCAGGTCACGTCTCTACCAACTGCTGGAGACAGAGAGGAAGAGGAGACCTCCTGAAGAGACGTGTCCTATCAGAGGTGTTTGCTTTCTTTGTCAGACGAAAATAGTACAACAAACAACTCCCGTGTGACATCGTCATGTTTGGAATACCAGCCAGGCGTGGCCTCTCGGCTCGGAGCTGAGCTCGAGTCATGCGAGCGAGACATGACTCCAGAAGGCGCACGTTTCACGCCAAAGACAACAAATGCTTCACATACCACTGGTTCCATATTAGCATCCCATCCTCCCGGTTAGAGGAAGCCCTCGTGTCATCAGTCCTCGGCCTCCGATTCTATACGACTGATCTATTTTTCCACATTTACAGATGCTAAGTATTTTCACAGCAGTTCCACTTGTTTATCCTGGGGTGAGATGAGACTTTTAAAAAAGGACGTTTAAACCACTTACTCGTTATCTAAGACGAGTACATGCGTCATCCTCAGAAAATGAAACGACGCCGATGACTACATTCACACGCAGGGCAAAGCCTCCTCCTCAAACAATAACACAAGAACAAAGATCCCACACGACGTGCCAGCACAACGACAAGACAACAAAACCTTAAGTGAAACTATTCTGTGCATCCACGACAACCACCTGCCAAACAGGTCGGCGTGACCTCCAGCTTTACTCACATTAATTTCCTCTCGCTACACCCACAGTTCCTTTCTTCTGTGACCACCCCAGAGCTCAGTACACACAGGACAATTCTTAAGGGGACATTTAAAATATCCACAGTTTCCCCTCTCTTGAGTCCCGCTCTCTCTAACATCAAATAAGCAGATCGTGGTATGACATCAGTGTTCAGAAAGACATTGTACTTCATTCATGTCTTGTTGGGTTGGTGGAAGTACTGCAAAGGAGGAGTTGGCATACCTGGAAAGTTCGAGGGCTCCTGAGATGAGCCAGGGCTTCCAGGACTGTTTACCACAGAGTCCAAGGCACAGCACTGCAGTCAGGAGGGACGGCTTTAAGGACAAACACCGTCAGATGGAAGACAACGCTGCCACCAGAGCTCCTCTTTTATTTGAAATATAAAATGCTTGTTCAAGACCGTGGCTTCACTTCTCTTATGGTGATTCAAATCTAGTGGAAATGTGAGCAGAGGCATCTGAAGTGCTGCTCAACCAGTTTCAGGCCCGCCGGCAGGGCTGCCATCTAGAGTCCAACATGATGATTGCACGTTGACTTCAGTCTTCATTCCACACAGTTCCACTGGAACCGAGGTGGAACAGCTGAAGGGTTTATTCATGATAATAATAATAATAATGATAACAATAATAATGATATCACAGGAGGCAGTGTGGCTGTGTAGGTCAGTGTGACCCTCACAACCTCTAATTCCCTCCGATGAGCGCAAGGGGGATGCAAAGTATTTTTTGACTGACGTTTGCATGAAGTTCAGTTGAAAAACAGTGTCCCTTTGAAAAGTTGTCTTTGCTTTCAAAAGATTTGGAAACCCATTACCAGATGCGTGTTGATTTCTCCTCCCAAGTTCTCTTCCTTATTTTGTAGTTTTTCAGTGAGTGTTTACTTTTTGTTGTGACATACAAATAAATGGACGTGACTCTCTACTTTTAAAGTAGCTGGCTGGGAAGGATACGGTGAACGAGGGGGCGTCCGATGTACACGGCCTCAGCCATGGTCTCCTGAGGCCGCAGCGGTGTGGGGGTGCTGTGCAGCTTCTCCTCCTTCAAGCTGCTCCTCCTCGGCCTCTGAGCTGCTGCTCCCCACTGCCGGGCCTGTAAGGAGGAAGCTGCCACGTCACAGAGACGTGAAGAAGCAGTGGAGTTGAAACGGTGATCACACTTCCTGATCCAAAGGTTAAAGTTCACGCTGCTCCAGTTTAGCAACATTTCCTGACTAGCCACCACCAAACGACTCCAACCAGCCAGTTTTGTTCAGCCTGTTTCACAGCACACAGCATGAACAGAGGCTGGGAGTCGGACAAACAAAGTGCTATTCTTGTACAACTGTGCTTTCAAACGATCGAGTTTTTAGCTTTGTCCCTCAAAAAGGTGCTGGTGAGTCTCTGTGGCACAACACTCCAGTCTCGCTCCAGGACCTTGCTTGAACTCGTGCAGTTATGCTGGGATAGAAGCTGCCTGGCAACTGAAGGGTTTCTCCATCAGCTCAGGCCTGGGGGCCCCCACAACATGCGGTCTCCAATATGAACCCAAGCAGCACATTGATGAACTCAACTACTGTCTCGCCTGCTGTCACACGCTGACAGTGTCTGTACTGACTTTGTGCTACCAAGTCACACAATAACCTGACTAGACTTCACCAGAAAGGAGGACAACACTCAATTCAAAGTCACACAAAGGGTTAACAATAAACGGACACTGTGGCAGGAGCACAAAACAACATTCCAAGCACATGTGCTGCCTTGACATTCTGCTGCTCTGTCTGGCGACCCCCCACACACTGAGGGAGGCTGCCACCAGGTCAAGAAATGAAATATTTGAATATTTGATTGGATGTGGTGCGGACTGTTCTGACACCAGCTGGTTCGCACTTACAGCGATCCAGTCTTCGGGAGGGTTAGACTGGTGTTTTACGAACCCGAGGGTAACGTCCCCCCTGCCTGATCTCCGGGTGACTCCACATATCCATGAGAGCCACAATGTTAACGCGGCAAACCTGTCCAAAAGTGTCAGCTGACACGGTCAAACACACAGTCCACTATAGTCCTCATCCTCCTGAATGTGCTCAGAACCTCCACGCAAATCCACAACGGCTCTCCATCGCACTGAAACAGCACTGGTCAGAGTCTGACAGAGACATTAAATCCTGGATGTCCTCTAACTTCTTACTGCTAAATTCAGATAAAACTGAGGTAATCGTGTTTGGACCTAAACACCACAGGGACACACTCTTGAATCGGATCTCTACTCTAGATGGCATCACCCTGACCCCGAGTACAAGTGCAAGGAACCTTGGGGTCATTTTTGACCAGGACCTTTCCTTCAGCTCCCACATAAATCATGTGACTAGGACCGCCTTCTTCCATCTGCCAAGTATCGCTAAGATTAGGAACATCCTTTCCCAGAGTGATGCTGAAAAACTGGTGCATGCATTTATCACTTCTAGGCTGGACCCCTGCAACTCTCTCTTGTCAGGATGTCCTAAATACTCTCTAAAGAGTCTCCAGCTGGTCCAGAACGCTGCAGCGAGGGTTTTGACGGGAGTTAAGAAGAGAGAACACATCTCTCCACTTTAGCTTCTCTCCACTGGCTTCCTGTAGGATCTAGAATCGACTTCAAAGTCCTTCTGCTAACTTATAAGGCTCTCAATGATGAAGCCCCATCCTATTTGAAAGAGCTCATTAGTCCCTACTGTCCCACCAGAGCACTCCGCTCCCAGAATGCAGGTCTTTTAGTGACTTCCAGTATCAATAAAAACAGACTGGGAGGTAGAGCCTTTAGTTACCGGTTCCTCTACTGTGGAACCAGCATCTCTCCATGGGTCAGAGAGGCAGACACTCTGACTACATTTAAGTCCAGGCTTAAGACCTTCCTTTATGACAGAGCCTTCAGTTAGGACTGGTTCAGGTAGCTCTGAACCATTGATAGCTATGCTGCTATAGGCTTAGACTGCTGGGGGACACATCAGGTTACATGGAGCCCTCCTCTCCTCTCCTCTCCTCTCCTCTCCTCTCCCATGAACCAGTCTACCATCCAGTCCCCCATCAAGCTGGCTTGCTCTCCCTGCCTCCCCTTCCATGAACCAGTCTACCATCCAGTCCCCCATCAAGCTGGCTCGCTCTCCCTGCCTCCCCTCCCATGAACCAGTCTACCATCCAGTCCCCCATCAAGCTGCCCTGCTCTCCCTGCCTCCCCTCCCATGAACCAGTCTACCATCCAGTCCCCCATCAAGCTGGCTTGCTCTCCCTGCCTCCCCTCCCATGAACCAGTCTACCATCCAGTCCCCCATCAAGCTGGCTTGCTCTCCCTGCCTCCCCTCCCATGAACCAGTCTACCATCCAGTCCTCCATCAAGCTGGCTTGCTCTCCCTGCCTCCCCTCCCATGAACCAGTCTACCATCCAGTCCCCCATCAAGCTGGCTTGCTCTCCCTGCCTCCCCTCCCATGAACCAATCTACCATCCAGTCCCCCATCAAGCTGGCTTGCTCTCCCTGCCTCCCCTTCCATGAACCAGTCTACCATCCAGTCCCCCATCAAGCTGGCTTGCTCTCCCTGCCTCCCCTTCCAGAAGCTTCCTTCTTCAGCTGTTATTAACATTTCCATGTTTCCTCCATTCTGTGTTATAAACTGTTTTCTTGTCTGTACCAACATCTCCTGTCCGTCTGTCCCTCCTGGTGAGGGATCCTCCTCCCCTCCTCACCCTGAGGTTTCTCCCATTTTTCCCTGTTCAAGGTTTTCTATGGAGTTTCTCCTCAGTCGATGTGAGGCTCTGAGGGCAGAGGATGTTGTTATGATGCCATGAAGCCTGGAGACAAACTGGAGGTGAAAACAGGCTACAAAGAAAACTGCCTTGCCTCTCTTTTGTTTCTTTTTTAGGTCAAATCATTGTTTCTGGTTTGTTTCTTTCTCCATTAAATGCTTTGAAAATTCACTTATAAATAAATATATATGATCAATACCCGTGATGTATAATACAGCACAGAACACAGGGGGGAACAAACTCATATCAGAAGGCTGGTGTTTGAAAATCAACAGGATTTCCTGTGGGTGTTTTTTTGCACGCGTGTCCAAATGCAACTGGTTTCTACGGGTTCAGAACGTGGGTCACGCTCCATCACGGGAGCAGAGATATCACTCATCAAGAGGGGCCGAGCAAAACATTCAGATCAGACAAGCAGCAGATTTCTACATGATGAGACCTTGAGTGAATCTGTGCGATCACAATGGAGACATGAGACACAGACATGATTTGTTCTTCATGGGGTTCCAATAAGCTCAGGTGCCCAGAAACATCTAAACAAACGATCTCGCCACTCAAACATGAACTTTCTGTCCGCTAAGCAGGAAGATGATTAACATCAGACATTTCCCACTGTGGGTCACATTCAGACGAGTCCACAGTTCAGTAGCACGGGCGTGCAAATTTTCACCCCAAAAAACTGCCAAACCCAAAAGATAATATATCAGATTTTAAGTCTAATCTAAAATACGGAGTGAGTCTAAACTGAAAGTAAAGCTTAACCACTCTTACCACTGCCGAGTGGGCGTATGACACGTCCTGACCGCTGGCCAACAAAGCAGGCGTCATCTTGTTGCTCTGCAGAACCGTTATCTGTGCAAGAGGTGTGAACACAGGAAATTCCCAGAAACACAAAGTTAAAAGTGACAAGCAAACAGTTTCGTTATGATTTTCAAAAACTAACCGTCCGTTGTCAGGATCAATAAATTCTCACTCAAATCTGTGAATACTAGAAAAATCCACACATACAGACAGACAACCACTGGCTCTCCCAGCCACGCCTACGGTCAATTTAGAGTCTGGATTAACCTGGTCCCTCTTGATGTCTTTGGACTGTGGAGGAAGCTGGAGTACCAGAGAGAACCCAGCAGGAACAGGGAGAACATGGAGACTCACCCAGAAAGACCCCGTGCTGCAGCCGGGGCTCCACCCACAACCTTCTTGCTGGGGGGCCACAGTGAGGACCACTGCACCACCGGGCCACCCAACTGTAACTTATTTTCCTCTTAATTTGATAACATTTTTTTTGTTCTGTGTCTGAAAGCGAGCCAGAGAAACAATGTAGATCACTTACCTTCACCTGGGAACTCTGTTCCTCTGTTAAGGGGGATTATGGGAGGTGAAGTCTGGATGCCAGATTTATACCTCAGTAACAGCACAATGCGCAAAACTGCCCTGGAGATGAATGAGAGAAGAACTTGGTCAGGGAAGGGAGAGGGAGACTGTCGGCATGGAAACACAATGTGGGTAAACTCAACCAAAGTAGTTCAGGTTAATACAAAACTCTGTGCAGCAAAATCCTGACAGAAGACCTTCAATGCCTGCAACAGCTCTTTACTCAAATGTCACTGTGTAACAGTCCCAGGCCACACATCAGCTCATTACAATCACCATGGAAACTTGTCTTAGACACTCCGGTCCAGAACCCAAAACACAACCTTGCAGCCTCAACAGTTTCAGGTTGTTCATGTGTGATGTCTTGTATCAAGGACCGATCGGCCAGTCTGCCTTCTCAAACCAGGTGTGTGGGTCAGAGCGTGGCTCCAGACAAAAGCAGCATGTTCACGTTCATATCTGAAACAACCTGATCTGGGAGAAGAGAGCCATTTAAATCTCTACCGACCACAACACTTTACAGATGTACTTTTTATTGTGTGTGTTTCCATTGTAACCAGATAAAAATTAACTTCAGCTAAATCTGGTCAAGCGGTCACCAGTCGCCACACTCGCAGCTCTCCTGCATCTGGTAAATGGCGTGTAAGTGGAGCGCCACCATGTGACGCGGGATCCATTTCATTAAACACAGCCTTGGAATGTTGTCAAAGACACAAACACACACAACTTTACAACAACACTCACGACGTTTATGGACAGTACACAAAACCTACTGCAGTCCTCAGACAGTAGCAAGGACCACGTGTGTCAGAAGTTAACTGTGTCCAAACAGTGTTGTCGATGAAATGTTGTGCTGGTCAGGGCTCCAGATGTCTGTCTTACTCAAAAGACTTAAGAAGACATCTTTGTGTGACACAGATCCCAGCATTATCATTTTAACAAGGTTTTCAAAGAAAGGCAGAAAAGTAAAGATATTTTCCCCTCTAATACTGAAAATAATATCGCTATCATTTACAATATCCCAATTTAAAGTCCTGCAGCCTTAGAAACCAACTTGTTCATGAGTGGGAATTCAACAAAGTTACCACGCTGTAAGAATACAGCAATGAAGTAGATTGAGTACTGTACTTAATTGCAATTTAGTACCCTTGACTTTACTACATTCCTTGACTCACCGTTGTACCAACTGCATTTCTATGCTGAGCTGCACTGTGGCTCTACAAGGACACCAGTGTTCCAGTCGTGCTTTCAGAGACCTACGCAGTTCTGTAAATGCACTCTGAGAAAAATACTGCAAAGAAATGTACTTTTGAAAACTAAAGTATTTTTAAAAGAAAGTCCTCTTGTACTTTAACTCAAAAAAAAAAACTCGGGGTTGAGCACCGCGTGAACAGGAAGCCTCGTGGGTTTATTCATGTGCACATTTCCTTGCTGGGTGAAAATGTTTGCTACATGCTGTGATTTCGAAAGTGGTTCAATTCACCATTTCTTTTTTTTGGCCTGTATAGAAGTAGGTAATTAAATCTTGTTATCACAAGACAATGAGCTTTGTTATCTTTATGTCCTGTAACTGTACTCCCTTCCCACTGTGATTTATCTGAAGTCGTGACAGATACAACATGCTGCGACTGTGAGATAATAGCTCAGCGCCAAAAACTGCAACTACTGCTTTACAATTCATAACAAGAAAGTGAGCGTCTCCAAATTTCATCACAATCCGCATTTGAGCAGTTGGAATGTATTTGGTCTGAACCATAGTCGGGCCAGCAAAGCCACACCATCTCTGGAACCAAACTACTAACACGGACAGGGGAAGGACGACATACTTAAAAATCTGAATGAGTCCGATGACCAGCCAGCGGCCCACTTCACCCCACAACTTGCAGGCTCCCATCTCCAGGAAAACCTCCACATACTCCAGCACAGACAGCCAGGTGAGGATCCTCTGCTGAGAGAGCGACTGAAAAAAACAAACAACACACACACCCACCTTTGTGAGGACTTTCATTGATGTAATACATTCCTAGCCCCTCCCCCTAACCATCTCAACTGACTGCCTGACCCTAACCGTGACCCTAAACCTAACCAGAACCTGACCCTAAAACCAAGTCTTGACCTTGAAACAGCCCTTTGAAGATGTGATGACCTGCTAAAATGTCCTCACTTTCCAAAAATGTCCTCACTGTTGGTTAAATACGTATTCTAGTCCTCACTATGTAGCAAGTACAAGAACACACACACACACACACACACACACACACACACACACACACACACTCTACCTCTAACCTCTTTTTGCCATAATAAGCCAGAAACTTCATCAGTCTTTCAAATCTTATCTTTGAAAGGATGTGATTGTTGAAATAAGAAAAGTAACTCCACCCAGAAGACTCCAACTCTTCGATCAGAATAGAAGTGTTGGTCACATAAGTCTACCTCAGTGGAGTCCTCCAGCTGTCTGAGATGATTCTTATCAGAAATTAAAACTTTAATATTTCACTATTGTTAAGGACTCCTCCTTGAGCTACCACTGTATCCAGGTGGAGGAGCCTGCGTTTCCTGACTATCTTTGGAGCCAAGTTGTCGGGAGCTTTAATGCCCCTTGTAGGGTCACCCAAGGCAAACAGGTCCTAGGGAAGGGACCAGACAAAGAGTAGCTCAAAAGACCCTAATGAAGAAAAACAACTTGGGTCCAAGATTTCCCTCGCCCCGACGCGGGTCACCAGGGCCCCCTCTGGAGCCAGGTCTGAAGGCGGGGCTCAGCGGTGAGTGCCTGGTAGCCGGGCTGGCATCCGTGATGCCTGGCCGGGCACAGCTCGAAGAGGAAACATGGGTCCCTCCTCCAATGGGCTCACCACCGATGGGAGGGGCCAAGGGGTCGGTGCTGTATGGGATGGGCAGCTGAGAGCGGAGACCTTGGCAGTCCGATCCTCGGCTGAAGAAGCTGGCTCTGGATACGTAGAATGTCACCCCGCTAGTGGGGACAGAGCCTGAGCTGGTGTGTGAGGTTGACAGGTTCTGCTAGATATAGTCGGACTCACCTCAACGCATGGAAAGGGCTCTGGAACCAGACCTCTCAAGAGGGTTGGACTCTCTTCCACTCTGGCGCTGCCAGCAGTGAGAGGCGACAGGCAGGGGTGGCATTACTTCTTGCCCCTTGGTTCAGTGCCTGTACATTGGAGTTTAACCTGGTGTGCGAGAGGGTAGTCTTTGGGCGGGAGGACGGGTCCTGACTGTTGTTTGTGCTTGTGTGCCAAAAAAGCAGTTCAGAGTACTCCCCCCTTTTTGGATTCCCGAGAGGGAGTACTGGAGAGTGCACCCTCAGGGGATTCCCTTGTTCTGCTGGGGGACTTCAACGCTCACATTGGCAACGACAGTGAGATCTGGAGAGGCGTGACTGTGAGGAATGGCCCCCCTGATCTGAACCTGTTTTGCTATTGGACTTCTCTGCTCATCACAGAATGCCCATAACATACTCCATGTTCAAGCATAAGGGTGTCCACCTTTGCACTTGGCACCAGGACACCCTGGGCTGCAGTTCAATGATAGACTTTGTGGTCGTGTCGTCGGACTTGCGGTCATATGTCTTGGACACTCAGATGAAGAGAGGGGTGGACCTTTTAACCACCTGGTGGTGAGTTGGCTCCGACGGTGAGGAGGATGCCGGCCAGGACAGGCAGGCCCAAATGTATTGTATTTGTGTAGTATTTGTAAACGTATTGTGAGGGTCTGCTGGGAACCTCTGGTGGAATATCCCATCAGGAGGGGTTTCAACTCCCACCTCCGGGAGAGTTTCGACCATGTTCTGAGGGAGGCAGCGGACATTGTGTCCGAGTGGTCCATCATTCAACCATGTCCTTCATGTCCTCCAAGTCCGAGTACATGCTTCTCTCCCAGAAAAGTGTGGAATGCCATCTTTAGAGCGGGGATGACACCCTGCCCCAAGTGGAGGAGTTGAGGTACCTTGGGATCTTGTTCACGAGTGAGGGAAAGATGGATCGTGAGATCGACATGCAGATTGATAGATACGGACTCTGCATCAGTCCGTTGTGGTAAAGAGGGAGCTGAGTCGAAAGGCAAAGCTCTCAATTTACCTGTCGATCTACGTTCCAACCCTCACCTGTGGTCATGGGCTTTGGGTAATGACCAAAAGGACAAGATCGTGAGTACAAGCGGCCGGAATGAGTTTTCTCCGCAGGGTGGCTGGGCTCTCCCTTAAAGACAGGGTGAGAAGCTCTGCCGTCCGGGAGGAACTCGAACTAGACCCACTGCTCCTCCACATCGCGAGGAGTCAGATGAGGTGGCTCGGCATCTGCTCAGGCTGCCTCCCAGGGGAGGTGTTCAGAGCACGTCAAAATGGTAGGAGGCCTCAGGGAAGACCCAGGACACGTTGAAGAGACCTTGTCTCTCAGCTGGGGTCCCCCATGAGGAGCTGGACAAAGTAGCCGGGGAGAGGGAAGTCTGGGTCTCGCTGCTTGGGCTGCTGCCCCCATGACCTGACCCTGGATAAGTGGGACAAGATGGATGGATGGATATTGTTATGGATTATGAAAGCTTTACACTGCCCCTCTCAGTCTGGCCAAGGCTCTTACACAGTGCCCGTTTATTTTTCTGTCAGTGAAAGCCGAGTTGATTTCTGGAACCTGCTCACCACAGTCAGGGCACATCTCAGGCCTTTACGCAGGATGCTGTCATTGAACAGCACCAGGAGGTTGGAGGCAGAGTACACTGAGAAAACAAAGCACAGGGAGATTGGTTCTGTGGGAACAGTACAGAAGGACAAAACATTCTCTCTGTGTTTGTAAAGAGGACATGAACAGCTCGCTGTCCTCACAGTGGAGGATCATTGTGTTGTCTTCACAATCAGGTGTCATGTTCACCAGTCAAAGTCTCTTTGAGTTCATCATATTAACATATGGAATTTCTTTCATCTGAGAGAATATTTTTTAACAGCCCTAAATGTAAAAATAAAAACATAGAACAAACTCACGTGGAATCTTAAAGAACACCTGCAATACAATTTAAATAGCATGTGAAGATAAATAAGAACAAAAACTGTAATACAAAGGGTAAGAAGATACAAAATGAAAAATGCGACATAAACCTATCGTCATCATGATCACCATCAAAGAGCGAAACATAAAATCTCATCTCTTGAAAAAAGACCAGGTTAAAACCGGTACGTGGTCGGAGATCCACAATGTGGAGGAATCGTTGGACGGATCAGTTTATGGTTGGGTCCATCGTGTGTGTTCCTGATATTCTATGTTCATCTCGAGTGGTTCACTGATTCTACTTTTTGAAGAACCCACAACACTGTTGAAATGCATTTGTTAGAACAAAAATTTGTCAATCATATTTTCAGACACTGGATTTGTGGAATTAAAGTTTGGTTATAAGAATGCTTCTCCAAGAGTGGTGAGCCTTTAAATAAACCTGTGTACCCCAGGAAGCGCAGCACGCTGCAGAATGACAGACACGACACTGGCTTCCAAAATATCAGCTCCACTTTGATAAATTACAATAATAATAATACCAAAGAATCCCAGGATATGGTGAGCAAGAACAGAGCAGCATGGACTTCAAATGCCACTAAACTGCCATACGCCAACAACTTTATGGAAATGTCTCGAGTCTGTCTGTGTAAATTGATGGCCATTCTTACAGTATTGCAAGTGTCTGGGCATGAACTTTAGGAATAAGGAGTGTCAGCCAATCATGTGACCAAGTCTTGAAACTACTGACTGTCCCGATTGAGAGAGCGTCAATAAAAGATGGCCGTTTAATGATAAGAGCTTTGTAAATGAGTGAGTACCAGCGCCTGTCACTATGGAGAACCAACCAAACCTCTGGTACCTGGTGCAATGATAGGGAACCACACACAGCGTCAACGATCCTTTTTCCTGCAAAGCAGAGGGAAGCTGGTTCTGTACCAGCGATGATCCTCTGCAGTTACAAGAATTTTAAAAGATGTTCTGGGCTTTTCAGATGCCAAAATAAGAGCTTTGAAGGTTTACAGAGAACACTGCAAAATTCAAAGCCCTCGGTAAGACAGCATTGCAAGGCCAAGAATAAAGTGTTTGGAATTTCTACTTACTGATTAACACAAACTGACTGACAACAATAACGGTTGCTTCGAGGCCTGTTCATCGACTACTCGGTTAACTCAAATTAGTTGTGTTGTTACAAAAAGCTAAAACTGAAACAAGGCTGGTAGCTGCAACTGTCACGAGTTTTGACCTTTTCTGCTCACTTTTATTTAAAACTGTAGATCTTACAAGCACAAAACACAGGGCATACACATAGTTCCTCACCTGGTCAACATTGTAAATGCAAACTAAAAAAGCCTCAACTGATAAACAACACAAGGTTAAAGGTATGGATCAGTAATTGACACAAATACAACATTAAATCAAACCAGTCCAAGCACGGATGCTTACCTAGTTCCGACAGTTCATGGGAATCAGTGAATCGTCCTGCAAAACAGCACGTAAATCCATGAGAAGCATTGATGAAGTAACAATCAGCTCGTATTTCTCCGAGGTAAAATGACATGAACGTCAACTTTAACCCTCAAGCTGGACGCTAACACAGCGTCCCGGATCAACGCCACCTCACGGGGACGCCTAACTGACACCTGTCGGTGCTCACCTGCGATCAGGTAGGAGAAGGTGCGCACCGTGCTCTCCAGCTGTGCTGTGGCGGCAGGGTTCCTCCTCACGTACTCGCTGTAACGCTCATAAAGCCGCGTCACTCTGTCGATGTACTCCTTCAAATGAGACATTTCAACTTCTCCGCCCCTCAAATATACTCCTCATTTAGACGCTGTGGAGTGACTACACCCGCTGAGTATATCGTGAAATTCGGCTAACTTCTGAGGCTTGTTGCAAACTTCCGCCTCCGACCACTAAATAAGTCCCCCAGCTCTCAGGCTGGAGAACACTAGTTCCCCCTACGATCGGTATATAGCTGCAGCTCAGTCTTCCGGACACGTTATTGTTGCATCAGCATCCAACTGTCCTGCACCACGGCAATGTCGACCTCAGGAGAGCAAGGTACAGTCATTGAATTTTTTTTTTAATTATTTTTACTGCAATGCTATCTTTTCATAATTAAAACACGTGTGTTCTGGTTAACTGTCACACCACTGTGCTAACGCTAGCCTAGCCGGCTTCACAACACCTAAGGCTGGTGGTTTCAATTCTCCACCTGCCAGTGACACACCGGACTCCCTTTCCAATCCTGGCCGTGTGGAGGACGTGTAGTGCAGCGTATGGTGCGGGGTCAACGCCTGATGTGACCATGTTGAGGTCATTAAGCCACGTTTAAAGCCCAGGCTCGTCGGGTCAAGCACAGACATCAAACCGAGCACCATCATTCTTGATAACTGACGTCTTCCGTTTGATGGAGTTTTATTTTCGTAGAGTTTGGAGAACAGAAGTGAAACGTCGCTGCGTGGTGTGTTCATGCAGCTGTAATGAGCTGAAACACTGCCTTCTCTCTGCTGATGTTGCACTGAGCCACAGAATGCGTGTTTAGAATAATGTCTGATTTCTGCAGCAAGGAAAAAGGATTTCTGATCTCCTCTGACACGTTAGAGGTTTTCCTCTTAATTTGCTTTTGGTCTGTTGAATTGTTTCAGTTTCATTCTTCGTCATGCGTGAACCCCCCACCAGGATTTCTGCTCCACTGTGTGCCTCACACACACATCTGTTCATCTTTTTTTTTTTTTGCCTTCTTGACATTTTTAAAATTGTGTCTGTGAGAGGAGAACCATCTTTGAAAGCATTTGCTGTTTCCAAATCCACTGGTCTCTCAGTTTCAGGGCAGCACAGTTAATCAAAATAGGACCTGCTGCAATTCTCAAAGTGCAGGAGAGGCCAGTTCTGGTTCTTTGTTTAAAAAGAGCCCACTAAAGTCACACCATCATCATCATGGTTTTCAAATTCCCTTTAATGGGAATTCTGTCGCAACATCAGTCATGGTTGTCACAATTGGATATTTTTTTCAAAATGATGCAAATCTTGGTTTTATTTTCAGTCTTGGTCATAAAGGGTGAAGTTAAGTTTCTGTATGATGCTGGTTTCACTCTTGACGGGCACTGGTGAAATGATGACCCACCCCACTGTAAACCGCTCGGTGTCGGTGTGTTTATGGCACCTGCTACTTGAGGGTGTGAGCCAGTGTTTCTGTGTCAGTTCATTTTTTCCACTCAGATGTTTTGGGAATTCATATTTCATCATTTCACTCGCAGCATCACGTTCCATTCCGTCGTGACCTCTCGGCTGATGATGTCTGTCCATCCAGCGCCGTAATGAGAGCGGATGTGAATCCTGACATCTTATCTGTAAATGTTATACTTCCTCTTATTAGTTCTCGGTGCAACACCTGTACAAACAAAGCCGCTTCTCTTTTCACCGAGTCTTGAGCAGGATTTCATGTTCCCAGGGCGCGCCAAGGCCGGACAGTGTAGTCCAAATGCATCTATTCTGTTCTCCCACATCAAAGGTGAAATTAGTTGAGTTGGGACACCGGGAGTTTCTGTGGAATCACAGACATGATTAAACTGTGTTGCAAAAATGAAGTTGGAAACGTGGTGACTTGCTACTGGGTTCTGGAGTCATCAGGTCTACCGGTGACTCTACTGTCCAGGGTGAGGCTGTGCTGTTTTCTCAGGCTGTTTCGGCCTGGACGGTAATTATCTGCGAATATTTGCCCTCTCGTTTCTGCAGCCTTTGAGTATGGCTTCTTGCTACAGATAAATGAGGAAGCCGCGCTGGAAGCGGCCCTGAATGACTACCTAACCTCGCGCAGCTACCTGGCTGGGTACAGCCCCTCCCAGGCTGACCAGAAAGCCTTTAAGCTCCTCCAAAGGCCCCCAGATCCGCAGCATGTCCACGCTCTGCGCTGGTACAGACACGTAGCAGCCCTGCAGCAGGACTTCAGCACTGACCGCAGCAGTGAGTAGACAGCTGAAGACATGAGCCGGCTGGCGTGTCTGTCGTACCACTTCTACCAGCCTGGGAGTCAGGACAGTCGGTCCAGGCAGGGAGGGCTCCTGGAGCAGCTCTGACGTGCTCATCTGTTACCACTGGCATGCATAGATGGAGACACTGCTCGTTTGGTTGGATTCAGTCTCAACTTTCACTTTCACGTTGAGTCAGAGTGTGTGTGGTACTTTGATCTGTGTGCTGGGGAAATTTGCACTCGACACTATTCAACCATGACCACTAAATAAGTCCCCCAGCTCTCAGGCTGAAGAACACTAGTTCCTCCTACGATCGGTATATAGCTGCAGCTCAGTCTTCCGGACACGTTATTGTTGCATCAGCATCCAACTGTCCTGCACCACGGCAATGTCGACCTCAGGAGAGGAAGGTACAGTCATTGAATTTTTTTTTAAAATTATTTTTACTGCAATGCTATCTTTTCATAATTAAAACACGTGTGTTCTGGTTAACTGTCACACCACTGTGCTAACGCTAGCCTAGCCGGCTTCACAACACCTAAGGCTGGTGGTTTCAATTCTCCACCTGCCAGTGACACACCGGACTCCCTTTCCAATCCTGGCCGTGTGGAGGACGTGTAGTGCAGCGTATGGTGCGGGGTCAACGCCTGATGTGACCATGTTGAGGTCATTAAGCCACGTTTAAAGCCCAGGCTCGTCGGGTCAAGCACAGACATCAAACCGAGCACCATCATTCTTGATAACTGACGTCTTCCGTTTGATGGAGTTTTATTTTCGTAGAGTTTGGAGAACAGAAGTGAAACGTCGCTGCGTGGTGTGTTCATGCAGCTGTAATGAGCTGAAACACTGCCTTCTCTCTGCTGATGTTGCACTGAGCCACAGAATGCGTGTCTAGAATAATGTCTGATTTCTGCAGCAGGGAAAAAGGATTTCTGATCTCCTCTGACACGTTAGAGGTTTTCCTCTTAATTTGCTTTTGGTCTGTTGAATTGTTTCAGTTTCATTCTTCGTCATGCATGGACCCCCCACCAGGATTTCTGCTCCACTGTGTGCCTCACACACACATCTGTTCATCTTTTTTTTTTTTTCAAAATGAAGGAAATCTTGATTTCATTTTCATTCTTGGTCATAAAGAGTGAAGTTAAGTTTCTGTATGATGCTGGTTTCCTCTTTGACTCAAGGTGAAAGTGAAAGTGTAACAGAACCCAACCAGAGTGTGTGTGGTACTTGTGGCTGTGTGCTGGGTAAAGGTCCTCTCAACACTGGTCAGCCATGATGTGAGCGAGGGTTTGTTCCTCCCTCAGGTATGTTGCTTGAAAGAGACACACCCTCCCATAAAGTACCTGAGGTCACAGTGGCAGCAGGCAGACCGGAGCACTGATGTAGCAGTCCTTCGCAGGACTGCTACGAGGCCACCCTGCATGTGTTGCGTTCTCTCCCGGGTGTCTGTGCATGCTGTGTGTGGCTTTGACCGCTGATCGCTCTCGAACTGCAGAGCTGTTTTTTTAGTTTTTTAACAGTTGTAGCTTCATTCAAATGTTCACTCACATTTCTAGAGTCTGATTGAAGGACCAAACAAATTTGCATTGGACCAGAGAAGTTTGTGTAGCCTGGTCATTTCAACAGATCTTGAGTGGGGAAGTTGGTATTGATGATGATTTTATAGCAAAGGTTTAATCAAGAATAAAACTAAAACAGCTGTATTACCTGTCCTAGTGTTACTGATGCAGCCCATGTTAACAGCCTTTCCAGTGCTCCACCGTAGAGCCTGGCTGTGTTTCTGGGCCGATACTGATATTTTACCATCAAAGAAAAATACAGGCAACCAATTAATCAACCACTGTTCCTCATGTATGTATTTAAAGGAATAAATCTTTCTAGATATCCAGAGATGCACACACAGTTTAGCACTCCCCCTATGTACAGGAGGCAGGATATTTTACTTTTCTCACCACCACAGCACAGCACGTTCTACTGGCAGATGCAACATGTCTGAGGTGGGTCAGTAGTCCCTTTTCTCTTGGTTCTTGACTCCATCACCTACTGATGTGTCGACGCAAGCATCCTCTTGTGTTTGAACATGCTCTAATCTAAATTGCTGTTGCTGCTGCCGTAAGCTGAGACAGTGGAGAGCTGCAGGGATGACACTTTTTTTGTCGTCCTACCCGGAAGTTGGAAACCACACGAGTTTCCTCACCCAGAGGCCAATGGGATTTGTGCCTTCAGATACTGGATCGTTGCAGAAAAGCAGTGCTGTGGCAACAAGGTCTCTTCATCAAGACAGCCTTCACTATTGAACACTGCCTCTATGGTTTTCAGAGCATAATTACAGACGGGAGAAGTAACGTTATCGTTATTCTCTGGACTAACTGCACTGCGGGCTCAGGACTCCAACGCCTTCACATCATCTGTCATCGGCTTGATGGCGTTTAACGTCTGACAGTCTCTGTGAATGCAAATGTTTGTCTGGGTTTAAGGACTCAGTCCTGAGATCCTCTATTCCTGAAGCGCAGGTTTTTAAAGTCAGTCAGACATTTTAAGTCCTACGTGTGATGACTTACGTGCTTGTACGTGGCAGAGTTGGGGGGGGGGGGGCATGAAATGGCTGCCTTTCATGTTGGCATGGGATGTTTCTAGATCTGTCCATTGAAGTATTTGCCTAATTTGAATGTTGTTTTTTTTTCTTTCTTTCTCCTCTTAGTTCCAGGGAGAGGGAAGAGGGTGCAGCCCATGTGGTCTCCACCGGCAGGAACTCCTGTTCCTGAGCTTCGAGTCTTCAACAGCCTCACTAGAACTAAGGTGGGGGGGATATCACATCCCTGTTTCTCTGAGTAAAGAAGTAGTCATCTTTCCTGCAAGATAGAACAGAATCGACTCCCACACACGGCCCAGGTGCTGGCACATGAGCTGGGAGTCATGGCTGATAGTGGGGCTCTTTGTCACCCCCCTGACAGCTCAGAGGTCTGAAAGTGCAACGAATGGTGTTTGCTCCTTTCTGTTTCAGGGTGTCTTGTCATGACCTTGTTTGACATTTTAAGAACCTCTAACTAATCTTCTGGACATAGCATCTCCTTTATCACCCATCAGGGCTGGGTCACTGCCTAGGAGTCTGATCTCTCTTCTGCTCTCTAAACCAACACGTACGGCACAGGACACACAGAAGCACCACTGACTTGTCTCACTGCCGTCTCGACTGTTTCAGGAGCGATTTGTTCCCCAGGAAGGGAAAAAAGTGACATGGTACTGCTGTGGACCAACCGTGTATGATGCCTCTCACATGGGCCATGCCAGGTCAGTCGCATTCCATCGTCATGCAACAGGAAGCTGTCCTCTAGCTGCGTCCTCATGTCCTCTTGTCATCCGTCCCTTCGTCTAGATCCTACATCTCCTTCGATATCCTGCGCAGGATCCTGAAGGACTACTTCAAGTACGATGTCCTGTACTGCATGAACATCACAGACATCGACGACAAAGTAAGGATGACCTCGTTGTTGTTCCCGGCCCGTGTTGTCAGCTGACCATGTGGCCATTGTTTCAGTCTGTATTTTCACTTCTTCCTAGCTCGGAGGTGCAGCACACGTGGGAAAATATAAAATATTAAAATGTATAATATTGCAGTTTTTTCTGGGGGGGGGGTAATCCTTTTGCCAAGATAAGGTTGTCATGACGGTTTGTTTCCTTCAGATTATTAAAAGGGCCCGACACAACTACCTTCTGGACCAGTACAAGGAGAAGCAACCTCAAGCTGCTCAGATCCTGCAGGATGTCCTGACTGCCAAAGTGGTGAGACCACATGCACACCTGTGATACGCGTGTGTTCGTCTTGGTGGCGTGACTGACCTCACTTGGATGGACAAGTGCATCATGTCATATTTTGCCATGTGTGTATCTCTGGATGTGGCTATGAACAGATGTAAGTGCGTGCATTGTTGTTTCCAGCCCTTTCAGGCCAAATTGACCTCGACCACTGACCCAGATAAGAAGCAGATGCTGGACCGACTGGACAGCACCGTCAGCGCAGCTCTGCTTCCCCTGCAGGCTGCGATTGAGAGCAAAGCGGCAGATGATGATGTGCAGTCTCTTGCCCAGGTAGGTCACTTACGATCTTACAGGCTTTTTCTGTAAATCTCAACTGGAGCACGTTCTTATCTAAAGGGGTCCTTTGATCTGGACTGGAATATAGAAATGTAGCACAATGTAAACAGTGACATGCTCTGGCTTTCCTTTGTCCAAGGAACTGTTGGAGAAATCCAAGGACTTGCTGGCTGATTGGCTGGATGCGAAGTTTGGAAGTGAAGTCACAGAGAACTCCATCTTCTCCCTTCTGCCTAAATACTGGGAGGGAGAGTACCACAAAGACATGGAAGCTCTGAACGTAGGTGGGAGGGGGCAAACTGTCCTCAGCTCCTGTTCAGACTGAGAAGTCTGACAAACATACAGCAAGTAACAGAGACTGGGGGACATTGGTTTCCCATACTCATCACTTTTCGTTTCCTTATGAAAACAGGTCATTCACAGAAAAATAGGTCTCTGATGAAAATAAATACAAGCGCCACATATGAATGAGCGTTTGTATCATAGCTGTCCCCTCCTCCTGCAGCACTTGAGTGCACCGGACATACCGCTTGCATTGCTTTGAATGTGAGATGATTCAAGTGATGGCTTGTTGACAGGCACGACATTTCAGAGCTGTTCTTACTGGCACTTCCCCTGGGAGTCAACTGAACATGTCCCTTCAATTGGATGGGAATTAAATCCTAAAACTTGAGGTCAAGGTTGAAAATGTGTCAGATATACATATTGTTGGATATATTATCATCTTACGTTGCATTAACTATCTTTATGGTCTCCAGGTTCTGCCCTCTGACGTCCTGACCCGAGTCAGCGAGTATGTGCCTGAAATTGTGGAGTTTGTCAAGAAGATCATCTCCAACGGTTACGGGTGAGGGGCAAAAAAACCCAACAGTGTTTTCAATTTATGCTGCATCCAACACTTTCAACAGAAAGGTGTAAATGTTCTGCTTCACTGATAACTTTCAGGTATGAATCCAACGGCTCTGTTTACTTTGACACCGCAAAGTTTGACATGTGTCCACACCACTCGTATGCCAAACTGGTGCCAGAGGCCGTCGGAGATCAGCAAGCTTTACAAGAGGGAGAAGGTAGCTTACTGCTCATTTGGAAACTTAAAATTGGCCGTGTGTGTATAACATTACACACACACACAGGTGGTTGAGGCTGTACCATCTCCTACACAATACACAATACTGTATTTAGAACTTGCCATGTTTTCGTGGGGTCATTTTCAGTTCCAGTCAAGTGAAAGTGAAGTATCGGTGCGTATGCCGATGTGTTTGAGGGTTAGTAAACAGTTTTGCTGTTGTTAATCTTTGGCCTCCCGCAACTTCAAAACTACTCTAGTGGAGTCCAACAAAAATATGGAGCTGCAAGTAACAGTAGGTCCAATCTGTTCTTGGTGGATGTCTCCTGTGGCATCACCACGAGGAGTTCCCAAAGTCTGTCAGATCATGTATGAATTCCAACATGACAACGGATGATAAATCCTCAACTGTAACTTCAAGGCTATTCTCCATTCTATTCAGAGAGCTATGAGAAAATGAGCTTCTCCTTCTCTAATGTGGCCTACAGGGGACCTGAGCATTTCTGCTGACAGACTCAGTGAGAAGAAATCCCAGAATGACTTTGCCCTGTGGAAAGCCTCCAAGCCTGGGGAGCCTTCATGGGACTCTCCCTGGGGGAAGGTGAGACTTCGTTCTTATATTATTACTTTCAAAAACTGAAACGTCTCCTGAAGTTGATAGATTTGTTCAGACAGACAAGACATGAGATATGTGACTTGTTGTTCTGAACGTGGGAACAGGGAAGGCCCGGCTGGCATATTGAGTGCTCGGCCATGGCGGGCTCCATCTTGGGAGAGTCCATGGATATCCATGGTGGGGGGTTTGATCTCCGATTCCCCCATCACGACAACGAGTTGGCTCAGTCTGAGGTACAGGAGCGAAATCTTTGACTGTTTAACAATATTTTTATTGAATATTTTCTTTTGAAACACTGATGCAGAAAACCCTCACAAACAGAACTCAGAACTGTCAAACTCTGCGGCTAACAACTCTTCTGTGAGTTGCTTGTCTGGAATTACGTTAGCAACAAGATCTTCTTCTGATTTTGTTTTTCCTCAAAGGCTTTCTTTGAGAATGACCACTGGGTCCGTTACTTCCTGCACACCGGGCACCTGACAATTGCAGGATGCAAAATGTCGAAATCACTGAAGAATTTCATCACAATCAAGGACGCCCTGGCAAAGAATACTGGTGACTTCCTGCTCATCTGCTCCTCACTGATGCTGCATGACTGATCAGGAAAATAATCACAACATGGACATGAACACGTCTCTCCAACGTGCTCCTTAATTGGTCAAAATTCTACCTTCAGGAATCGTACATCTTCTGATCAGACCGCTGTTATTTGGAACGTTGAGATTGTTTTAACAGTTGCTTCTTGTTCCTCCTGCAGCACGCCAGCTCCGCCTGGCTTTCTTGATGCATTCCTGGAAAGATACGTTGGACTACTCCTCCAACACCATGGAGTCAGCCGTCCAGTACGAGAAGTTCTTGAATGTAGGTGAACACGTGACTAGCAGGCCTCACGCTCATCCCAAGTGTCTGTTGGTTGTTGTTGTTTTTTTGCATTTATCTCTATTTTTTGTCACTTTCATTTAACAGGAGTTCTTCCTCACTGTCAAAGACATTCTGCGCAGTCCTCCTGATATCACCGACCGCTTTGAGAAGTGGGAGGCAGCAGAGGTGGAACTGAACAACAGGTAAGCCAGTAAAGAGCTGAAAAGTAACTAAGGGTGAATAAAACAAATAAGGGAAATAAAAATTACATTATTTCTCTCTGTAATGTAATGGAGTAGAGGTATCAAAGTGGAAATAATTACTAGTACCTGCAAGCGTATTACTAGGCTTACTGACTGTGGTCGCTACAGCGCTTGTCTCAGGATTTCCAGACTAAAAGTCAACATGTGTTATCTAGCTTCTACAACAAGAAGTATGCCGTCCACGAGGCTCTGTGCGACAACATGGACACCCGCAGTGTCATGGAGGAGATGAGGCAGCTGGTTAGCCTGAGCAACACCTACATCGCCAGCAGGAAGATCGCCAAGCTGAGACCCAACCGCATGCTGATGGAGAGCATCGCTGTCTATCTCACCGGCATGATGAAGGTGGGCATGGTGCCACTCCTCATCCCGTCTGTCTATGAACTGAGAGGATTCAAGACCTCCGGTCTGATCTGAGGACACTATCTTTTCACTCAAGGTTTCCGTTGAATTTGTGCGTGACCACAGACCCTCAGTTGCTCTTCTCAAATGTTTGAGAGTAAAAACGGATGTTTTACCTGTACAATCATCATAGGGCAGCTTTCATGCACCTGTAAGAATTAATGCAGGCTCTGTCCTGCCAGTGGGCTCCATGACCAGCAACAATTTAAAATTCACCCACCTGAATATCCTCAGCTAGTTAGCCTCTTACAAGCCTCAGTCTCACACTCACTGACTCGACAGCAGCTGTGCTCCTCCCTTTGAGCCGTTAGCGTCTACAAGACTGGAATAATCCTTCTAACAACCTCATTCTAGATAAGACAGTTTTTATTTAGGCATTTTATATCAACCACTCAAGCAAGATTCCATTCATATTCCCGGGTACATGGTATCTGACGTTGAAAGATTGGCGTCCATGTAAACGTAGCCACTGATCCAAAAGCTGGGGGCCTGGTGGCTGAGTGTCGTACCTGTTCATTCACTCTGGATGTATTCCCAACATTTACAGTTTCATCTGTTGTTTGAAGGGGGATTGAATTCTGTTTTGTTGTCTTCTAGATCTTTGGCGCTATTGAGGGATCCGAGCCCATTGGCTTCCCGATGGGAGGACAAGGGTCGAACGTGGACGTAAGTACGCAGCGGATATGAAGGGTTTTCACTGTTAACTCTGGATGATTATGAGGAAAGTTGGCCATTAATGGTTTATGAGGGACTCGAGCTTCCTCTCTTGAAGAAGGGGAGAGTGACAGACAGCTGGACAGAAGGAGGACATGAACTAAACAGACAGCAAGACCAGGAAACTAGCAACAGTGATAACATCTGACAGCTCCTTTAGCAGCAAACCAACACAAGCATTGAAGTGCTGGAACGGTGCTGCAATGTGTGGAGGTCGAAGGTGGGGGCGTGGAGGTCGGGTGTGGTCCTTCCTCAGATAAAAACAATGCGTGGTGCTCAGCTGTCTGTTCTCCAACCACTGCTGCTCTGGTAGGATCTTGAGCGATTGCTGCTTCTGTGTTTGCCAGTTGGAGGAGGCTGTGATGCCGTACCTGTCGGTGCTGTCCGACTTCAGGGAGGGAGTCCGAAAAGTAGCCCGGGAGCAGAAAGGTAAGGCTTGGCAGTCGAGACGACCTTTGAGCTGTCAGCTCCACACAACCCCACAAGAACCCGCTGCTCCCTCCCACTGTGCCGCACTGGCTTGAGGACAGTCTGGTTCACATGAGATTTGGAGCTGCAGCAGGAATGTTGTACAATGAGGGCACGTTCAGCTTTCATGTTCAGTTATGCAGGAGGATGATTGAGCATTAAACATCATTAACCTGCTCTCTATTGTGCAGAGGGGAACGTGAGCCTCCGTGACACCTTCATCCATCTTTGTCTTGACCTGTAAAGATGCTCACCATTTGGTTCATGACGACACATTAGTTACCTGTTTCCCATCAATGTGCTCCAATTCTAAATTCTTACTATTTTGACACATTTTGCCATCAGCACATCTTGCACCTACCGTAGTTATGGCTCTGCGCCATATTGAGATTTCAGTTAAATTTCCATATATTGTTGGGCTCTAACCCTGACATAGCGAGGTTCACCTCACTGGCTCTGCCCTCCGTTCAGATCGCAGGTTACATTTTGAGCTATTTTCAAACGATTAAATGTCCATTTTTATTTAATCCTTCCCCCTAAACGTGTACTCAGAAACGGGTGTCTTTAGCTCACAAGGAGGGTTTTTTTTCCCTCTTCATTTCCTCACCGGGACCCCACAAAGCAGAAAGAGTCAACCACATATAAAAGCAACTTCCTGAAAACCATCAAACATTGCTCCGGTAAACCAACTCTCCAGCTTCGTTCACGACTACTGTAAAGACAACAAGTACTTTAAGGAGCAAGTATCACCTTAGGAATGTTAATGTCAGCGTTCACACCAGCATCACTGCGTTTGACCACAGCATTGTTAGATCATCTAGTGTTGGCCTCAGATGTTACCTTAGTGCAGGGCTGGGCGACCCTGTGCCATGGAGGGCCGTGTGTGCAGGTTGTCCTTCCAACCAAACACTTTAACAGGTGATTCCACTGATGGTTGCCCAGCCCTGCCTTAGTGTGCCTTCCAACTGTAACCTTTGAAACTGTTGTCTAGTGATGGAGTTGCTGCTGCTCTGCGATGAGATTCGTGATGAAACCCTGCCAGAACTGGGCGTCCGACTGGAGGATCACGAAGGTAACGGCGCTGTGGTACCTCGATATCCTGCCACCTACAGTGGTGGACGAGAGGTTTGATAACAAGTTAGGCTGTAGGAGGAGCCGATAGAAGTGTCACGAAGCGCGGTTCCTGCTTGTGAAAGTACAGAGCGTCTGTGCAGCGGTGCAGTGATGCGGTGTGATTGTTGCAGGTCTGCCCACCGTGGTGAAGCTGGTGGACAAGGAGACGCTGCTGAAGGAGAGAGATGAGAAGAAGAAGGTGAGGGTCTACCGGCACCCACAGTACCACCAGAGCGGCCCCGCCCCACGCAGTCCTAACTGGTCATGCTTCATACCACAGTTTTTGATTATGATTTTTTCCCTCTGAACGTCTCACGTTTTTATTTCAGTAAACGCCCAAATGGGACCGACTGAAAAAGATTAGCGATCAGGTTTCTTTGTTGTTGCTCGACTTAAGTTACATGATACATGATTCTGTTGACCAGAGGGGCCAAATCTGATCTTCCCCTTTAATACTTTTACTCCCGTCTTGGTGAGAATAATTCTTATTAGTACTGAAGGAGGATTAATCATGCAGAACTACTTGTTGTGGAGTATTTTGCTTCTAAACTGCTGGTAGGGTCACAACGGTAAATCTGATCTGAGTACTTCTTCCACCGCCGGGTGATGTTGACTTTGTTCCATCTCTGAACAGAGGGAAGGAAAGTTGCAGATGCTGGAAACCAAAAAGTCTCTGCGACAGTTTAGAATCCCTGAATAAGGCTGTTTTTCTCCTGGAGGGAGCTGAGCTGAGCTGAGACACCCTTCCAGCAGAGTCCCGTTCTCTCATGACTGTTGCATGTGGCGGTATTTGAATACGTGAGGCTCAAAGCTGACCTGTTACGCTTTCAACTAGGATTTGTTGCTCTTTCACAGATTGAGGAGGAGAAGAAATGGAAGAAGGACGAGGCTGCCAGGAAGAAACAGGAACAAGAAGTGAGTTCTTCCTCCTTCGTGGTCGGTCTCAGGACGTGTCGATTTACTCACTCGCACGTTGCTTTTGTGTTTCAGATGTCGAAGTACGCAAAAATGAAGATCCCTCCATCTCAGCTGTTCCGCGCAGAAACTGACAAATACTCCAAATTTGATGAAAGCGTAAGTGATCTTCTTGACATGTCAGCTGTTGTGATGAATGTGAATAATAGATGAAGGGTCCACGCACCACTCCCTTACCTTTTTAGCTGAGGATGATTTCAGGTGAGCTCACGTGTGCAGTCACGGCTCTTCTGATGGTCATCATCTGATTGCCCGCCTGTAGAGCCTGACCCGTTCCTTTGAGCTCATGTTTAGAGTATTTGCCTTTCACAAGGCAGCGTGGCTCAGGGGTAGAGTGGCCGTCTAGCAACAGGAGGGTTGCTGGTTCGATCCTCACTTCCCCCGGTGACCATGTCCAAGTGTCCTTGTGCAAGATACTGAACCCCAAATTGCTCCTGATGGCCCTGTGACGGACTGGTGACCCGTCCAGGGTGAACCCCACCTCTCACCCATTGTCAGCTGGGACCGGCTCCACCCCCCCCCCCCCCACCCTTAATAAGCAGTATAGAGGATGGATGGTTGGATGTCTTTCACACTCTTGTATTCTGTGTGTTACTGAGAAGTTTCAAAACCAAGGATGTGAATCAAGAGTTAATGGCGTGATTGACCATATTTCATCATCAGTAACCACGCATTTTTCAACCTGTTGAAAATTTACATGGAGTTATTTTTCTTGTGTTTAAATACAAATATTATACATGCTGCTAGCATGTACTGATAATCAAATACTACCGTCCTGCTCCACTAGATGTGCAGCTGATGTTCACCAGGAATGGAGGTTGACAGACCTCAGCTGGATCAGGAACACTGGGTTCAAACACCCTTAAAACTCCATCCACCTTCACATTTGTCAGCAGGGGGGCAGAATGGTTTCTTCTACGCGTATCAGAGACGTTTGACTGCAGACTTGTTTTCTGTCCACAGGGTTTCCCCACTCATGATGCGGAAGGGAAGGAGATCAGCAAGTGCCAAGCCAAGAAGCTGCGCAAGATCTATGAGACCCAAGAGAGAATGTACAAAGACTATCTGGACATGAGCAAAAATTCCAACTAGTCGTGTTTCCCGCTCAAACCAGCCGCTCTGTGTCCAAGCTAGCTTATCAACGCTGATGCCAGAGATGCCACTTCCTCCTTCTGATTACCTTTCTAAGAGCGATGCTTGACGTACCTGAAAATTAAAGATAGAATTCTACAAACACCAACTAACAAACAGGATCAGTGCATTGGGACCATTTTAGTGAGTTCTCGCGTTATAAAAGCAATGTGCCATTGGTTGCTACGCTAAGAGACGCTGGGCCAGGGTGTACAGTGAAAAATGACATCACAAAGGCCATAAAATAAATGATTCGAATATTCCATAAAAAATTATCTACAGAATCTTCAATAAATCAATACTTGCAAGTGTTTTTAATCCAGTCCACAGTGACTCACTCAGCAACAGCCAAGCCAGCGCCGTGCGTCTGTCTTCCTCGCCCTGTGTGGAGCAGCTGGTGGTGTTCGCGATGTTATTGAGATGTGCTGATTTGATGGAAACTACTCCTCAGATAACGACCTAAAATGTGTTCCCATGTCTGTCCTGAGCAAAATAGAACCTGTGTGGTGACGGCGACCCTGAAACCTGGGCAGCCGCTTCTCATCATGCGTCTTGTGGGCTTGTGGCTTGAGTGGCGCCCCCCTAAGCGGTGTTTTTTTTAATTATTCAGCCGTCCATTAGGGCCGTGTATTTTTCTACTCTTCGTATATTACAGTTAATGCTTAGGGGAGGTAATGGCTTCAGAAGCTTTTCAGATGGGGAAAAATGCTTCAGTGATTCAGCAGGAAGTGCTTCTGGTTGTGTCTCTGTCGCTGAGCTACTTCATGAACTTTTGAGTTGTTGTTTTTTTCCATGCTGGGATGTTTAATCAAAAGCAACATAGTTTCAACACAGCAGGAGCCCAAGTGACATCACTCCTCCTTTTTCCAAAGGCAATATCAGTTAAGGCTAAGGGATGGCAGCAGTTGAACCCAGCTGGATCATTTACAAACTTGGAGTTTCTATTTTATGACCATGTGACTGGTGTAGTTGCCTGTGTTTCCCTGTAATTGAAGGTGTGATGTGACGGCTGTGGTTTTGTGGTACCGGCTCATTCTAGATGTCTTTGGCTAGTTTACAGTGAACACCTGCTGCACCACGGGATGTTGCTATGTACTGTTGGCTCTGGTAGGAGACCGCCAGCCTCTGATTAAACCCATAGAAAAGCCTACCGGTGGAATTGAACGTGCCCTTGTCATGACTTGATCTTTTTAACTGAAATAAAGTTTGAGCTTCTGCTGAAAAACATGCTCAGAATCAGTTTGTTTGTTTTTTTAGAGAGAGAATGCGTCCATCTGTGCTTTTTGCATGTTTTAACTTCACAAAATTCTTCAATTTGTCTTTTTCAGCATTAATCGAATCTGAGGTCCTTACAGTTATTTTGAAGTGGTTTCTTATTCTGAGTGAATCTCGCAAGTATCTAAGTTGAGCATATAGTGTCTTGTGTTTTATAAATCCAAGTGTAAAATGCACCCATCCTTCATCAGAATGCAACTAACAAATGCTAAGATGGAAGGTGCGACATGGCAAGGCAGCCCTGGGACTCTCAGTGTCCTGGAAGGGAAGCTGCATCATGTTTGATCCCCTCTGGTCAGGGGTTGATGAGGCAGGTCCATCCCTCTGATGGGGGAAGAGAGAGAGAGAGACTGGTGGGGAAATGATGAAGATGGACCCACCACAGTTTGTCCCAATGAGAAGCAACACTCACACAAACTGTTGCTCAGTGTGAGCAGTTGTTTCATCTTGCTAAGCATGATGATGATAAAGCATTCTGATTCTGAAGACAGAAATCTGTTCAATACACAGCAAGCATGTGCTGAAGAAGAGCACACTTGACCCTTTATACAGTCTTTGTTGCCGAGCAGATTAAAATCCGCCTACCCTTAAGGCTACTTTTTAAGGTTCGAGGAGCATGAAATCTGCTGTCATATGTAAGAGGAAGTAGAAGCTGAGCTCTTGTCAACTCGCACACCGGCCTGACGTGAAACTTCAGAGTTGAGACTTCGTTCTTTCAGCCTTGCTTTGTGTGTGCAGCGGGTGAGGTCTCCCCCCTTTACAGCAGTGGATGCACAGCAGGGCCGAAGTCGTCCATGGGTCCAGGAATCAGCTTGCAGTGTAGTTGGACAATGACAGCGGTGATGGTCAAACCCACGATGGATACTGCAATCCCGATTTTCCACCAGGAACCCTCGTTATCTCCCTTCTGTCTGGGTTGCTTCTTCTCCGTCCAGGACATCGTTAGGGAAAGGCTTGCACTGTGATGCATGAATCCACATGTCCCTCTCAGCTATCTGGACAGCAGTCGGAGGGGTCAGCAGCACCTGGTATGGTCCTGTCCACTGAGGTTGATGCCAGTGTTTCCTCCTGAGATCCTTCACCACCACCCAGTCAGCCGGTTGGATGTTGTGGAGCTGCACTGCTGTAGGCTCAGGAAGGGCTGCTTTCACCTTCGGGAAGATAAGCTTCAAAACATGGTTGAGTGAACAACAGTATCGTAACATGTCATCATCCATTCCTGTCAGTCGGTCCTGTCAACCCATGAAAGATTAGTTTCTGCTATTAACTTTGTCAATTTTGTTTTCAAAGTCTGGTTAGCCCTTTCGACTGCCCCTCCACTTGCTGGGTGGTCGGCACAATGTGTTAACGAAATGAGACCCATTGTCACTGGTTAACTTCGATGGAAGTCCCCACCTTGGGATTACTTCCCTCAACAATGCTTTAGCAACTGACACAGCTGTAGCATGTCTACATGGGAAGCACTCAATCCATTTTGAAAACATGCCAACAATTACAGGACAAAATTTATAACCCTTGCATGGAGTAAGTTCTATGAAATCCATCATCAAATGTTCAAAAGGACCCTCCGGTTTTGGATGTGCTGACAAAGGCATTGTTTCTCCTCTGCCAATATTACTCGTTGCACAAATTAAACATTTTTTACAAAAATTTTAAGCAAATGCTGAAAATCCTGGTGCATACCATAATTTATTTACAATATCCATCATCCCTCCTTTTGATTCATGGTCAGGACCATGAATCAACTTAGCTAACAAAGGGAATATGGATCTCGGGAGTACTGGGAGACCAACACTGTTTACCCAGACTCCAGTAGGGAGTTCATTACACCCTTTCTTTTCCAAAACGCTTTCTCTCCAGCATCAGCTCCTGTTTGAAGCAAAGAGACATCATTAAGAGAAAACATGTTTGTCTGGATAGACAAGGGCAGCTGCAAAATGTGGCAGACAGGTGAGAGCAGCAGATTTTGCAGCCGTGTCTGAGGCCGCATTACCCCGTGACACTGGGTCAGCCGACCCTGTGTGAGCTTGACACTTGCATACTGCTATTGAGGCTGGTAGCAGGAATGCAGACAGAAGATTAATAATAAGAGATCTGTCAGCGATGGGTTTACCTGTAGAGGTAGAAGATCATCAACATACTGAATAAGTGTACTGCCACACACTGGTTGCCAATGCGACAGGTTCTCAGCCACAGCTGCAGTAAACAGAGTGGGGCTGGAGGCATAACCCTGTGGCATTCGCCTCCAAGTGAAACGTTTACCATTGAAAGTGAAAGCAAACCAGAATTGTGAGTCAGGGTGAACAGGAATGCTAAAATATGCATTTGCTAAATCAGTGACTGTGAACCAGCAAGAATCTGCTGGAACCTGGGACATTAACGTAGCCACATTAGGTACAGTTGGAGCTGGATGTTGAACGGCTTCATTTATTGCCCTGAGATCTTGGACTGGTCTCCAACTTCCATTTGGTTTCTTTACAGGCAAGATGGGGGTGTTACATGGTGAATCAGGGCATCCCACAATGGCACTCTGACTTATGAGAGACGGAATGACAGGAGCAATACCTTCATTTGCTTCAGGGCTGAGTGGATACTGTCTTTTACAGGGTCTGTAAGTTGACTTTGGCTTGACAGTAACAGGCGATGCACCTTTTATGTTCCCAAAATCAAACTTCCTCTGAGCCCACAAAATATCAGGCACTGTTGAAAGCAATGCTTCCTCTTCAGCAGTCAATGGCAGAAGCTTAACCTCAGGTGTTTCTGATATGTCAATATCACAAGGATTTATAAGATAACAATAATCACTCCCAAGACAGCAAATGGGATGTAAACCTTCCACACCACATTTTATTTTTATACCTGTAGGATCACAATGCACTTCAATCTTTAGTGCGCACATGAGGTCTCTGCCCAGTAAATTTATAGGACACACATGAGAGAGGAGAAATGAATGTTCCCCTGTATAATTCCCAAAACATACAGTTAATGGTTCAGAGATCGGTTCAAATCCTGGAATGCCTGATGCCCCTACTGTTTTCAAGAATCTTGTCGTTTTAGGAGCATTAGGGAGAATTCTAGATTGGATTACAGAGACCTCTGCGCCTGAATCGACAAGGAATGTCACGTCAGATGTGTCCATAGCCTTCGCACTTATAGCATCTCAACTTGCCATCTGTTTGTCTTGAGAGAGAGAGAGAGCAGCCACCGTAAGCCCATGCAGGCTTTTCAGCTGGAGAGGCAAAGGTTTGCATGGCCACTAAAGAGAGTAACGGTTCCTCCACTGGGACAACGGAAGCGTATCTGTCTGAGGCAGCTGCTGTTTTGGCTCCTGCGTCGGTGCGGTCGTTGTCACAGGAGGCAAGATCCGCTTGTCCTGTGTGAGCAGAGCGATGACAAACAGCTATTGAGGAAGGTAATAAAATGAATCATAAATTTATCATAATAAATAACAAAATAGCTGTCAGTCAATCTGAAACCAATTGTTTGTGTTTAATTGATGAGCCAGAAGATCTAAAATAGCATCTTCGCTTCCAAAGAGCACCAAAGTCATGTTGCTGAGATCCTGAGGAGACAGCATGGGCATCACAAACGGCAAATCCAGAGCCGTTCACACCACGACCAACGCCGCTGAGCCAAGAACCATCGACAGAGTACCTGGTGGAGTTGACCCTTGGCGACTACGACACGCTCATCAGCAATATGGTGGCTTTTTAACTTGACCCTGATAAGCCAGTTTGCCAACTGGCTTACTTGGCACTTTATCTACTTCCTGGGTGGATCAAGTACAACAACATGTAGTGTAACTGAGTTGTTCATGTTTTCACTCGTGAATTTACATGTGGATGATTGCACTTGTGCTGCTGCTGTTGTGAAGATTTAATTCATGGATTAACTACATTTGCTGCAGTGAGCACCTCTCAAATCTAAACATTTTAAATTGTCTTGAAGCCTCTCTGTGCACCAGTAAAGCAGCTGCAAGCTCGGTGTCTGGATGATTGGAATCTGGCGGCGGTTGCGGCGACATCACGTCTGAGGTTTTTACTCTCCAAATCCTACGCCAATGTTTTAGCCTCCTGAGCTGCTGCAACCGGTGCAATGTTTGACCGGCTGTACAGGTGTAAATAAAATGAATCACAAACAAGAATTATCTTTAACAGTTTATTACCAAAATAAGATTTTGTGTGTAAAGCTGACAGGCGGTGTGATTGACGCTGGGTGAAGTCATGCTGACGGGAGTCTAGAGACGTTTAATTGAATCGGACTCTGCGCATCGAGCCCACGGTGTTGTTCTGGCTGCCCCAGTCGGAGAAGTTGTTGAAGTCCCGTTTCTCCAGGATGTAGTGGTGACCTCTGTAGTTTGGCTCCTGGTACACCACCCACCTGCATACACAAGAGGTCACTCACCACTGTAACCTGCTGCACACACACATTTGATAAGAACAAACAAACCTGGCTGCCTGAACTGATCAGTCATAAAAACAAAATCCAAGTATTTGCATTGTTTCACTTTCCCCCACTCTTTTCACAGACTTCAATATCAGGGTTTGCAAACTTTCTGTTGTCTTGGACAGAAAATGAAGAGTCTCTGTCTTGGACTGTTGGACGGACAAAAGCAGCGTGTGCCTTTTTTGCCATGCCAGTAATCCCAGAGCTCAGGGAGCGACTCGTTGAGAGGAGGCCTGCAGGAGGACCCTGACCACATTCTCACCTGCTGCCACTGAGGGTCAGGGGTAAGGAGGATGTCGCTCTCTCCCCCCAGTCTGAAGAGGAGCACTGGGCTACAAGTGTCACGCTGGTGGAGACACACCAGTAAATTGCACAAAAAGGAAGCTGGAGTGAGCGGACTTTTCTTGTCTCACATAAATTCATCCTTCTGGTCCTGCGACTGAGCTGGCAACACAGCTCACAAGCTCACTTCCCACCGCCTCACTGTCTGATGCTGACTAGCCAGCTGCCTCGTGGGGGACGGTGCAGCTCCTTCATCACTATGGGGGCCACTGATGGACGTGTACTGACTGAACTGATTCTGTGCAGGGCTTTTTCAAAAACTAAGTTGAGATAAAGGACATTCAAAGTTAAAACATTCATTTAATTTATATCGACTTAATTTTTGATTTAAAAAGTCATTATTTTATTCAAGCTTCTCAAATGGGAGATTGACCGAAAGACTGTTGGGTTGTGAACGATTGCATCTGCCATTTTGAAGGCTGCTGCCTGTGGCGGTGTTGAACGATGCTGTGTTTCACTGGCAGGTGACTCTAATATTTGGTCCATAAGTGTGACCAGTATTAGGGTCAGCTCCCAGTACCATCCAGTGGTGCTCAACAGAAACACAAACAGCAGCCGACAACATGACAGTTGACTCAATCAACAGACTCACTAAAATGGGAACATTACAGTCCTCAGGAAGGGGCTTTACTGCAGTTTTCAACTCAACACAAAACCTCTTGGTGTCCTTATGCTTTGGCTGATTGGCGCATGTAGCAATGAAGTGAAAAGTACATGAACTCACTATTTGCTGTAACAAAGACTATTGAGTACTTTAATAGTGATTGAAAAAATAGAAATCATGTTCCTCTTTAGGAAGGAAACTGTAAGAACTACACCTGTATCTACATATCTATGGAAACAGGACAGGTTCTGAGCGCCATCATCATAACCTGTATCACCACGTGTGCGCACTGCTGAATGTGAGGGAAACCAGTCGAGGTGTTTCACTTACGCTCCTCCGAGCACACGGATGGAGGCGACTCTGTTGAGGCTGTATCGGCTCATCAGGTTGGGAATGTCATCCTGGATCTCAATCTTCTTACCGGAGAAGCCGGCTCGCTCAAATAGCTGAGCTCTGGCAGGGTTGTTGTCCTGCATGGAAACACAAATTTACACACCCGGTGAGAAGGTGTGTTTGGCGATACGCTTCTACGGTTTGGCCGGACACTGTTGCTCTGTATTTATCTGGGATGAAGGGGAGGGAGGTTCCTCTCAGCTTTTGTCTCCGGGCACAACTGAGTTTTATATCCAGGAGATTAATAACACTCCAGTCTGCATGGTTGGACCCACCCACCCATCCATCCATCCATCCATCATCCCTCCCTCCCTCCCTCCATCCATCCTTCTATCCATTCCTCCATCATCCATCCATCCATCCATCCCTCCATCCCTCCATCCATCTTCTCCCTCTTCTCCTGTTGAGGGTGGTGGGGGTGGAGCCTATCCCAGCAGCCTTCCCCCTGGACAGGTCACCAGTCCATGGCAGGGCCAACACATAGAGACAGACAACCATTGGCTCTCCCAGCCACGCCTACGGTCAATTTAGAGTCTGGATGAACCTCGTGGATGGACCCTAAATCTCAAATGTAACAGGTTTGAAGACCAGTGACCAGCGAGTGACGTCAGTGTGTGAGGCGTGGCAGTGGAGGCGTGGCAGTGGAGGCGTGTTTGCATCACGCGGCTCCACTGCACGTGGAGCCGCGTGATTCTGAAAAACACACTGCTGACTAACAGTGACTGATGTTACAATTGAGATGTGATTTGCAATATTAGTGGGGATTTGAAAGAATATCAAAATGTTTCTGGTGGGATTCAAACAAAAATCCTCTCTTAAGCGCGAAGGGTCTGATGTGTGGGCGGGACGTCTCTGCAGCACAGGCCGGACTGGGAGGCGGTTCTCTTGAGTGTGCAGCCCTGACTATAGGCCGATTCACCTGCTTGACAGCACGGACAGAGGACACGTGGTCCACCTGAGCACACCACTTGTCGTAGCAGTTGTACTCTCCTCGGTCGGACATGTCCCACAGGTACTGACGGCCTCGGAAGCTCTCATGCTCGTAACCGATCCATCTGTGAGTGAACAGAGCAGGTGAGATGAGTCGACGACAGATGCAGCAGCAGAAGAAACCACCATCACAAACTTACTAACTCTAAAATGATATTTTCATGAATGTCAACAAGTGGCTTTTCTCAAAACTTGAAGCTCCGGCGCAGCAGGCCTCTCTCCTCTCTCTGAAGTAAAACTACTTCTCAACAAGTGACTGTACTCTGATCTGTATGTGTGTACTTTGGCCTTTTAACAGTAAATTAGTGCTTAAACTCCTCAAAGACGAAGCCAAACTACTGAGCTTTGTTAGCAGAGCTAACTAGCTACATTTCCGCCCAGGCTTCCCAGGACGGAAACCCTGGGAGAACGTATGTCAATCAAACCCTCTGGTGGGATGCTGGTCCAAACCATTTGTGATGGCTAAGTCATAATGGGGTGGCTCGCAGTGATGCAGCAAAGAGGAACTGGTGTTCTGCTTTTAGAAAAAAAGCACCTCCAAGTGATTCAGTCAAACTTGTGACTGACGTTTACTGAACTCCTTCTAATTCCGTCTGATAGAAGAAGAACTCATACTGAGCCAAGTCATATCTGCCATTGTGGCTGAACTCTGCTACAGAGTACAAATGCATGGAGCTGATTTCAACAGCTGTGGGTAGAGTGACGTCTGGTCACATCTGGTTGAACTTAGCCGTTTTAAGGAATGACATTTCCTTATGACTCTTTTCGAGGCAACTTTTCCAAGTGAGCATGAGCCTCTGAAATGAGGACTCACGTTAGTGAAAGTGGATTTAATGTCTCTGGTTGAGAAATGTCTGCTATTTCTTCAAGTCAACACAATTTGAAGATGTTTAAAGCAAACGTCAAGGTTGGAATTCGGTCCAGAGTCACCTGTATGCGTAACACCCCTCCCCCAGCGAGTGCTGTAGTGACCTTGCTCTCCTGTAGATGGCGGTGTGGACTTACGCTCCGCTCTCCACCTGCACAGAGTTGCATCTCTCTGGGAAGTTCTTGTCACCGAGCCTGGCGCAGTCAGAGCTCAGTTCTAGCCGTCTGCCGGCGAAGTTCCGCTGCTCGAAAAGGGTCACCTGATGGCAGACACACTGCTCAGTGGATGTTCATCTCGACAGAAGCTCAAAATCCCTGGCACACACCAGCGCTGGGCCTGCCAGCTCAGTCATGACCCTGACCTCCTGC
>NC_141321.1:4887550-5002550 GCF_037954235.1 Aulostomus chinensis
CCTCCCACTGGACCCGTAGAAGGCACGTTGGAGCACAGACCCCAGCTTGCTGTAGATACAGAACCACTTTGAGTGAGTCACGACAGCCCAGAGACACACAAGACAGAAGCTCGAGATGACAAGGAGTCCTCAGTGTTCATATTTGGATGGCGTGTGGCGAAGGAAGCGCGAATCAGATGAGAATTTCATGTCATTGGTCAACGTATGGTTTTACTTCCCGTTGGATTAGGAATGATCCTGACTCACAGCCTTGCAGTGCTTCAGTCTTTCAAATTAAAAGCATCTCAAATGTATGTTTTGTGTGTCTCCATCATCACTCCTCAGATGATTTTGGGAAACTGGTGTTCGAGGTGTCATAGAGAGAACAAGCAGGAGGTGGGATACGGAGCCACGGGCCCACCCACCCACCTCAACATGGGCCTGACTCTGTGCTCCCAGCTGCTGCACGGCACTGTCAACATACCTGGTTTGTTGGACTAATCCTGGGACCTTAGTAAAGATGTTCATGTCAGCTCTGCGAGGCCACAAAAAAGCCCTTTAAATACAGCAAGTTGGGTTGAGCTGACAGATACTAGAAAGCTCAGAGTGGTTCTGCGACAGTCCTTGGGGCCCTGGACGCCATTGATATGCTAAACACACAAACACGCTCATGTTGTCTTCTCTGTGTACATCAACACACCAGCGGCAAGCGCATGCCTCACACAACACATGCAATGGAAATGTGTGTGCATGCAAATGAACAAACACAACAAGCAGAGAGAAACTGTTTCTGCACACACACGCACACACACACACACTAGCATGTTCATGTGTGGATGGAGAGTGCAGCGCCAACACTTTTGGCTTTAAACAATTCAGCATTTTCCACAATGGCCTGTCAACAATGTGCCTTATGATAATGACTGTATTCATGCTTTGTGCAGGATGAGCTCCAGCACGCTGTTCACCGAAGAGGTCACGACCCCACGGGGTGGGGGGGGGGGGTCTACTGTCAACTGTGGAAACATACCATGTTTTACCTCCTGAATGTAGCGATGACTTCTGTGCACAGTCCTGAAAGCTGAAGGTCCAGACGGTTCCAGCTCATTTTAAAAACTGGAGGAATGCAGCTGCTTCATCGCCGTTATTTCAGTCTTGGTGGAACAGGGAGCAGGGATGTGTGACACAAAGGCATTCATACCTGCAGATGCTGGTTTTTTTCAGCGGTGATTCAGTGAGCAAGACTGTTAGTTTCCTGGTCTCTTCTCAGTTAAGAGATGATGGGACTTTTGGACTTTGGGAAATAAAAAAGGTTGAGTTTCCAGTTTCACATTTATTTTTACAGACGATATAAACACTGGTAAATATTAGATAGAGGAGATGCTATGATATCTGTTATTTTGTTATAATATCTGTTTTGTTCATTTGAAATAATAGTTTCCAATATTATTTAAGTTCTGATCACATGAGTTAATTGATAGTTCAGTTTACTACATGAAAAATTTGCTGATGATCACAAGATCATGAAACATCTGTGAACCTCAGTGATGAAGGAGCTATAAAGTGGAAACTGTCTCAACATCTGGAGGGATTGTACAAAAATCCCAAGCCATTTTAACTGCACTATCTTGTTAAAAGTTCGATTAGTACAATATTATATCTGATTTCTTTATTATTATTTAGCATTGCAGGCACTAAATTCTGTCATCGATCCCTCAGTCCTTCTTCTCACACTGTTGGAGATGTTGGAGTCAGAGGCCCCAGACCGCTGACGAGACCTCACAGTCTCTTTGCAACGTTCTTCCCAGGAATATTCAGTGCCGATGACAACATGCAGATTTGATGGCACTCTTTTGTTCCATGGATGCGTCTTCAGCTTGATCGCATGTTTGAGCGTTCCGGTAGAAGCAGCTGATGCACCTGCTAAGGAGATCTGGTGACCTTGTCCTCCCTAAAACTGCAACACCAGATTCTTAAATGTCCTGTCTGTGTGACCCACGAGAGCGAGAAAACGCTGATTTCTGCCCCCAGGACAGCGGTGGGCCAGAGGTGAAAGCTTCTCAGCTTGTCTGTTCACTGCAAACATTCATGGGGACTCAACGGTGAACTGAAAAGATTCTGGGGGGTCAAAGGTCACAGCCACCTCACATGAATGTGATGTCTCAGGAAAACTTGGAGGGGATTTCTTTAAACGTGGCACCAGCCTCGACTGGGACTCAAGGAAGAGCTGAGGAGTTTCCAGTGACAAATACAGAAGCAAAAACTCACAATGAAATCCATCCATCCATCCATCCATCCATCCATCATCCATCCATCCATCCATCCATCCATCATCCATCCATCATCCATCCATCCATCCATCCATCCATCCATCCATCATCCATCATCCATCATCCATCCATCCATCCATCCATCATCCATCATTCATCTATCCATCCATCCATCCATCATCCATCCATCCATCCATCATTCATCCATCAATCCATCCATCCATCATCCATCATCCATCCATCCATCCATCATCCATCATTCATCCATCCATCCATCCATCCATCATCCATCATTCATCCATCCATCATCCATCATTCATCCATCAATCCATCCATCCATCATCCATCATCCATCCATCCATCCATCATCCATCATTCATCCATCCATCCATCCATCCATCATCCATCATTCATCCATCCATCATCCATCATCCATCCATCCATCCATCCATCATCCATCCATCATCATCCATCTATCCATCATCCATCCATCCATCATCCATCCATCCATCATCCATCCATCCATCCATCATCCATCCATCATCCATCATTCATCCATCCATCATCCATCCATCCATCCATCCATCATCCATCCATCCATCCATCATCCATCCATCCATCCATCCATCATCTATCCATCCATCCATCATCCATCATCCATCCATCATCCATCCATCCATCCATCCATCCATCATCCATCCATCCATCCAAAAAAATTTAACTTACAATTTGGATTGGACTGAAAGAGAAGGCGGATTGGAATGTGAGCTCCTCTGCCCAAACCCAAACACAGCTTCCTTATTGGCTACTGAAGGTCACCTGCCCACTGTTTATCCTCCAGGAGAACTCCTTCTGCCTTGGTGACACAAATGGCACGTACTACCCCCCCCTCCCCCGTGTGTTCCTGACCCCAGCCTCTGCCCTCTCCACCTCCCTTGGGGTGGCAGCGCCTGTTGGCTGCAGCCTGCCCCGCCCGGGCTTGGCTGGCGCGGCTCTTGCTGCGACGCCTCACTCTCACTTGCCTCCATTGGGTCAACGGACTGCTCAAGTTTAGCGTACATACACAACAAATGTATATGTGCTGTTGTTAAGTTTCTGAAGTGTAGCATTATTACTTTCAATCTGTAATAATTGTGACTGATTGTGATCGTTGTATCAGGCTTTGAGTTGTGATCTTTAATTGCCCCTCGGGGATAAATAAAGTTATCTGAATCTGAATCTGAATCATCCATCCATCCATCATCCATCCATCCATCCATCCATCCATCATCCATCCATCCATCCATCCATCCATCATCCATCACCCATCCATCCATCATCCATCATCCATCATCCATCATCCATCCATCCATCCATCATCCATCACCCATCCATCCATCATCCATCATCCATCCATCCATCCATCATCCATCACCCATCCATCCATCATCCGTCATCCATCCATCCGTCCATTTCCTTCAGACCCCGTGCTCCAGCCGGGGCTCCAACCACAAGTGAAGAAGAGAAGTAGAGTGTGACTGCATGTAATATACTATAATATAATATAATATAATATACTATAATATAATATAACATAATATAATATAATATAATATAATATAATATAATATAATATAATATAATATAATATAATATAATATAATATAATTTAACAGTATCTTCTGTACTGGTGATCAACGTAGTTTTATTTTTATTGCATTTTAACCTCTGGAGCAAAAAGCTCAAGCAAAGCTGCATGTAAAAGTCTCAAATGTATCACAACATATTTTATATTCCGTCTGATTTGGTAACACTTCCTGTACCTGTACATGTGCAGGGAGTCACTTTGCTTGACCCACAGCCTGACACCATGTCAAGATGGTTGCACTGGTTGAGAGAACAAGTCAGTGCTTGACTTCTGTGTCACCCCTGTTCTTCTTCTTCTCCTCATGATGATGCTTCTGCTGTGTTTTGCAGCTAAATAAAGAATAAACCCTTGTTGAAGTGTTGGGAGACTGAGCTGCACATGAATCCAACCCACGGACATTAACTTTGCTTACACTGCCAAAACCCCTCCTTGTTCCAAAAGATCTGTTTGCCCCAGCACATTTACACACTCCACTGATTTCAAATGGAGGGGTATTTAGTGTGTATGTGTTTCTGTGTGTGTGGAGTTGCTCGTGGGCTGATGAATAGCAGAAAATGTCCTGGATGCTTCACTGTGTTTTGTCACTGGTGACACTGGTGAGCATTAACCAGGTCCAGAAGCTTGGCGAGGTTTCTTGCCTTCTGGAGCAGTTTCCAGCAGAGACAAATGCAGGTCAGACATCTATATGTGGTTCTGGGGGAGGCGGCTGGGGCTGACTCGGAGACCGAGCAATGGGGCAGGTCTAGGGGGAGAAAAGGCTTGAGCAGGTGGACTAACAAGAAACCACGTTTAGCTTTTAAAAATCTTTTGCACCTCTGAAGATACACAGCAGTCTGAAATGTCTCTCATCATGACCGTACTGGACAAGCTGGCGTATTTCCTGTCTCTCGTGGCGTTTTGTGTCAGTGTGTCTTACAGCTGGCTGAAATGAATCTAGACTCTTCTTCCTTTATATCCGTGAGCTCTGACAATGACTGGCTGTTTTTTTTCTTCAAGTGGATATTTAACTAATGAATCCTGAGGTTTGGGGTTAGGATGGTTTTACTCAGAACCTGCGGACACCTGACACCCCTGCGTGAGTTCCTCCGTTTGTCTCGACCCTTCTCTACACTCTGCCCTCAGCTGATCGATGTAGGGGAGGACTGCAGACTCACATTGCTTTGACAGGTTCTCAGTGCTCTGAGCCATGACGGACATGTCAGGTTTGAATCGGGTTCTTTCATTGTTCTTCAGGTGTAGCTGAAGACTGGGAGCTCCTCACCACAGATGACGATGCTGCGTTGGTGCGTCCCGACGCTGTACCAGGTGTTGGCCCTGGTGCTGTGTGTGTCAGCCACTGAAGATTTTGACTGGACCAAAAATGAGAGGACATCTTTCTATTACGGGACCTTCCCGACTGGTAATGATGATGAGCAGTTCACAAACTGCCACTTCTGGTATCAGAATCAAGACTCAAACATGTGGAATCCCTGCTTTGAGCTTGGGAACGTTACCTGACACAACTGCTCCATTTGGCCGTCTTGGCACTTGAACTCAAATCCTGATCAAACGTGGGTACCTCAGTGTCCGTCAGTGAGGGACGTCCAGAGCTTATTACCATGCACCAACCACCTCTGGCAGCACACTGCTAAACATTCAAAGAACATTTCATGTTTTTGTAAACTCTGCCAAGCAGGTCATGTGATTGTCTGTTCATTAGCAAGATAACGCAAAACCTGATGGGCAGATTTTGGTGATCTTGGATGTAAATGTGATATTACCAGGAGCCAGCCGAAGTATTTGCTCCATAACTGCTTACTAGTTGACAGTTAATCTGTGCAAATCTAGTCGATAACCTTAACTGGAACAATGGTGAATACCAGTTTACTCTTCAAGTTTAGCTTCTCAAACACTGGAAAAGGTGGCAACCACAGAAGAGTACGGAGCTAATTACTGCATCTGGAGCTTCATTTCTTTACTAAGCAACCTTCCGATCACTGAGGATCTTTGTCAGGCCTGATTGTAAATGATACGTGATGTTTATGGTTATGTGATCATTTCTCATAATGACAAGTACATCAATCTGTTGTTTCCTGTGCAGGTTTCTCTTGGGGAGCCGGCAGTTCTGCCTATCAGACTGAAGGAGCATGGAACATCGATGGCAAAGGGATGAGCATCTGGGACGCATTCGCCCACAAAAAAGGGAAAGTTGTCTTAAATGACACCGGAGACTCCTCGTGTGACGGCTACTACAAATTCAAGGTGACATGCAGAAACCAAAAATAATAACTGCTGATAAAGTCTTGAATTAACGGTGAAGATGTTACTCAGATGTTAGATTACATTTTGAATTTATTCTTATGTCTTTGGAAATAAGTCTTTAATATTTGCAGGACCTTTTAATTGCGGTTCTGATCTTCTTCCACCCTGTGTGGGGGCACACAGAGGTGGATGATGTACACCATCAGCATCTGCTCTGCTGAGTCAGTCTTAACGTCTTCCTTACACATCAGAAATCCCCCGTCGGGTTGTGATCGGCACTGATGGGACAAGCGTGCGTTAACCTGGCAGCTTGAGCTGTAAGGATGACGTGTTTTTGCTGGACAACACTGACGTGAGCCTGGACTGTGTGGCAGAGATACTTTCCTCGGTGATACCAGTTTAATGATTTTTGAAGTTTAGAGGCAACTGTTAGAAATGCCAAAGCTAACGGTGGAAGAAGAAACAACCTCTCCATGGAAACATGACTCCCATCATCACAAGTGGCTTCACGCTTCTCCTGGTTTAGCATCACGCCACTCAATGTCCTCAACAACCTCCATCCTCTCATTTGGTCAATTTTTAGCAACAACCCTTAGGCACTTAGAAATTCACAAGTCTGGTATTTACTGACGTATTTTTATCATAAGAAAAAGACATTGCAACATCTTCAGCAGGACCGAGACCTGTTAACAGTCGTTCAACTGAAGACCTGTTTGAAAAGAACCAGACGTTCAGTGCTAACTCATTCCTGGGTTTGCTGCACCTTCAACTCATCCCATCTATTTTTCATCATCCATCCACCATCAATCCATCCATTCATCCATCCATCCATCCATCCATCCATCCATCCATCCATCCATTCATCCATCCATCCATCCATCCATCATCCATTCATCCATCCATCCACCATCAATCCATCCATTCATCCATCAATCCATCCATCCATCCATCCATCATCCATTCATCCATCCATCTATCCATCCATCCATTCATCCATCCATCCACCATCAATCCATCCATCCACCATCAATCCATCCATTCATCCAACAATCCATCCATCCATCCATCATCCCTTCATCCATCCATCCATCCATCCATCCATCCATTCATCCATCCATCCACCATCAATCCATCCATTCATCCATCCATCCACCATCAATCCATCCATTCATCCATCAATCCATCCATCCATCCATCATCCATCCATCCCTCCATCCATCTATCCATCCATCCATCCATCCATTCATCCATCCATCTATCCATCCATCCATCTATCCATCCATCCATTCATCCCTCTATCCGTCCATCTATCCATCCATTCATTCATCCATCCATCCATCCATCAATCCATCATCCATCCATCCATCCATCCATCATCCATCTATCTATCTATCTATCCATCCATCCATCCATCAGCCCATCCATCCATCCCTCCATCCATCCATCATCCATCCATCCATTCCATGTTCTCCCTCTTCTCCTCGTCCCCTCTTGATGTCTTTGGACTGTGGAGGAAGCTGGAGTACCAGAGAGAACCCAGCAGGAACAGGGAGAACATGGAGACTCACACAGAAAGACCCCGTGCTGCAGCCGGGGCTCCACCCACAACCTTCTTGCTGGGGGGCCACAGTGAGGACCACTGCTCCACCCACAACCTTCTTGCTGGGGGCCACAGTGAGGACCACTGCTCCACTGGGCCGCCCTGCTTTGTTTATATAATATAATAATGATATATATAGTATATATCATGTTCTGTCTGGCAATTAAGATGGACGGCAATTTTAGGGCTGTTTCTTCATTTCCCCATGATCAAGTTTGTAGTTAGCATTGCATGGCACTGTGGTACTCAGTTGACGAGACATCCATTTTCTCTTCTTTTGTGAATTTAATGCTAACCCAGCTTCAGCCATCACATCAGCTTTAAAACTAAGGGGGGGGGGGGGGCAGTACTAAGATGGTCCATGGACCAGTTCTACCACAAGTACAACTATTGAAGTATTTCTTGACCAGCTCTTCAGGTCAACAGCCTGCTGAAATTTAGCAAATTCTCATGCTGCTGAAATTTAGCTGGTATTTTGGGTGATCACACTTAGACCCAGCAGTGGAGCACCTACAGTTGCTAACACCTACAAGTGCTAACACCTACAGGTGCTCACACCTACAGGTGCTCACACCTACCGGTGCTGTCACCTACTGATGCTCACACCTGCCGGTGCTTACACCTACAGGTGCTATCACCTACAGGTGCTCACACCTACAGGTGCTATCACCTACCGATGCTCACACCTGCCGGTGCTCACACCTACATGTGCTATCACCTACAGGTGCTCACACCTACAGGTGCTATCACCTACCAATGCTCACACCTGCCGGTGCTCACACCTACAGGTGCTATCACCTACAGGTGCTCACACCTACAGGTGCTATCACCTACCGATGCTCACACCTGCCGGTGCTCACACCTACAGGTGCTATCACCTACCGATGCTCACACCTGCAGGTGCTCACACCTGCCGGTGCTCACACCTGCCGGTGCTCACACCTGCAGGTGCTAACATGTTGTCCCCTCTAGTTTGAAGTGAGGAGTACCAGTGGCCACTGTTACACAGCAACACTCATCATTTACTAGAACAACACAGGGATGTCATGCATGTTTCTGCTGTGTGCTTCAAGGACGACATCACCCTGATGAAGGACATGAAGCTGAATCATTATCGTTTCTCCATCTCCTGGCCGAGGATTTTACCCAGCGGACTGAAAGGTAAACGTCTGCAGGAGACCGTATTTGTATTTTGGAGCGGTGCTTGCATTGATGCCTCTAAAACTTTATGTTTGATGGTAATTTCAGTGCGTGCTGGTGCTGTAGGTCCTTTTCCCAGCAGCCACTCTGGCATGTCCCTCCAGGGTGAACAAAGGTGCATCTGAAACATGTTAATTGGAAAATGACCTCATTCTATTGATTTAATTCCAGCATGTGATAAATCTAACAGTAAGTGACACCTGCCCTGCCGGTCAAACAATAGATCAGCCAGTCTTGATCAGTTTAATGATCTTGAGCTTGGCAACTATGACAGCATTTGCTTTTAAATTGGTTTAAATTTGGTGTTTTATCATAAACACTTCCTACTCACTGGCCAGGCGGGACGAATCGCCCTCACTGCGACTCTTTGGTGGTGAATATTCACACTCGTTTGACAATTTGCCCTCAACTCTTTCAGGTGAGCACATCAACGAGAAAGGAATTAAATATTATGAGGACCTGATTAACATGCTGTTGGACAACAAGATCACGCCCATCGTGACTCTGTACCACTGGGATTTACCTCAGGTGAACAAGTAGCTCTCTCATCTTGTTTTGAGCTTCTGTTTACTGGTTGGAAGGTACAGCCCGTCAAACCTGAGAGTTTCCCCTCCAACTATCCAGGTCCTACAGGAGAAGTATGGAGGCTGGCAGAATGTCACCATGGTCAACCACTTCAACGACTTTGCCAACTTGTGCTTTGAGCGATTTGGAAACCGAGTGAAGTATTGGATCACCTTCAACAACCCGTGGGTATGTGGAGCCGAGGGAAATGCCGCATTCGCCGTTCTGTAGCAGTGTTTACCGTGTAGATGTGAGCCTTGTATTGTGTTTTCAGTCCATTGCTGTGGAGGGATATGAAACAGGGGAACATGCACCAGGTCTGAAGATGAAGGGAACAGGAGCCTACAAGGCTGCACACCATATCATCAAGGTGAGACTGAAGAGATGAGGATTTGGGTCCAGGTGGGTGGGATTCTGCCTTTGCTAAGGCTGCTTTACCAAACAGGTGGGGACAACCAGATATCCCAACCCAAAGATCCTGTTTCACTGCAGGGACGAGGGTTTTTTTAGGCCAGCCATGAGTCCTCATCCACAAGCTGGAGGGATTGTTGAGCTTTTTGGATTTTTGCAGACAATCAGCACTGTGGCAAACAAAAGATGACACGTTTTGTTTAGCAAGATCCTCTTCACAAATGAAAACCCTTTGTATGATTTTTGAAGCCTAAATGAAATAGTTACAATAGTAAAATTAGGCCACCAACCATCAACTTCAGCTGACCTTTTTTTGAACATTCATTAATTTAAAACACGTTTGTCAGGCACAGTCTCATAACGCCAGAGCTCTCTTTTATAGTGAAAACACTCTTCTAAAATGTCCAATGTGTCCTAAAACCGTCCTGCTTGAATGTCACTTGAATCTCAGCGAGGCGAGTCAGACTGCGCTTCCTTCAGCTGCCCGATGGGCTTCTTTAAATGTTCCTGCATCACCGCCATGACACCAAGGTCTGCTTAGCAACCTTTACTAGTAGTCGTTTTATTCGCCGTATCCAGGCTAAAATGCCACCAAACTTATAAGTTTTGGTGCGCGTACCTGATGTTGACGCCACGTTCCTGTATGTTCCCGCTCAGAGACAGAGACACCATTGCACATGAGCGACTCTCGGCGGAGATGATAATCGAGAGAGATGCCTCACTGTGTTGGAAAAATGCGTGTGGCGACAACAGTCAACGATGAATTCATTGTCGACTGTTGCTATTATCGATTTTTGTCGACAATGACGACTAATCGTTGCAGCCCTAGTGAACACACCTTCATAGTTAATAATGAAAATAGTTCATAGCTAGTTATCAATTTTATTATCAAATACAAATACACGTATGGAAAAAAAATCAAAATGCATCTCTGGTATTGTTCAGGGGGCCGGGCCAAATGTGGAGGCGGGCCGTATCCGGCCCGCGGGCCGTAGTTTGGGGACCACAGTTGCGTCAAGATGGAAACTCACCACAAGGCCTGCATGTTATGGTGGCGTCACATGACCAGAGGAGGTTTGCTGTGATGTAACCAGCAGCTGCTGAAATGTCCATCGGTCAGAACACATCTGCAGTTTCATGAGGGCTTGAGAAAAGTCCAGAGCACTTGCACTTCAGCGCGCTTCTAGTCGAATTTCTCTTATAGAGGAAAATGTTTCAGAACAATATTTTTAACTTTGACATCGAAAATGATATTTGTTATGTTGGATGACATTAAAATAACAGCTGAGAAAATAAGAAGCTCCTACTCAGTGTTAGCTTGTAACTTCCCCATTTTACATTTTGGCTCTGATATTTAAACCCTCAGTGAGGGGCCAGCCCAGGACTGCAGGAACCACACAGGGATACCAACCATCTGTTTTATTTTCTGTGTTGCCATCATGTAGAATAATTCACCTTTAATTCACAGTCAAATAATAACAGGTAATCAAAGACAAAAGGTCATGCAAAGAAACTCTGAGGGACGACTAAGTGCAACTGCTGGTTGAGACAAAGGTATTTGTTGTGTATATCACATGTAATGCTCACGCTGTCTTCCTCCTCGTCGTTATTTGCCCCCTGATGTAATGAAGTATTGGCAGGAATGAATCTGAGGATGACACTGTGTCTCTGTGTTGGAACAGGCACACGCTAAGGTTTGGCACACCTATGACATGCAGTGGAGAAGCAAACAGAAAGGTAAAGAAGGAAAACTAACGACCTGCTATTCTCATGGGCGCGACATTTTGTGTTGTGGGAGTCAAAGGTGTCTTGTGCGTTCAGGCCTGGTCGGGATCTCACTGACGGCTGATTGGGGTGAGCCGGTGGACGTCACCAACCAGAGGGACATTGAAGCAGCTGAGAGATACATCCAGTTCTACCTTGGATGGTTTGCTACGCCCATCTTCAATGGCGACTACCCCCAGGCCATGAAAGATTACGTCGGTAAGGAAAATGTGAGGTCTTATCTTTGCACATGATCTGAAAGAGTGGGGATCCGTTGGATGTTGTACCAGTGATGAATGTCTCATAGAAGCAAACAGGGTCACTACTGAGCCACACGCAGCTCCTGTATCTGTCCCTCTGTGTCTTTGGTCATAAAACTCAACATTGATGGTCTAATCACTACAACACACTTTACAGCTGACGGTAAATCCATTTTTATGTTACATATCTATTTTGGGAAGAAGGAGAATTGCCCATCATCCCCAGAGCCAGACATCAGGGAGCTGAGGCTCTGGGACCTGCCGACTGCTAGTTAGCTTAGCACAATGAATGGTTGTGGGTGGGCTGGGCCAGTAGGACTTTTACATTGGATTTTCCATTATTGCTGAAAATAACCACCCAAATTAATCCTCTTAACCCAACGCTTTAATGATTTTTGAAAAAATGATTCATATGATACAAAGTTAACGTCACTCTATACACAAATTATGCCGAAGACTTCATCGTCACCTCAGCTAGCTTCACGCTGGCCAGAGTGATGTCGCCCACTGGTTTGTGGATGATGAGGTGAAGCGGGAGGGGTGAAGGGGTGTGCAGAGTGGGGGCTTCTGTAAATCACCACTTCCTCACAATTTGACCCGAAACTGAAACCATAATTAACTAACATGCTAACATATTAACTTGAAAGCTGAGTCCATAAACTTGTGAGGAAAACATTAACTGAAGTAATAAATCAATCCTACTGTTTTGTGTTATACACGTTTTCTAGTACACTAACAGACTTAAAGTGATACTTCACCCTAAAAGCGTACTTTGCCTTGCCATCGGTCCCAATTGGCGTCAAGCTAAATATATGTGGCTGGCTTTTTCTGCATTCTGCAGTCACAAGGAAAAAATGCAGGAAAGCGATCAAGACGGCTATAAGTGAGTACTTGAAAAGGCAAAATGCACTTTTGGGGTTAAATATCTCTTGAAGATACTATGCCTATTTATTTTGTTCAGTCAGTGGTTGATAACCTGGTTTCACAACTTGTACTGACCTTTCACCTCCAGGCAGGAAGAGCGGCCAGCAGGGACTGGGATCTTCACGGCTGCCCGTCTTTTCTCCTCAGGAGAAGAGTTATATCAAGGGCACCTGTGACTTCCTGGGCCTGGGCCACTTCACCACCCGCTACATCACCCAGAAAAATTACCCATCAAGCCTTGGAGACAGCTACTTTGCAGATCGTGACCTTGCCGAACTAGTTGACCCTCAGTGGCCCGACCCCGGTTCTGAATGGCTCTATTCTGTTCCCTGGGGGTTCAGACGCTTGTTGAACTTTGTCAAGGTACATAAGATATATAGACGTCAAGCTGTAGAAGATGACAATGCAAACAACAATTCCTTCAGTATCAAATGATATAACCACTCATTTACTTGACTCGTTTATATATGTGTATATATACAGGATATATTTATTTATATAATGTCAAAAATTATGGTAAATAGAGATGTTATTTTATGACTGGGAGAGGATTGAACCAGTGACCCTTCAGTTACCAAACAACCACGCTCCTGCTGAACCATGGCCCCCCACAAATGATGAAAACTAGTATTGGTGAACTCGAACAGGGGAGCGTGGCTCAGAGGAAGCGTGGTCGTCCAGCAACCAAAGGGTCGCTGGTTCGATCCCCACTTCACCTGGTGACCATATCCAAGTGTCCTTGAGCAAGATACTGAGTCCTTGATGCTCCTGTCATGGACTGGTGACCCGTCCAGGGTGAACCCCACTCTCACCCAATGCCACCAGGGATAGGCTCCACCCCCCCCCCCGTGACCCTTAATGCATCAGTGTAATAGAAAATGAAAGGATGGGTGGATGGATAGATGGAAACCCCAAACATATTTAGTACTATCATTCATCCCTTACTATTTTTTGAGGATGTGTATTCTTCTGGAAAAGTAGGACGGCCGCCTCATGATTGTTTGCTTCCGTGATGTGTGTGTCTCACAGTGACCTTGACCTCTGACCTCCAACAATGTTTTCCCCAGTGGATGTTTTTCTGTCTTTGGAGAAATTCCCTCAAAGTATTCCAGAGATATCACTTTAATGGGAAATGGGTTGGCCTGATGGACATACAAACCAAAATACTAGACTAGAGGCATAAAAATATTCATTCATGAGCTTCTGACGAACACACAACAATGTTCTAAGGGATCTTCAAAAAGTTCATGGTGACCCAACACGAGGGGAACACAAACACATCGTGATACTGTCTTGTTTGTGCTGTCCAACATGGCCGGACTTCTTTCCTGCAGACTCAGTACGGAAACCCCATGATCTATGTGACAGAAAACGGTGTATCAGAGAAGATGCTGTGCACCGACCTCTGTGACGACTGGAGGATGCAGTACTTCAAAGACTACATCAACGAAATGCTGAAAGGTGAAAAAACTAGTAGAAGGATTTGACTGAGTACTTCATATGTGCACCATGTAGCATTTATCCTGAGCTTGACCCAAGCTTGTGTGGCTCACAGCACTGAGGGATGGCGTGAACGTGAAGGGCTACACTGCCTGGTCTCTTCTGGATAACTTTGAGTGGGACGAAGGCTACACAGAGAGGTTCGGACTCTACTATGTGGACTTCAGGAACAAAAACAAGCCGCGCTACCCGAAGGCGTCTGTCCAGTACTATAAACGTATCATCAGCTCCAATGGCTTCCCCAATCAGAGAGAGGTAAGTGGACGCCTTTGAAATTCACTCTGCAGGAGGTTGTTTACCCGATAGTGGAGAGTAAGTTAGTACATTTACTCAAGAGTGTACTTGAGTATTTATTTCTTAGGAATCTTTCCCTCCACTAAGACAAATATGACACGTTTCCATCTCTATAAAGTTTCTTGGTACCTTTTACTTTTGAGCATGAATCTTTGAAGTCAGCTGTTCATTTTTTGAAGATTTCTTTTGGAAATGTGATTTTCCTCAAGCTGTGTTCCTCACAGGAGGTCAACCAGTCTCACTGCTCCCAGCAAACCCCCGTCCAAGGCTCCACTCGGCTGTCAGTCTCTACATCCTCCGAGTTCATTTGGCTGAGAGCAGTGTTGATGGGCAGTTGCAAGATTAGAAATGGAACTGGATTACAGAAGCTTCCATTGCCCCTTGGCACAGCGCTGCTGTATATTGAGCTGGTTTGGTTGTAGCCATTTCTACAGTACAGTTTTGTGTAGCTCTGAGGAAGTGATTCAGGGTTTCAGGGACAAAGGTCTGTCATTGCTCAAAACCAATAAATATACAATGCGTTGATGTTCAAAAGAAAGTACATTTTTGGAAGACTGAAGTATTTTTTAAAAGCAAATACTCCAGATCTTGGAACCAAGATCCAATGGAAAAAAACTGAGCAACTCTCACATCGTGTTTGATCGGTTGTTCATCTATACTTTGACCCAAGCACTGGGTTTATGTACTTTGTTCAGCGCTGTGTTTAACCATGAGGATTCTTTTGGGTGTTTTTAGGTGGAGAGTTGGAAGAGGAAAGCCGTGGAGACGTGTTCTTCCAGTAACCAGCTCCTGGCTGCAGGTTAGTACAACACAACCCAGAGCAGAGGTGCGATGACACAGGTGGGGCCAAACAAAGGAAAATTCTGCCTGAAGGTTGCCGTTTCACTATCTAACAGGATTTTTCTTTGTTTCGCCCCTCTAGCTAGAAGAAAATCCCAGGGAGATCAGGATCATGCAGGAATGCAAAAGGCTTGGCCAGTTCATGATGAAGTTTAGGTACAAGACCGAATATCTCAGATCAACCTCACCCTCCTATGGGAGTTAACGTCATCTGCTACTTTGTCCTGCTGCAACTCAGTTCTTTGTTTTTAATTCACAACACCTATTCCTCAGTTTTTACTGCGAAGATTTGGACTTATTGTTCACAGCAGGCTTATTTACATATCCTGATAATCTGCGGCACAGTAACAGAACATTGTGTTCATTTTATTGTCACCTTGCTGTAAATCATTTAGCTCAGTTGTGCGACAATGTCTTACATGCAGTATTGACAAGTTACATGGTATTTTTATTTTGGGAACAGCAAACATTGGAGAACAAATGTACATAGAAACAGCAATAAGTCAATCAAATGTTTCCAATTACTTTGAACATTAAAATTTGATAAACAAAACATAAACTGAGTTCCAAAAATACATTTTTTGCGTAAACCCCTTTGTGATGAATATACTACATTTAGATAGATATTCGTAATGTATTTCAGAATTGTGTAACACTGGTGGGGCACTCAGTTACTTTCCTTGTGTTTATTTATACAACACATTTCATACAAGTGATCTTCGTACGATTACTTCTGCTACTACTAATGGTATTAGAGATATTGCGTTCACCTGGGTGAAAGAGTAAGACCACAATGTCTGATTCTTCCAGTTGTGCAGTGAATACTTGTAATTTAGATCATTTGAGTTCATTTTGCAGTTAAATGTGTCGTTACAGTCATTTGAAAACTTGTATTTATTTTGGTAACGGCAAGAGATGAAGAAATGTAAAACACTAAAAAACAAAGAGGATCTGCATCCACGGAGTGTGTTGCTTGTCCGACACGTCTCCAAGGACCCCAGGAGCCCCCCAGGTTATTTGCCGCCTGGGCTGAGCGTGGAGATGTGAACCTAGTTCGTTCTGCTCTGTGTTTCAGATCCGCTCATAGGCCACATGGAGATGGTGACAGAGATTGTGGTTCCCACTGTGTGTACACTGTGCATCCTCCTCAGTGCGGTTTTCCTCATGTTCCTGCTGCGTGGACGCTTCTGAGATGCACTCACACTCTCACACACACACACACACACACACACTCACACACACGTCACATCCTCTGTTTCCACCGTATGAACCTCAGTGGCCTTACATTTGTAGACATGAGTCTGCTGAGTTTGAGTGACTCAGAAGCTGTTCAACTGTTTCCTGTTCAGAGCCTCTTGATGCTTTATAATTGTCCTGCTTTTCTGTTTGGAATAAATCCCAACATAGCCAGTACCTGTCATAACTCTGGAAGAATGAATTCAACTTTGCTACATGACAGTTTTCGAACAAACTATTTGGCTTTTGGCGAAGCTGCGTTTCATACAGAAGGCTGTTTAAATTAGCTGCAGAGAGGAGAAGGTTGAATATCAATGAGTTTGAAAGGCTGCAGAAACTCGAGTGATGGAGATAAAGAGAGTTGCACTCTGGATTATTAAAATAAGTTTATAAACATTTAATAAACATTTTTAAGACTCAAATGGTGCTGCTTTTTGAGTGGAACAATTGTTTTCTGATGTAAATGATTAAATTCATATATTTTATGCAGAATTTCCATTTGTCATGAACTGAAACATCACAAGCTTTTAAAGTGTTTTAATATGATCAATTATTATTCGTGTATTGTCCCAGAGAAAGCCATTGCTTCATACTGTAAACATCTGGAACTGACAGGGGTTGGAGGCCTCCATCCTCGGTCTGTTTAAAGCCTTTTTATTTTGAAGAAGCCGCCAGCCAACCACCGGTTTTAAACAGCTGTACCGTAGTCCAGGAGGTCGTTTAGCTCTGCTAAGGACGGTTCACCCTGGACGGGTCACCAGTCCTTGCAGGGCCATGAGGAGCAATTAGGGGTTCAAGATCAAGGATACTTCGACGTGGTCACCGGGGGAAGTGAGGATCGAACCAGCGACCCTTCTGTTGCATGATGGCCACGCTACCTCTGACCCACGCCGCACAGCTGGGCTTGTTTTGGCTCATTCGAGTTACTTTTATTTTGAAAACAATATCCAGGAAGTAACCGGAAGTTGTAATTCGCTCAGCGCCGTCCCGCTTTGTGCTCCGTTCCAGCTGCGGACAGCTCGACTCTCGTACTGTAAGTTGAAGCATTTAATTTCCGTAACAGTGAGGTCAGCTGGGGCTGTGGGTTGGAGGCCCGTGGCGTCACTCGACGCAAATCTTGTCTGAATGTTTCTAGAAGCCAACGGACGTCAACCGTCCTGAGTAGCTCCTCGCGCGCTAGCTGGCTAGCTTGACCCCGCGGTGTTTGCGTTCTTCCACACAGCGGTATCGTGTGTGGGAGCTGATAGAGGGGCGAACACGGGCTGTCCGTCTGATATCGGTTTCTCTGTGTGGCAGTCGCACGTATAACACCCGGTAAACGCTGTACGATGACGGCGTCATATCGGTTGAGTTTGCCGCCTTCCTGTGACACAAGCTCCGGTGGACTGATGTCACTTCCAGTCGCCGATACTGAAGGCATTCGTTCTCAACCAGTCTGATTGACTTGTGACATATTTTACAAAATGGCAGAAAGTCGTGAAAGTTGCCTTGGCAACAAGATGCAATATCCCGTCTCTTGTATAAATCAGAGCCATGAATCCAAACTGCTGTCAGACATCAGTCGACATAAATAATAATCAGGAAGACAAAGCAGATGTTCACAGTTCAGTGTTTGGGTCAGTTAATTAAACCATGACTGGATACCAAAAGGTTGAAAGAGTCAAACTGATCCAAATATCATTTTGGCTATCATGTACTCATGTGTATTCAGCTACAAAAACAAATCATGAGCGTTACCAAAGAGAAAGGGGAAGCCTTTATTTTTTCCACATTGTTTGGAAAAGCTCATAAATGACACATTTTTTCTCTCTGGTAATTGATACCGAGCAAAGAAGAAGAGGCTTGCCAGCGGCTGCCACTGATATAGGAAGGAGCGGTAACCAGGATCAGCAGGGTGGCGGTCTGTGGATTTTGTGATGGATCAGCGGATCTTTCTGGTGCTAGCAGCACACGAAGTGCTGAGATCAAAATAAAAGGAGCCTCCCCACAGATATTAAAGACTAAGTGAATAATGAACGAGCAGTGAGGGAGTAAGGAGTCGTGAATGGACTCAAATTGCAACTGTTGTGGACGCTCATAGTTTTATGTCATCAAGTAACGCTGCCAATATTCAGTGTTCGGGTTTTGAAGCTGTTCTCTGTTGTATATGATAACGTTGGTGTCTTTGGATCTAGATAGTGATAAATAATTAACTGGATCAAGTTGAACATCATGTAAATAATGAATGTACAATATGAGTTTCTTTTGCCAACATCTGCTAGCCAGTAATTACTGATGTCAGTGTAATCTGTAGAGAAACGTTCAGTGAAACGTTCAGTGAGACTACAGTGTGCTTCTATGGATACATGTGTCCGCTCATCATATGGTGACATTAAGAAACGCCCATAAAGCACCCGTTGACCACGCTTTCCTCCCATTGTGAACAAGATCTCATGAGGAAAGGGACATAGGCAGCACAGCTGGAATGTGAACATCAGACACAGCAGAAGACGAGGATCTGCTGATACTGAAGACGTGTTCGCACCACACACACCTACAATAAGTGCTCATTGGGATTGTGTTTGACAGACATATTTGCAATACGACTCTTGAGTTTGTGGGAATTCTAAGATTTGAATTTCATACATGCAGTAAAAAAATGTAACAACGATGTGATATAATTTCGCCGGGGTCTCTACCAAACAAGTGTGTGCTGGTGCAGCGAGATAACCTGTTCTGTTTGGCTGGCCAGGCCGTTTCTGTAGCACCTCCATGCTACCTGATGTCTACAATGACAGTGCAGGCTCAATGATATTTCACTGAAAGAGTCCATGAATTATTGATATAAATGATCATCAGGTGCAGCCTGCAGGTCAGAATGAGTCGTGAAGTTGCTAAGTTACAGTATGTTGCTAATAAACAACTCAGAGAAGAAGTGGTTTGCAGTCGTTGGAGTTGGTCCAACTGGTGTGAATACCACCTTGATTGTGTTTAGAGCTGCTTGTCATTAATACACCTCCTGACCTCTTCTGCAGGAGCTCCACATCATGGTTGACGTGCATGAAAACAGCCTCCGGGACCTTCCTGCCTATGACGGCTTAGAGGATGAAGCTTTCCCTCCTCTTCCTCCACCTCAGTCCCCGGGCCGGGAAGGACGAGAAGACGGAGACCCTTTCGGAGATGGTGAGGAGCCTCATGCAGGCTGCTGTAGCATCCGTATTCACCACCGTAAACACAACACACCACAGTTTCATCTCATATCTGGGACAGGCAAGATGCTGAGTTGACAAAGGAGATTCCAAGAAAGGACATTTGTTGTGTGTGTGAGACGATGAGGGAGAAGAGAGCGATGATCGCCATCTGGAAATAACGGCAAATCATTCACACTGAGCTGAAACGGAGCACATCGGTTTGATCAGCAACACCAAATATTTGATACATTATGAGAAGAGGTCGCTCCAATTTGAAGAAGAATTTGATATGCAAATAACAAATTTCAGGGCAGCAAACTGCTGAACTTTTATTCTCGACAATTCCGGACTTGGTGTAGCGATAGAGCAGCTGACTGGTCTGGACAAAACAAGTACAAATTCATTCGCCAAATCAAAGCATGGATGTGATGACCCGCAGCATCCCGAACAGTGACTCTTTCTGAGTAGGGGTAAATATTCAGAGAGCGACTCCAGTGGTCATCTCTGACACACACACACTCACACAGAGGTGTGTGAGGCTGCTGCTGCTGCCATGCTGTTTGATTGCTGGGCTGTGTCGTGGGGTGGGTGCAGGTGAGGACGCAGGTGATGTGTCCCAGCTGACTGAGGTCCCTGCTGCTAAACGGAGAGCAGTGAAAAGGCCGCAGCCCAAGCTGGACTCCAACAGGTACTAACTTTCTAAAGATTCGTCTTAGAAGGTGCTCAGCTGGTGATCGAGAACAGAACCTTCAACACTTTTCTTTTTCCCGTCCAGGCTGATCTCAGACCGAGGACTTCCATCTCTGAGAACTCTGTTCCACAGCGTTCATTTCAAAGGCAAAGGACACGAGGTAACGACGCCGGTACAAGCAGACCAGCGTGGCACCCTCACCTCTAACTGTAGAGGATGGTGGGGTTACATGGGGGTCGCTGGTTCGAATCCCCCGCTGCCTTCAGCTTGGTTGGGTGTGTCTGTCCTTGGGAAGCTGGATTCTTGTAGATGTTTTAAGGCTGTGAAACCCCTCACTACACTTTCTCCCCTTCTCTCAGACAGGCATTAACATTTTCACACTTTCTTGTTTAAACTCTCAAACTTCAAACCTTCGTAGAAAATATCAGAAAACTCCACATCAGTATCATAAAAACCAGCTGCCGCTTAACTTCTACGCTCATTAGCACGTCCACAAGTCCAACTTTTTGTGCGATGTTAGCATCTTTTGGGTGCTACTGCAGGTGCCTTTGATGGTGCAGAGCGTTTCGTCGATATTTGGGGTTTGTTGGGGAGGAAACTAGCAAACATACAGTACAGCACTTCAGGGTCACACTGCTAGCGATCGAAGATTGATGTAAATTTGGCAAACAGCACAGCAGTGCTGATGAAGTCAACTCTGGTCCTCCTGATGGCCCCAAATGTGTGAAAAGGCTAGAAATTGAAGGTGATTTGTTGTTTGGAAAGCCAGTTTACCGTTTGCTACTCAATGGGTGTAAAAGCTGGACAGAACCAAATAAATGAGTCAAGGCAGCTCTCAAAATGGCGTGATAGTGGAGTGACTGGGATGTGTGTGCGCGCGTGCGCTCTCAGGTTGAGGACCTGCAGCTGCTCATGCAGAGGATGGAGAACTGGGCCCACAGGTTGTTCCCCAAACTGCAGTTTGAAGACTTCATTGACAAGGTGGAGAAGCTTGGCACTAAGAAGGAGGTGCAGGTGGGACCACACACGCACACACACACACACACACCTCTAATGAACAGTTTACTGGTTCAGTCTGGACCAGGCACGTTACATGACAACGATGGTCTCATTCAAAGAACAGAAGTTGTGTCCCTCACAAAGCTGCACCATTCATGGAAATCAATCTCAATTTTCTAATGGCAGGAAGGTGAATATTTGTTCATGGTTAATGTGTTTGATAATGATAAGAAGAATAACGTCTCTATTGATATTCTGGTCGTGGCAGACACGTCCTGCCTCCACATCATCATGTACAGATGGAAGAACCCAGAACAAAGATGAGAATGAAATCCATAAAATAATAAAATCATTTGTTTTATAATAACGATTAAAGAACCACCATTCATACTAATATCAGTAAAACATAATTGCTGTCTGTTCAACATCATGCAGCACCACTGCGAGGTCGTGCTCAATTGAATCCCTTCGTTTAAACAATAAAGTCGACAGTCAGGAAGCCTCAGCGTGCTGAGTTGAGCTGATGATGTCACCAAGGCCTTTCATTGTTGCACGAGCCCTGCAGAGTAGAGGTTTTTGGTTCAAGTCTTCTCAACACACGCAGTGTGACCTTCCTGACTTTGAGCAAACGTGACACACGTGAAGCATCGGAGGATCACGCCTGTGAGCGTCAGTTCAGAGACCGCCACTCGGAGTCCTGCACCATTGTCTTTGGGTGTGTTGACCCTGTTTGTCTCCTGGCAGACGTGTCTCAAACGTATCCGCCTGGACATGCCACTGACACATGAAGATTTTACTGGCAAAGAAGGTGAGCTGTGAAAACACACACGCACACACACAGCAAGGCAGGAAAGCAGGCCATCCGTGTTCCAAATGATCAAAGTGTGGAGCCCTGAAGTGCCCATAAATGTTTGTTTTAACTGAACCCTCTTCTGTACCATGACATAAACCAACAGTTTGATTGCTCCGTTGGTTTCTCTAGTCAGTCTCACGCTAAGTGATGTTCCAATGCTAAATCTGAGCCATGCCATACCAAAACCACAACCTGCAATAAACATCACTGATTTATTGCAGGTTGAAAATGTAGGTCACATTTAAGTGATAAGATTCTGGTTCAGGTGACCATGAGACTGCTCCTGGATCCCACATCTTTGGAGATCCAGAACCACTGAGAGGAGCGAGCTTCCCCGATGACCTGCAGAGGCCGATCAGCTCCACCCCGGCACCATCTGCGCCCCCCGTCCCGCCCCCCCAGTCCCTGACAGAGGAGCAGCGCCATCGCATGGAGCTGAACCGACAGCAAGCCCTGGAGAGGAGGCTGGCTCGCCAGCAGCAGCCAGGTCCGGCCCTCTGAGCAGAACCTGTGGTAGATATGAAACCTGAGTCCTGAGCTGGAACCAGACAGCAGGAGGACCCTCACTGCAACAGTTAGTGTTTGGGATGGGGGCACCCAAGTGTTCCAGCCCAGGACCCTCCTCCCACATCTATGGCACGGGACATCTGTGTAACCACAGAAGTAGTGCTGGGATGATGATGTCATTATTGAATGTACTCTCGTGTGTTCATGTCACACTATTGATGAGAAGCTACTTGGCGTGACGATACGACAGTGAGCAGGAAATATCTCGTACTCCAAATGTGTAAAGAGTCTTCTGCTCTGAAAGAGGAAGCTGACTTGAACCTGTTCTGGTTCAACTGAGAGCTCCAGCCGCCATGCTGTCATTGTTCTCTACAGCTGTGCGGTCCGCTCCACTAACGACGCTGCTGTGACTCCGTCCCAACAGATCCCTCCGGCCCCCAGAGCGCCAACACGCCTCTGTCAGCAGACGAAGCCTCGTCAAGCTTCACAACAACCAACTGTAGACATCAGCAGGATTCTGACCTGGAGCCCAGCAACAGCAGCAGCCCCCCACACACCACAGACCAGGGGCCCTCACAGACCCCCGGCCAGGGTGGGCGAGAGGAGAGCTCAGATTGAAGGGAGACCGAGTCCCACTCTCCTAGCCTGTTTTCATGCCGGCTGGTCTACGGATGATGTCATCGCGCTCTGAGGTGTTCATCACCTGGTGAATCCAATCTCTGCTCACTGACCTGGAAGTCAGGTTTTTTTGAGGATTCTTATCAAACTGGCCATTTAATCTGAGCAACAAATTACTACAAATATACATTACTGATGTGAAGTCCGTGTTTTTGTAAAATCGTTCTTATTAAAGTTGGAATAAAGAGTTGTCACGCTGAACCCGGGTTTTGGTCTTCGGACTTCAGTTTCATATTTTGCATTTGCGCTAAAAGAATCAGCCCCTACATCCGTCACAATTTAGGAAGTTACTGACAAGCTAATGAAGGAGACTTCAAATCACAAGACCCCAACATGGCTGCTGGCGGTCGCCATGGCAGCCGTAGCGCTGAGCTTTAGAGGCCAATGTTAACTTCTTCATGTTCCTGTAATCCTTTTCCTTTCATTCTTAGTTTCCTCTTTTCAGCTTGAAATCTTTGAACATGGCAACATGACGCATTGCTATATCACCCCCCCCCCATGATAAAAATACTGTGCATCATCAACTTAGAAATAAAGCAACTTTTATGCATCAACCATTTCGATCCACAAACGCGAATATTGGGAGACCTTTATTAACTGATGTGTTTTGTGAGTGAGTCAACAGGTGGGGGTGAAGAGCTGAGAACCTCTGGTCTCCTGCTCTCGGTGCTCCTGAACCCAAGGTGCTACGTGGAGCTTCACCAGTTTCATTTCATTCTGCTCAGCTCCTTTTTCCCACCACCAGTGTGTTGTTGCGGACGTAATCACGAGGCTTGTTCCTAAAACACGTCATCCGAAGCGCCGCCAGGTCTCTGTAAGACTTCTAATACCTGAGCTAAAGGAGCTCCCAGCAGCTTTGTGAAGAGCAAACTAAGTGAGGAAGTCAGAGAGGAAGTGTTTTCTGAACGTGGCTCCAGAATTCTAACTCAGCACGTCCCTCCGAGGTACACACACACGGCCAGCCTGACGCTGGTCCGACGAGCCGGGATCATGATGCTGAAACACGCTGGTGTTTGTTTCAATAATCCATCAATAATGTCTGGATGTCCGGCTGCTTTAGGCGGTCGAAGCACAGACCGGAGCCCTCGTCTCCAGGTCCACCAGGGCCAGCTCTCGGATCTCCTCCAGCAGCGAGTACAGATTGGGGCTTTTGCTCTGACAGAACTCCCTCTCCTCTTTGGAGAGTTTGGGGCACCGGGCCGCCCTCTCCTGGGCCTGCTGGGATGCCTCCTCGGCCTGACGCACCACCTCCTGCACCAGCTGACTCCGGCCCCGAGAGTGGGTTTGCGGTGGCTCGGTGGTCTGGTGCAGCTTGTTGCTGATGACCTCAAGGTTGAGGGCGTCTGCGTGCCATCGCGATGACTGGACAGAAACACGAACCTGAAAGCAGAGGACGAACGTTACACCGCTTCAGCAAAGAGCCACCAGCAGTTACTGCTCAGCTCCTCCGTTACTGACGCTACAGATGAAGCTAAACCAGCTGACTCAGCTTGACCCTTCCTACTGATCCACGGCTGATGGTGACACCAGGAAACACCTGCCCACAGAGGCAAGGACGAGCTCACAGCCCCGTCATGACAGATCTCAGAGACTCACAGTGATGTGACCAAACAGTGAAAAGGTGGAGGTGCCGACACTGGAGGTGGTGGTGATGTGGTCCGCAAATCGTCGCACAGAACCACTGTGCCACTCACAGCTGCCGTCCGGCCCGACCGTCACCACCTGACCCTCGCGGTTCTTCATGTAGACCGGGCCCTTCACACCGTACCTGAGGAGATGGGCGGAGTCAGCACAGCTGGAGGACCGACTCAACACAGTCCAGTTCTTGATACCTCAAAGATTCAGATTCAGAGACAAAGATCCCAGCTGGAATCTACTTTTTCTACAATTGCACAGACCAGCTGGAACTGATCATGGACCACGAGGAGGAGCTGGGCTCAGCAGGGCTGAGGGACCGCACGCCATTGTTTTTCTTTTACTGACGGAGAAATAACCTCACACCACAGAGATCAAGACAGATTGATATACTAACAAGTATTGTGTTCCAGAAACACTGAAAATCTTCTCTTTAGAACAAAGGTGCTGAGCTTCCATATTGGGGTTTCAGTGCAGAGAAGTCTAAATGTTGACTTTGGTCTCTTCAAATAAATTTGAAGACAAGAAAACAGCAGCCGTACGTGCAGAAAATCCCTGAGAGGAAATGTGAACAAGTCTAACGTGTCAGTAGGTTCAGCTCCTTACTGAGGAACGAAGACCAGCAGGCCATTGTCTCGGATGGCGTAGATGACAGCGTCAGCCACGCAGCACGGGTCAGTCTGAGGGTCTCGCTCCTTGAAATACAGACACTGAAACAACTCGGTGGACAGCTTCTGGGCCTTCTGGGCTGCCTGCAAAGGTCACACAGAGGTCAGGGTTGATCTGTCCACTTGACTGGCACTAAAACACCAGGACCCAACTGACCCGGTTCTTGTTGTTGATATGGTGGGCCATTTCCTCCACTTCTCTGTTACTGGCCAGAGCTCTACCAGGGCCCCGCCCCTTCTCCATGTCAATGGCAGCGATGAGAAGTCGGTGAACCGCCATGTCAGCGTATCGTCGGATGGGTGAAGTGAAGTGTGTGTAACGGTCCAGAGCCAAACCTGAAAGACAGACCAGGGTCAATAAACTGGTCCCCCCCCCCCCCCAACAGGACTGAGCTGAGGAGTCAAAGGGTTTGATCGCACGGATCATTTCACCCTGGACTGTTTGTGCTGTTAAGTGTGGTTTCAGTGCGTCTGTTAGGAATTCTGATTTTGAAAATGTTTGGCTGAGACACACACACACACACACACACACACACACACTAAGTACAGTAAATACCAGCTCAAATCAAAACCAATAGACATGTTTAAAGCTCAGTCCTGAATTAAAATCAAATCTGCGCACCGTAGTGGTAGTAGTGGTCTTGAGCAAGCGCTCCCGTGGAGAAGTAAAGAGCCTGAGACATGGCCTGGGTGGCCATCATTCTCAGCAGCCTGTTCACCAGAGGGTCCTGGGGATCCACAGCCTGGTCCAGAGAGTCGGCTAAAGCCTTATTGGACCTGGAAGGACAATCAACTGTTTCTGTATGTTCCACATCTGTATATGCACAGACGCCATGATGGAGGAAGCTGCACTGACCTGACCTGACCTGAACATGCAGTTCTTCTTTCTGACTGAAAAAAGCTGGAGATTCTGACTTTTGTCAGGTTGAAGGGATTCTAAGAATAGCTGCTAATTAATGTGAAGACTGGTGAAATCAGTTGTGCAGCAGGTATAAGACTGAGCTGAAGGAGGGATTACACAACACGATCATAAAAAGTGGTCCTCATCAGTGCTGTGACACCAACCGGGTCTACACACACATGCACACACACACATGCACACACACACACACAAAACAAAACTGCATGTGAGACCTGGTGTGGATGGTGAAGCCCTTGGCCTTGGCGCTGTCCACCAGCTGGCTAAAGAACTCGTGGCGTGGTGGTGGGTGATGCCGCAGCAACGCCTGATGAGGAAAGCTTTCCTGGATTTTGCGCGCCACCCAGTGGTTGGCATAAATCATGCACTCTGCCACGGTCTCATGCACCTCCAGGGGCTGGCGAGGAACCAGGGCCGTGATGTTCCTTTGCTCATCCAGCTGGGCGCGAACCTGGAAAAGACCAGGATGAACCCAAACTTAAATGTCCAAATCTAGCAAAGGCACCAACACACGGGCACGACTGCTCGTCTGGAGAAGAGTTTGGACATCCTTGTGTTTGTAAAATAAGTGGAAAGATGTTTTTCTACACGTTAAGATTCATCTTCTCGTTCAGCTCTTAGCAAGCAAAATGTGACTATAAAACTAAGAACCAGAAGTTCCCATCAAGAGATAAAGATGTTTTGTTCAAAAAACAAAAGAGCATGATAAATGGGAGCCAGCGAGAAAACAAGACAATGGATATCAATAAATAAAAGGCGGCATGGCTTTGATCAGGGTTGTCACTGGCACAGACGTAGTAAAAGAATAAACTACTTCACTTGGAATTACCAGGACTGGGGACCTGTAGTACTTCCTACTGCGTGTCTACCACATGAGCAGGAGAGGCGGTTCCAAATGTGTACCAAGTGCTGCTTCTATAAAATAATAATAACAATAATTTTCCCCTATTAAACCATCACTAGAGGCAGGACAAACCACTCGTACCTCTACCCCTTCCAGTTCCAGCGCCCCTCCCTGGTCCCTCTGTGCCCGGAGGTGTCGAGCGACATGCGTCAGCCTCTCCAGAGACTCCACGAGCTGAGCAAGCTTGGCGTCCCTCTCATCGGAGCCAAGTCCAGCAAGTTCTGGTACCTCAGCCTGCTCTCCATTCAGGAGGGCCTGGGCCAGCTCGTAGTGGAGCTGGTAGGAGGAGCGGATGATGGTCCGCCCGTACCACACCTTGCTGACACTCAGGGTGAGTGAGTCCAGCTCCCACATCACGCTCATGGCATACCTGGTGAGTGAACAACACATTTACAGATGTGTATGGATGTGCTGACAAATGTGGGCTAACGAGTCCACCGACCTGTCGACTCCCCCCAGCAGAGAGCAGACGTCCGCACTCAGAACCGCTGGCAACATGTCGTACCTGCGGTCTGCCAGGTAGCAGGTCGTCGCCCTGACAACAACACAAGGGCAACACGTTGAGCCTTTGCTGTAAATTATGTGGAGCTCCACCACGTGGAATTTCCACCTTAAATCATTCGCACCACTTAATAAATCATAAGCTTGTTAGTTTGGCTGAGGCCATTCACAGTTTATCAGTAATTATTGATAGTGCTGTGGAACAAATGAGGGTGGTGCTTCTTTCAGCCATAAAGAACTGTTGTGAAGGAGTCCTGACAGCGAGTGCAGACCCTGACACGTCCTAACACCGTCGAGCCCAGAGACCCACGGTGCACGAGAAGCAGAGACCTGTTCTGTGGCTGTGGTCACGTCGGCACTGTCTCCCGTCTCACCGTCTCCTGTCTCACTGTCCCAACCATATAAGATCAGACATGAGAACAGTGACAGGACCCCAGCACAGGACAGTGGAGTCTCTTAGGGGAACAAGGACCAAAAATAATAATTAAAAAAAGAGACTATCTGATGAGCACCAGAGAGCTTCGGTCTTTTTATCGGCATGGTTGGCCCAGCAGACCAACTGACCAATCCAATATTGCTCTAAAGAATGTCCATACCTTTCTGGAAAACATCTTTGGATCCGGGGGCATCCCTGATCCTATCATAGTCCTCAGACCAGCAGAGATTTTACTGCATTGGTCAGAGGTGGTTTTAGTTGCTGAAGCTTCTTTTCCAGGATCATTTCTGACTTTGACTACACCTTCAACATTCCTCTGACACATGACCCACGTGTCGCACAACACTGACAACTGAGGAGCATCGGTTTTGAGCTCACATTACGCAATCTTGAGGCCATGATTTCCAGACTGGCAACAAAACAGAAATTTTAAGGGTTTGTGTGACTGATGCAGAATCAAATCAGGAAGAAACTTTGTGGCACCAACGGAAGCCTAGAGCACTCGATCCAGGTGGTTCTGTGCTCCAAGTATCTGTGAGCATTCATCCAACCAGCTTCCTGACCTCGCATGGGCCTCCAAGTCGGTGAGGGCGCCCTCAGTGACAAAGTGGGTGACATCAGCAATGTGGACGCCCAGCTCCAGCAGCCGCCCTCCCGCGAGGCTCTGCACCGACAGCGCGTCGTCTACGTCCTCACAGCCCAGCGGGTCGATGCTGAACACCAGGTGACTCTCCCTGAGGTCCCGCCGCTCAGCCACCTGGGCGGGATCAACTCTCCACGGCTTCTCAGGAGAGCTGACGGGCATCTCTCTCAGCTGAGGACGGACAGACATCAGAACCTCATCGTAACACCAGTAAATCTCAGAAGCACCACTAGAGCTAGCAGATGTACACACAAAGTACTAAAATAGTGAAACCCTGCTGAGAGGTGCACTGTGTACTTCACCACAGGCCTTTACTACACTCATGAGCAGCAGGAGTCTGAGCATGAAGAAAAGGTCACGTGGGCTCAAATACTTGCTGAGTGAAAAAAGAGGCCGGTGACCATAGACTGGATATGTGCCATAGCATAAAGGACAACAAGAGCGATTAAATATGTGACACTATTGTCTCCAGTCAGGTGGTTTAGAACAGGAGGCACCAGACGGACCCACGTGCCCTGACACGATTGGCCTCTGAGTGGCAGCATCACCACGTTAGACATCTGCTGGCCATCGTGAATGAGAAGGAGTGAAGAACTTCAACAGCCAAGTAAGGCAGCCATTGTTTTGAGCCACAGCCACTTTGTAAAGAGTCCCATTCCTCTCCTTCTGGACTTGGTTCTGATCCGGTGAGAATGAGTGAGAATCATCTTCCTCTCTGACCTGCGCATCTGAGAATGGAGGCACGTGGATGCAGTTCTCGATGAGGATCGTCTGGACCTCCGTCTCGAGCTCTCCAGCTCGACCCAGAACACGCACGCTGTGTCCGTTAGGATACAGTGACGTGCTTTCCCACGAGTCAATGCGCACCACCACTCTGTAGTCCTGGGTGAGGAGAGGGGGGAGACGAGACAATGTTTTTCACCACTGGGAACATTGTGAAGTCCACAACCTCGTTAAGACTGTTCTCCCAGCAGCTCTCTCCTTACAGGTCAACTTGAGGGGCAAACACACTCAATTTATTAGGGTACAACGAGATACTATACAAGTATCAGGCACTGATTTTGCCTAAATATCACTTCAGGCACATTCCATGATGGAAATATTAATGGATTTATGGAGCTGTGGTTATTGCCACCATTAATAAGACCATGGAAAGAACGAGCAACAGACAATCCAACCAGTCACTTTTCATGTCAACACCACACAAAGCTCCTGCAGCAGAGACGGTCTTCATCCGCCCCCGTGTGTCTCTTGTTCTAGTTTAGTCTCTCGCTCCCCTGGATGCGTGGAGGGTCAGTAGATGGAGGAGATGTAGTAGTCTCTGACTTCCCTCCCATCCATGACTGTCTGGAAGTTTGTGCATGTGAGACACACGCCCCCTTCCCACTGCACATTCAGGTTCTTCAGGCTCAGGTAAACCCACAAACAAAAGGCCAACTGATCCTCTTCCAAGGAGGAGGAGCTGAGGAGTTGCCCTCTATTTTCCTTGGTAACATGTTTCTTTCTTTCTTTCTTCACGTGTCATGTTTGACATCACTGCACAGCACTGGGACGCAGCATCGTGGGCTTCTATTCAAGCCTCGGCAGCTGCAGTGAGAGCAGCGTGCAGGACAGTTCCCGTGTTCCTGTTGCATTTCTTTGCTCCTGGCTGTTTTTCAAACTCAACACTGACCTAACAAAGTTAGAGCATCGCTGCTTGAATTTGTGACCGAGGTGACAAAAAGTCACGCTTTCTTTCCTCCACATTTATTGCTGATAGCAGAGCTCTGACCGCTCGTTCAATGGCTGTCCAGGAGTGGAAGCGTTGGAACCCAGCTGTAAATTACTGGGTTCACTGGGAATTCGTGTCCCATCGATGCTGATCGGTGTCTGCTGCCGTGTCATTTGACCCAGGACTCAATGCTGATTAAAGCTGCTCCCACTGCAGAAAAACTCGGATGCAAGCGAGTTTTTTGGCCGGCTTTAGTCAATGTGGTGTGTGGGGCGGCGCGTAACCCTGGGATGACGGGACAGATGTTGTAAGCAGTGGGAAATCCTGCTTGCCTTGCCTGCAGTAGTTCTGAAACTGGGGTGTGGGTGAGGGGTGCAAGGGACAATGTGCCAGCTGGAAGGTAGAGGCTGAACCAAAATTATGCTGCACTAAGTATCTGATCACATCTCAACAAAGGTGCCATTGCCATTTCATCCATCGCACTGCTGCAACACTGCAAAGTGCCATGACTGCAGAGGAGCAACTTCCCGGCTCATTCGCATGCATCTCGTACAGTCGAATGTAAAGTTCCGCTCTGATGGCCTCTTTCTCGTTTTTCTCTGTTGCAACAATAATTAAGCGTTGAAAATGAACTTGGAGTGGTGACATGAAAACATGGACCAGCGCTGACGAACAGCCGATATGGGTTACTGCAACAGCAGGTAGCGCTGGTCAGTTACCGCCGATCCATTGCTTTTTCAAAAATTAAATGAGAATTCACGTAGAAAACTACTAAGGAATTACGGTCACTTTTTCCATTGATGATGTCAGAGTGGCCTGGTATCATTAGCTAAGTGCTTGTTTAGATCATACTAACAATTATCACACAGTCATCATGTTGCTAGTTAACTACGTCAATCAATCTAGCCAGTCAATCGGACGAAGCAGACCTGCAGAGCATCCGCCTGCTGCGTGCTGATGCGGATCTTGGGGATGCGATGGTCCCAGGGCACAGCCAGGATGCGCTGGGAGTTTCTGCTCTGGGACTGAGTGCCCTCCCTCGGGGGGAAAGTTACCACGTAGTCCCTCCAGTTCCTCTGCAGGATCCCGACAACATGGGCTGAAAGTTTTATGGATCACATGTCAGTACAGACCCGGTCAGCATGACACAGAAGCCTTTTGGCTCCCAGCTATCTGCAGATGCAGTGTTTGAATCAATGCATTCGATGAAAACTGTCAAATGAGTAGTAAAGAACAGCTTACTAAAAAAAAAAAAAAAGGCATCAAAACGTATACCATAGAAATGTACATCTATCTGTAGCAGGTATAGAGAGATGGAGCAGCAAATCCAGTGAACGCCTCATACTTCAAGTATCTCATGTTTAGCCACAGAGTCGCTCCGACTGCTCCAAATCTTAGAGAATTCTCTCTTGGTGGAACTCCAAAGCTGCACCACACCTGTCGAGTTGTTTAGGAGACTCCGTTGATGAATCGACAAACCAAGAAGGACGGAAGTAGAACTCAGTCGCACCTGTAGGCATGGGTTTACTCTCACTGTCCCCGCCACTCCTCTCCTCTCCCTGTCCCTCAGTCAGGGCCGTGACCTTCCCTTTCCACTCACTCTTTGGCAGCAACTCAACCACCACCATGTCACCATGAACAGCTCTGTTCCGATTCTTAGAGCCACACACCAACACCTCTGTGCTCAGGCCTGCAACACATGAAGAACAGAGTGATGGCAGACAAGATGGAGGAATAGGGAGTGAGGAAAATGGATTAAAAAAAAAACAAACAACAGGAGCCAAAAGCAGCCATCAGATGAGATGAGATGAGTTCACTTTGCTCCGGTAAAGGCTGAGGAGAAACATGCTGTGCTGTGACGCACCCGTGTCCTTGTTGTTTGTGAGGCCCTCTGGTGTGATTGACGCTTCCATCTGTGCACGGTGCTTGTTGACTTGCAGACTTCCCTGATCAAAAGAGGAAAAAGTGTCATGCATTTTGGTTTCAGGAGGATGTACAGTGAGTTCTCGTCTGTCAAAGTCCAGCTGGAATAAAATTTCATCATCCCTCTTTTATCCAAAATAATACCTACATGGTTTAGAAAAACATCTTTTTTTCATCTTTCTGGGAAATAAACTTAGTGTGCATCATTTAAAGCCAGAAGAGCCGACAGTGGAGTCCAGAGCCACAGAGCCTCACTTCGTTAGCTTAGCTGCATGAACCCCAGCAGTGGGACAGCAGAAGTCATCAAATACACCTCTCTCATTTACACAATCACCGTTGTATTTGACGGACTGTTGGAAGTTACAAGATGTTATTTATGTAGAGTCCACACACCCAGAGCAGCAGCTGGGAGACTGAGAGGGGTCAGCGTGACTGCTGTGCTCGTCAAGTTTCCCCCAACAATTGTCCATCTAAACCCAAGATGGACCCAGAGTCATCAGCTCAGAGCGCCAGCCTTTCTGGTGGCTTCCCCTCCACCCGTGTCCCAAGTGTCCTGTCACATGTGTCAACTAAATGTAGTAAAAGACACCTGGCACCTAGAAACACAATAATCTGCATTTGAAGCCCCCACAAGTGAGCGACCAGGTCTACAAGTCCCATCCCATCCCTGATGGCTGCTGGGGTTTGTTCGTTTGAGTGGAACTCTGTGTTGGTTTCAAGTGGTTCTCTTGTCAGCAATGTTAGATGCTGGTTGATACAAGGGTTACACTGTACATCCATACATGGTTGATACCAGTGTTCCATGAAATAGTTGACACTGTATTTGATCTTAGTATTAACTGAAAAAGACCTCCTATTAAATACCCTAAAGTGAGAAGTGAAAGTTACAAATGATTTTGACCCCTTCTTTCATTAGCAAACCAAGACTGGGCTCTAAGAGAGCAACTAAAGGCCAAAGACAGACAGCAAAAAATAGCACTTTACAAACTCTACAGCCCACGATCTGGTATGAGGGCCTTCTTCTTTATCCAGCTGGACGCTTCAGTCCACAAAAAGCAGATAAGACAACATGAAGCTCTTCTGGTTCAGCAGGCCCGTTTGTGCTGAACTCCAAGTGTCCAGCTTTGTGCTGTTTTAGCTCAAATGAAGTGTTGTGGTCTGGGACAGTTTTAGTGAGGTTAGCCGTTTGTCTCCTTTAGCTTCAATGCTGGCTGAAGTTTTCTGTGGTCACCCAGAAGTGATGCAAAATCTTTGAAGGGCAGCGATGTAGCGCATCAGTGCTTGTCAAGATTTTAATAGCAAGGTTAACTGGAACACCCCCGTGGTACCTGAATGTAGCGTCCAGACTTGATTCCAGCCTCCAGGACCTCAGCAGGTAGATGTTCGGCGTACTCTCGCTCTGTGCCGTTGTTCTCCTTCTCCTGCAGCGCCTGGGAAATGGAGCTGTACAGTTCATGGGCTGCATGCAGCTCCACCCAGAAGTTCTGTAAATAATCCTGGCAAATAAAGACACGTGGGGGGAGAAGCGTTAATTGGAACAGATGAAGCAGGTGCAAGACGGGTGTTTGCTCATGACGCCACACAAGAACCAGACGGTACCAGGTCCTGGTCATTCAGGCATCGTGTACCTGAAAGCAGTTTTAGGGACTTTTTGTTCTTGATTTCAGTTCAGACTGAAAAGCTGCTGGTGCTCATTTCCTAGTTTCCCTCCAAAGCGACGTTCTTTAACATGAACCCTGCGTAGTAAAGACGAATGATTGTGCTGATATTCAATATCCCACTTCCTATTTTGATTTTGAACATACAGAATACAAAATGTTAAGATTGTGAATGAGAAAACAATTGTTTCTCTTAATTCCCAAAACATTTTGAATAAAATAATTGTTGGTTGTGGCCCTAAATTATGCATGTCAAAAGTTTTAGAGAGTGCATGTCCGTTCTTAAACTGCTCGATGCTATTTTCTACGCGTGTGCCATGAAAGACATGATAATAAAGAAAACATCATTATTAATAGTACTATATTTATCTTTAACAGATTAAGAGCTTATTAAATGAAACAAATAAAACTTGACTTAAATGACGTAAACCATGGACGGTTGGTCTCCTGTGTTTTCCACTGAGTAAAGCAGTAGCCTGACTAAACCCCTGCAGCACAGGGGGCAGGCATCACAAGAACAGCACTTCTCTGAACTTCATCGCCGTGGCAACAGAGACCTGGCTGACGCTGTGAGAGGGATTGGTGCAGGTGAGTCATACCTGGACAGAGATGACGTAGACTCCAGAGTTGAGGCTGCTGTACTGAGTGATGGTGTCCTGGTCCTCCGTGATCATCACAACATCCTTCATACCCGCCAGGTGGTTGTAGTACCAAACGGCTGCAGAGTAAACACACCTACACATATGTTTCACACACAAATATTGCGCGCGCACACACACACACACACACACACACACAAGATAGAGTGCACGTTTATACCCTAGAGGTGTAATATAAAGTGTAGTTACTGCTGCACAGGAAGAAACGCCAGCTATCAATCATAATGACGGACAATCAAAGGATCTAGACGTGAGTCATTCACAGCTCTATTTACTTTTTAACACGTCAGCCAACCCGCATTCCGACTAAACCTGCTGGTATTGACAGTATAACTGATGTCAGCCAATAGCCGATGATATAAATACCACCCTTGTATCGAGGACTCCTAGTTTAGCTCCCAATGTGCTGGTGAGGGTGACTGGAAGCTTGTAATGACCTCTCACCTGGTCTGCCACCTTTCCTGGCTCTCCCCCTTCTCTCGTGGGCAGTAGGAATACCTCTGAAACTCATTGGCAAACAGCACGCAGTCGTGTCGGGGGTCCTTCAGCAGGTTTCGCAGACGGTTGTATTGCCTAATCAGAGACACATCCAAGGCAACACTGAGAAACACAAGATCCTGGTGTAAGACACCAAGTCTTCCTGTAGATTACAGGAGCACTCCAGCTTCGTTGCTTTCTTGACATGACTTCGATGAGCAGATAAATAACCACAGCCATGTCCATGAGGCAAGTATGAAGCTGCGACCAGGAGAGGAGTCAGCTTGAAGCAAAGCTTCCCCAAAAAAATTGTAGTTTGGCTTCAAAGAACTGACAAAAGGGAATCTTGAGTTCATGAAGAATTCTTTTCCCGACTGTATCAAACTGGTTGGTTATAGTAGGTTTGCAAGTCGCTTAAATCAGCGTGTTTGTGGATTACTGAGTGCTGGGACTGCACTCAGGAGTTTGTAAACAGACATTTGGGTTGGTTTTGCTTTTTTTTTAAGCCATTTGCCGCCATTAGCTACATATTTACATGGCTGGCTCTTTCTGCATTCTGGAGTCACAAAGAAGTGATACAGCAGTGAAAATGTCGCTGTGAGCTCAAGACACCTCTTGCTCCTGACTCTGTCCAAGTAGAGCAAGTCCAGCACCTCCCTCCTTCAATGAACCTCCACCCAACAATTCTCCATCAGCAGCACATCCTGCAACAGCAGCCACCAGAACCTTCCTTTACCAGCAGGAAGGTGGAGCAGATCCAGGATCAGTGGGGACGGAGAGAGCAGGAGAGCAGGACAGAGACAAAGACAGAGAATGGAGGAAGACAGAGAGACAGAAGGAAAGAGAGGAACAGAGATAAAGAGAGAGAGAAAGGAGGAGAGACTGATGGACAGAGACAAAGACAGAGAATGGAGGAAGACAGAGAGACAGAAGGAAAGAGAGGAACAGAGATAAAGAGAGAGAGAAAGGAGGAGAGACTGATGGACAGAGACAAAGACAGAGAATGGAGGAAGACAGAGAGACAGAAGGAGAGAGAGGGACAGAGATAAAGAGAGAGAGAAAGGAGGAGAGACTGATGGACAGAGACAAAGACAGAGAATGGAGGAAGACAGAGAGACAGAAGGAGAGAGAGGGACAGAGATAAAGAGAGAGACAGGAGGAGAGACTGATGGACAAAGACAAAGACAGAGAATGGAGGAAGACAGAGAGACAGAAGGAGAGAGAGGGACAGAGATAAAGAGAGAGAGAAAGGAGGAGAGACTGATGGACAGAGACAAAGACAGAGAATGGAGGAAGACAGAGAGACAGAAGGAGAGAGAGGGACAGAGATAAAGAGAGAGAGAAAGGAGGAGAGACTGATGGACAGAGACAAAGACAGAGAATGGAGGAAGACAGAGAGACAGAAGGAGAGAGAGGTACAGAGATAAAGAGAGAGAGACAGGAGGAGAGACTGATGGACAGAGATAAAGACAGAGAATGGAGGAAGACAGAGAGACAGAAGGAAAGAGAGGGACAGAGATAAAGAGAGAGACAGGAGGAGAGACTGATGGACAAAGACAAAGACAGAGAATGGAGGAAGACAGAGAGACAGAAGGAGAGAGAGGGACAGAGATAAAGAGAGAGAGAAAGGAGGAGAGACTGATGGACAGAGACAAAGACAGAGAATGGAGGAAGACAGAGAGACAGAAGGAGAGAGAGGTACAGAGATAAAGAGAGAGAGACAGGAGGAGAGACTGATGGACAGAGATAAAGACAGAGAATGGAGGAAGACAGAGAGACAGAAGGAAAGAGAGGGACAGAGATAAAGAGAGAGAAAGGAGGAGAGACTGATGGACAGAGACAGAGACAGACTAGACTAGACTGTTGACTAGAACTGGTAGCAGAGTCCAGGAGAGACCTGGTCTCTGCTACCAGTTCTAGTCAACACACGTGGCAGCAGCGTTCTGGACCAGCTGGAGAGTCTTTAGGGACTTGTTAGTCCAGCCTGGTAGGAGGGAGGTGCAGTGATCCAGCCTGGAAGTGACAAAAGCAGGGACTAGTTAATAAATGCTGTAAAAAGGAGGGTTTTCAATGCCAGTGACACATAAGCCTGTCAGTGACATTCACATCTGCTAAATGAAGCAGTGCTGACGAAAGGGAGCATTCATTCAGGTCACAGATTCTCTGTAAAGGAGCTGCTGAATGTGGAGCCGTGAGTACAGCTGCATGGCCGGAGTTGACCCCCCGTCAGGCCCATGGACAGGGGGATACATGTCCTGTTAAATATCCTTATTAGGATCCCGGTAACAGTTAGCTTGTTAGCTCCCGGACTTTGGTGTTTTCCTTTCTCAGCCACACAAGCTGTGTATGTCTACTCCTCCTCCTCAAGGAGTATTTCCATTTAAAATATAATCCCTCAAGTACTAACATTTCGATGTCAAAATTAATTGAAATATTACCTCCTGCAATAACTACTAAAGAAAGCATCTGTGTCTGATCCACATTAAAGTTGCATCATGCTCATGTAAACAGATTTCAGAGGTGTAATAGCAGCATCTGGCCACCAGGCAATGGTTTAAGGAGCACTGGAGTCACTTCGTAGCTGTGCGTTCTCTGAGTGGGGGATCTACTGTAAACATTAATATCGCTCGATCATGTTCAAAATCACGATTGCAATAAATTCAGATTAACAGCACTTCCCTAATTACCACTATCACTTTCATTTGAAAGGCCAAGCCCATTTATGGCTCAACTGTCGTTTATGTACATAATACCTGCGGTGCTCATGGTCCGCTGAGTATAATGTCACCCCATAGATGCGTCTCTCACTCACTCACTCACACACACTCACTCACACACACACACACCTTGTTCCTATGGCCTGACCTCCCTTTGTATTAAAGTGCAATTATAGACACAGTATGGCATCAGCATCAGCGCTTCCAGCTCCATCCACCTAAAACTCACCAAAGTGGCGCCTCGTCATATTAATGATGCAACATTCCAGAATGGCAGTGTAAGCAGAAATCAAAGACAAACTGGAATAAAACCAGAGGTCACGTGGGACTCTTTATTTTACAAAGTTCATCAAGTTTGTCAAAAACACTCCTGCGTGTTTGTGCAGGAGCGATATAGCAAGTCACAGGCCGGCTCTCATTTCGCTCCATCAGCAGAGGCTGGCTATAATGAGGCTGACCCCTGCTCACACTTGACACACTTGTGCAGGCAGGTTTTCATTAGAGGCTAAATTCAAACCTGGCCTCAGGAATTAAAAGGTGTCAAACGCAGAAGGTGGACAGTCGCCTTTGTATTTGCCCGCAGAAAGATAATCCAGTGACGCTGAGCGGCACCCTTCCTAACCGTTTTCCTCAGACCCTTTGGTCCACAGCTCAGCCCAGAATTAAAATTCTCAACTAACCTCCACGTGTGTAAATGTGGAGGTTAGCAAGTTAAGACACAACATGAATATCAGTTCTCCGTTCTACAGTCTCACCCTGCAACCCATCTGGGCTGTCGTTCACTGCATAAGTCACTACATTCAAAATGGGTGAACTGGTTTTCATCGTGTCGAGCATTTTTTCCCACACATTTTTAAGCACAACAGTTAAGTGACTGAAAATGAAAAGAGAAATAGGAAGAGGGATGATTTCATATTCTTTCTTTTGTGCTGCTGTAAAGCAGTCTTGTCTTTTTCGTGTCTGTATTGCAATGACATGGATTGTCACCAAAATACAATAAAACAATAAAGCCTAAATGGGAATCGGCCCAATTTCTTGCAATCAATCCCCCACATGCAGTAACACACAGACATACTGAGAAAGTCCTGCCAATTAAAACACTTTTTTGGCTTTGCACTTTGACTGTCTCTTTACTGACATGAGGACTTGTCATTCCGAGGCACTGACACGCGGTTATCTTGAGGACGATTTGACAAATGTACCAAAGTGTGAGAGAGAGACTGCAATCTACAGCAGCACAAAGTGCCCAGTGAAAAGGTTCCTAAAGACGAAAGGCCACACACATCATGACTTGAGTGACTGACCAACTGACATTGACCTGCTGTAGGGAGACATTTCGCTGCACTTGAGGGAAATAAGAGACAGCAATCATAACTACTCCATTTGGAGGCAATTGGAGCGGGAGGGACCTGGCTGCAGACAACACGGCGGACCTAAGCAGGTGGCAGAAAATCCCATGACCTGAATGGCCACAGAAAACACCTGTGGAGGAGCTGGTGGTATTTTGACCAAATGCTTTTCAACACTCATGGTTTAACAGCAGAAGAAGTCTCTCACACAGGAAGCAGAATTCTGCCATTTACCAATTACAAAAAAATGAAGAACCGTCACCTTATCATGGTGGAGGAGTTTGAGTGCCCTAGTGACCTTAGGAGCCATGCTGTTGGGGGCATTTTGCCCCTGGTAGGGTCACCCAAGGCAGACTGGTCCTAGGCAAAGGGCCAGACAAACAATGGTTCAACAGACCCCTCATGGAAGTAAAACCTAGGTGTTTGTGTACCCAGCCCGGAGGGGCACCGGGGCCCCGCCCTAGAGCCATGCCCCCGCCCTAGAGCCAGTCACTGGTAGGGGCTCGATGGCGAGTGCCTGGTGGCCGAGCCTTAGTTCATGGGGCCTGGCCGGTTCTAGCCCAAAAAGGATACATGGACACATCCTGCCATGGACCCAACAACCGTAAGAGGAACCTGAAGGGTCTGGTGCAATGTGGTCTGGGCAGCAGTCCAAGGTGGGGGCCTTGGCTGTCTGATCCCCTGACATGGAAGCTGGCTTTTGGGACATGGAATGTTACCTCTCTGGCGGGGAGGGAGCAGGAGCTGGTGAAAGATGTTGAGCGTTACCGGCTAGCTATAGTTGGCCTCACCCATACATACAAACATCACTCTGGGTCCGGCACCCAAGTCCTTGAGAGGGGTTGGACTCTCTCCTTCGCTAGAGTTGTTCCAGGTGAGAAGCGGAGGGCCAGGGTGTGCTTCTTGATAGCCCCCAGACTCTGCCTCTATGTTGGGGTTTACCCCTGTGGACGAAAGGGTTGCTTCCCTGCCCCTTCAGGTCGGGGAATGGGTTTTGACCGTTGTCTGCGCTTATGTGCCGAATAGCAGTTCACAGTACCCACCTTTTTTGGAGGCCTTGGGAAGGGTGCTGGATGGTGCCCCGACTGGGGACTCCATTGTCCTACTGGGGGACTTCAACGCTCATGTGGGCAACAACAGCATGACCTGGAGGGGTGTGATTGGGAGGAACGGCAGGCCTGACCTGAACCCCAGTGGTGTGCACTTATTGGACTTCTGTGCAAGTCGCAGTTTGTCCATAACTAACACCATGTTTGAACATAAGGATCCCCATGGGTGCACGTTGCACCAGGACATCCTACGTCGTAGGTCTATGATCGATTTTATAGTCGTATCATCTGACCTGTGACCACGTTCTGGACACTCGGGTAAAGAGATCACCACCTGGTGATGTGTTGGATCAGGTGAACCTGTGAGGGTTTGCTGAGAAGGCCTGGTGGAAGAACCTGTCAGAATGATCTTCCACTCCCACCTACGGCTGTGCTTTAACCACATCCCAGGGGCAGTGGGGGACATTGAGTCCGAATGGGCCATGTTCCGCTCTGTCATTGTCGAGGCGGCTGTTGTGAGCTGTGGCTGTAAGGCTGCTGGGGCTGCTCGTGGTGGTAATCCCCAAACCCGCTGGTGGACACTGGAGGTGAGGGGAGCTGTCAGGCTGAAGAAGGAACCTTACAGGGCATGGCTGGCCTGTGGGTCTCCAGAGGCAGCTGATCGATGCCGGCAGGCCAAGTGGTGTGCAGCCATGGCAGTCCCCAAGGCAAAAACTCGGTCATGGGAGGAGTTCTGTGAGGCCATGGAGAATGACTATCAGTCGGCCCTGTAAAGGTTCTGGCAAACCGTCCGTCGCCTCAAAGGGGGAAGGCGGCAACTTGCCCACATTGTGCCCACAACTACACGTATTCCATGGAGCGCGGTGGCAGAGCTCCGGGGGTGGATGAGATCCTCCCTGGGTATCTCAAGGCTTTGGATGTTGTGGGGCTGTCTTGGTTGACACGTCTGCAACATTATGTGGACATCGGGGGCGGTGCTTTTGGAGTGGCAGACCGGGGTGGAGGTCCCCATCTTTAAGAAAGGGGACCAGAGGGTGTGTTCCAACTGGGGGATCACACTCCTCAGCCTCCCTGGAAAGGTCTACGCCAGGATACTGGAGAGGAGGTTCAAGGCGATAGTCGAACCTCAGATTGAGGAGGAGCAGTGTGGTTTTCGTCCCGGCTGTGGAACCGTGGATCAGCTCTTCACCCTCGCTAGGGTGCTGGAGGGGGCATGGGAGTTTGCCCAACCAGCCCACATGTGTTTTGTGGATCTGGAGAAGGCTTATAACCATGTTCCCTGGGGCACCCTGTGGGGGGTACTCCAGGAGTATGGGGTGGATGGCCCCTTACAAAGGGCTGCTCAGTCTTTCTACCGGAGGTGTGACAGTCTGGTTCACACTACCGGCAGTAAGTTGGACTTGTTCCCAGTGAGGGTTGGACTCCGCCAAGGCTGCCCTTTGTCACCGGTTCTGTTCGTAACTTTTATGGACAGAATTTCTAAGTGCAGCCGGGTGGCGGTGGGGGTCGAGTTTGGTGGGGGGAGGATGAGGATGTCGTCTCTGCTTTTTGCAGATGATGTAGTCCTCTTAGCTACATCAAGCAACGACCTCCAGCTCTTGCTGGGACAGTTCCCAGCTGAATGTGAAGCGGCTGGGATGAGAATCAGCACCTCCAAGTCTGAGGCCATGGTCCTAAGCTGGAAAAGGGTGGCCTGCCCATTCCAGATCGAAAGGGAGGTCCTGCCTCAGGTGGAGGAGTTTAAGTATCTTGAGGTCGTGTTCACGAGTGAGGCTAGGATGGAGCGGGAGATTGACAGGCGGATTGGGGCGGCATCTGCAGTGATGCGGATGCTAAACCAGTCCATTATGGTAAAGAGGGAGCTTGGCCAAAAGCCGAGGCTCTCAATTTACCAGTCAATCTATGGTCATGATCTTTGGGTAATAACCCAAAGAAAAAGATCGCAAATACAAGCGGCCGAAATGAGTTTCCTCCTCAGGGAGGCTGGGCTCTCCCTTAGAGACAGGGTGAGAAGCTCAGTCCTTCAGGAGGGACTCAGAGTGGAGCTGCTGCTCCTCCATGTCAAGAGGAGTCAGTTCAGGTGGTTCAGGCATCTGGTGAGGACGCCTCCTTAACGCCTCTCTCGGGAGGTGTTCCAGGCATGCCCAACCGGGAGGAGGCCTCGGGGCCGACCCAGAACACGCTGGAGGAATTATATCTCTCAGTTGGCCTGGGAACGCCTCAGGATTCTCCCGGAAGAGATGGTGGACGTGGCTGGGGAGAGCACAGTCTGGGCTTCCTTGCTGAGGCTGCTGCCCCCGCAACCCGGACCAACCGGATAAGCAGAGGACGACAACGACGATGACTAAGAACAAAGACAGAAAGACAGATCGTTGCCATGACACCTGTTCCTGGGCTGTTGATGGTTCTCTAATCAGACGTGTATCAGCAGACTAACAGGATGTCAGACGGCCAAATTCTACACAATTTTGGTTAGTTGCAGTACAATTCAATCTGATTAAATTGGATGTCATATGTCATAAAAACAGGTCAGGGGATACAACACTCCTGAGTGTCAGAGCAACTGTGGTTGCTACCAAGTGGCTAAAGGGGAGTGTGGTGAGGTGCTGATGAAGTCTCCTCGCTGGGGTCATTGATTCATAGACGTTTGTTGGCCTCAAACTCTTTTCTCCCCACAGCGATTAAACACCTGATGTGACCATCCTATTTCCTACAGGGATTTGGTGGAGGGAACTCACGACTGTGCCAACTTCTGGGAATGCCCACAAAAACACATCCTCCCTGATGCTGTCAACAAGCAACAGACACAAGGGTGACGAGGAGGCCAGAGGTTTGAGCTCCGGAGTGTTCGAAAGGAGTCAAGACAGAAGTAGGAAACATCTTGTGTCTGTATTGTCTCAGACCACGTCATCACGGCAGCATGATGGAGCTGGTGTGGGAGTAAATGCTGGGCTTGTTTGTGTGATGTACCTGCGTCCTTTGCTGTGTTGTACAGCCTGGCAGGCAGTCTGGGTGAAGATGATGCCCTGCAGCTCTCTGAACTCCAAGATCTCCAGGTATTTGGCCACCACTCCCACATCGGGCACCACATAGTGGGTCAAATCTCCAGGCAACAGCTTGCCATCTATTTGGAGAGTAGATAAGAACTAAGAGACAGATCCTTTCCATGGTCCATGTGGCTTCAGTTTGAATGTACAGGCAGTCTGGCATCTGGAGCCTGTCAGTGTCTACGCTGCAGCCATGACCACACAGGGAGACACGCTGCGATAGCAACACTCACGCCGCTGAAATGTTTGATGTTGTGGTTAAAAAGTCTGTTGCTCTTGTTCAGTGTACAAGCCCTTCAGGTTGGGATCAATTCATCAAGAGGAGATAATCTGATGATATTCTGATGGAATGTTAAATCAAATCAACCACTTCCGATACACTTGAGCGGCGTCAGTTTGAAGGGGCTGCAGCAGACATGATGCAAGTGTTTGCATCCCAACACACTTACACACCATTTTCAAACATAAAAGACTGCTGAGTGACTGTGTTCTCTGTCTGAGAGGTTAGTTATGCTTTACAAGAAGGGTTCATACTCATTTTAACCAATGCTTTTCCATGGCTTTTACAACCTCCTCTCCTATTCACATGTGAAAAATACAGAGAGAAATCCCTGTGAAGACCTACCAGTGTATTTTAACTAAAAGTAATGAGTCTACATGATGAAACGTTTACTTAGATATTTGAAAGGCAACTTTTTTATGGCATTTTGTTCATCAAAAACAAGCTGGAATGAAGTGTTTCGTGACTCAGTGACCGAAGGATCCCTGCCAGTGTGCAAGCGTGGAGGACACAACAAACCGCCCTTTCAATCGGTTTCACGTTGATTTTGGATTAATGTTCATCCACCTGTTAAATAGTTGTGTAACACCAGATTATAAATCATTCCTGCATGTACATGAACGGTCCTGACCGCGTCCCTTTAACCTGAGGTTGGCTAGCGGCTCCATCAGGAACCCCACAGCCGGGGAGCTTGTTGTCAGGCCGTCGGCAACAGTGTGTGTCCCTGGTGTTCATGGAGTGTGTCACAGGCTGACAGCCAGCGTGTCCGCCGCCGTCTGGAGCTCGTTTACCGTTCGCACAGTCCCCCAGGCACAGGGCGCTGCAGCATGGTACCCGGTCCCTCAGGTAGTGCTCCCGGACCACACGGACCTTCCGCCCCCGGCAGCTCTTCAGGTGGAGAACCTTCTCCGTCTTAATCATCGCGTCGACTCAGCAGCCGACCATGGAAGTCGCGTTGTTCTCGTTCACCTGCTGCTTTATCCTGACGCGGGAACAGCTTAGTTGATATTTGCGCTCAACTTCGAGGAAGCGGTGCGCGAGGCGAGCGTGATGACGTCACGCCGCCAGCTCCGGTCATGCGCTGTCGGACATGGAGGAAGAGCATGAAATCCTCTCAACAGACGAACCTCTTTGCTGCATCTGAAAACAAAGAAACACGTCCTCGGTGTTGAAGTTTGATTTACGAAAGCCCTTTCAAATCTGAGCTCAACAGGAAATAAATAAATTAATAAAACCAATAAAACCACCGCATGTCCTCGTGCATTAAATCCACTGAGTGAGTAGGAACTTCCTTCTCACCCTCAGGGTCATGACGCCTGTTGTGGAATACGTAAGCCTCATTTTAATGTTCATCACACCTCCGGTCCAAAGGCTGATACGTCAGCACTAAAGCGGAAGTGATGGAGGGAGAACCCTCTCACCGCCCCTGTCCGTCTTTGGCTGCGCCGGGGAGAGCATGGATGAGAGGGAGACTCCAGCTGAGCAGCATCAGCGTAGACAGGCAGCAAGTTGTCAACTCCACCGCCGCCGATGCTCGGGACTTTTCGCGTGTTTCTGGCTCCACGTTAGTTTGTGTGTGTGGCTGTTGTTGTTTTTTAACTGTTTCACCTTTGCTGTCGGCCGCCGTGTTGCGTCTCCAGTCTATTTGCGAAATTGACCATCTGGAGGGAAAGGAACTTTATGTAGGAGGCGTCCAGCAGGTAAGCACCGACGCTGGTGACAGCGATGATTTCATCGTGCCTCTAGTTACTCTTCCCTTCTAAAACTCTGAGCACGCTGGTGTCGTGGGGATTCAAGACCAGTTGGATCTCTCAGGGTCTGATGTTTCCTTCTCTGTAAAATCCCTCTCTGTAAGTTCATTTTTCTGTATTCATCAGATTGTTCTTCTCACTGGAAGGACAGCCCTTCAACCCTTGTATGAAATCCTAACTCCTCGTTTGTATTGGTAGATTCAGGTCGAGTCCACTTCTTATAACATGTGAAGATCATTTAACTCAAGCAGAGCTCATCAGACATTTCCCAGATGGCTCTAAATAAGTGGATTTACTTGATGACATCAGCACTGCCTGTGCTGGAGGCACCGGCGTGAGGGTGGTCTGTACAAACAGCAACAGCAGAAAAGTTTGTCCCTGATTTGGACTGAATGGAGTTTTCCTCCGTGAAGTTTGTCCTTGTTGTTTGGAAGTTGTCTTTCTCTGGATTGCTTTCCTTGACTCCAGAGCTCTGCTGGTGCCCTGGCATCTCCCGTTGACCCCGGCTGACTGCGGTCGACTGTAATCAGGTGGTTGTAGGACACAGGGAGGCAGCAGGACTAAAACAGAGCGGTGAGGTCCAGAAGATGCGTGTGGCCGTGTCCCAGCGAGACATCTGGCTGGTTTTGATGTTAATTAGATCGGTCAGGACGATCATTCCTGTTGTGATTCCTCCATTGATTTCCCCTGAGGCTCCACAGCAGGCAGACTTCCCACACACGCTGATGGCACTGGATGGCGCTGGTGAGCAGGCATGTGAGCCTCTGGCTGCTCTGCAGGCCAGCACTGTACCTACTGTATGGAGGCTTCAGGTGACGTCTGCTGAGAGGTTGCATTCATCACACCGGACCAATCGAATATTCAGGCTACTTTTCATCCTGTGACCTGAGAGGTTGAAGCAAACCGCCAGACTGCGTAGAAACAGTTCAGTGAGTGAGAGCTGGCGGAGAGTGTGCAGGGTAATATGTCATTTGTCACAAATGTTCTCTCTCAATAATCGTAATGCAGCTTTTGACGACTCCTGAGCTTTTACTTTAATTAAATCTTTTACTTTTTAAGATGATGATGTGTGGGTGTGCGGAGGCTGCTGCGGCTGCTGCGGCTGCTGCGGCTGCCCGTGTTAGTGCATCAGCTCGGCTGGAGAATCATTCCAGGACCACAAGGTGCCAAGAGTGTATGGAGAAGACGGCCGCACGGCTAACTCCTCTAAAAAGTGCTCAACCCAAAAAAGCTGCATTCATCTTCTAAAGAAAAGACAAAGTAAATGAGATTGAATGCGGACGGCTGCTGGAGCTCCAGGCTTGACATTAGGAAGAGAGCGGCTCGGTGCTCAGATGCAGGCCTGCCAGACGCATTTATGGTCATAAATTACTTTCTCATTTCAGTTTGGATGACCTACTTTTAATAAAGATCATTAGGGTAAAACATTTGGACTGAAGCAGTGTATTGATTAACAGTTGGGCCATACTGGGGGACTGACAAGTCCGTATTCTGTCAGCCATTATCAACGTCTGCAGCCACTGTCTCTTTCCACGGTGTCGTGTCCCACCTGAATGAGTGACAGTCAGCCCGTCGCTGGTCCACCGCCGCCGCCTGATAGGAGAGGCTGGAGGCTGGAGAAGTCAGGGTGATGTTCCACCACTTCAATGAACCTTTTGTTGAGCAGTTAACTTGTTGCTGTTGATGAAGGCATGAATGTGCTGCAGTGAAAATGTTGTTCATGTCTAATTAAGTTAAAGTCCAGAAGTGAACAGCACTTTTATGATTTTTGAAGTGTAAATGCAGTCCTTAGAGGACCGAAGGTCACGCTGTGGTCCAACCTGCTGATGTATTCCAGCTGACAGTGGATATTTGCTTTATATCCATATTATTTGTGTATAATAAAATTCATACAATGTTTACATACTCACATGTGAACATTGGGAATTGGAACCTTAAATGTTGTTACAGCTAAGACTTCTGGAAAAGCCTTTATTAACTGTATTGTTTCTTTATCATCCCATAAAGACAAAGAGCAAAGATTAGACTTGAGGAAAAGTGGGCCGATGCCAATATCAGTTCATGGGGCTGATACGATCAATGACCAATAAACTGATAACGAGCAAATAGGAGCCTTCATTCCCTCCAGAAACTGAAAGTAAATCCAGAATGGATGAATAAATGTTGCTGGCAGAAGGGAAGCACATGGAAAAATATCAATTTATTGAATTTCCCTCTGGGATCAATAAAGCTTGTATCAATCAAATCTATGTATCTGAAAGGCTCCATGTGAGCCAAAGACAACAAGATGATTCTGAGTTTCAGGTGCTTGTGCTCAGTAACAACGTAGTTGTGAATATTAGACTCCTTTTCTACCAAGAAACCCTCTGAAATCCCAGCTGGACTCTCAACACCTCTTGAAAAATCTGCCAGCCTCTCGCCTTGTATTCAAGAACTCTGACGCGCCGCTGGCTGCCCTCAAGTGACCTCACGGGTCAGAGGTCCCACAGACACCAAGCATCCAATGCTGCAAAGAAGGAAAATGCTAATTTGAGCCTGACATTTCCTGCTGAGTTTTAAACACCTTGAATGCATCATTTGAGGCTTAGATTTCTGCATGTCGGCGTTGCAGAGCTCTGCTTCAGATCTGCAACCTGAAGTGACTTCCTGGTGCTGTGACAAGAGGATTCTGACATGATTAAATGATGTGTAGAGAGCCAGCCCTCAGTGTTGCAGCTACGTCCTTGTGGCTGCGGCGACACTCACATCCATCCACACTTGCGTGAGCCATATAGATCTCACACGTCACTGCTGGACTCCCGATTGGTCGGTTAGCGGTAAACACACTGACAGCAGCTGCTGGCGGAACAGTGGCGTGTGTGGCTGCACACCAGCAACCTTTTCACTCCCCGTACCAGCACTGGTACCTGGGCTTTTAGATCAGCCCAGTTCTGACGTGACACCAGTGCTTCATGTGGTTGTTTTCAATCCACTCCGTCATTTACCAGATGCTTCTATTGAAGCCAGCTTACCTTCGTCAACAGTGGCGAACCAACACATCCTCATCAGCTAAGATGTTCAAAGGAGGGAGTCGCCTTTGTTGATGCTAGAAGGAAGGATGAGAAGCTGAGGAGGTGAGGTGAAGAAGGGTGCAGGTGATTCAGCAGCTCTATATGCCTCAGAGCGCGCACGTGTGTGTGTGTGTGTGTGTGTGTGTGTGTGTGTGTGTGTGTGTGTGAAGAGCAGATCATTCTTTCATGTGTAACCTTTCAAATACGCGGGGTAGGTCTGCGGCCTGTCACACCAGCGGAGCACGGAGGTGTGCTGAGGAGGTCTGAGGCAGGACGCTTGTTCTGCTGGCTTTTTACCGACCGTTGCGGTGTTCTGGATGCACAGTCAATCAATCAATCAATCAGAATTTATTTATCAAGGCAGAAATGCAAAAGCCTTTGGGGGTTTTACGATCAGGACAAGTTGGGACATGCTCCGTTCCTAGAGCCTGGACCAGGGGGAGGAAAATCTTCCTCTTATTCCTTTAAAAGTGAAGAGGGGCAGGAGCGTCATGTTGTGCCCCAGAGGAGGGTCCCTCTCCCAGGAGCAGGCTGTCTTTCATCCAGTTTAATACGCGTTTCCCTTTATTTCACGTCTGTCCGTCAGTGTAGCAGCTCCAGGTGGTTATCAACATCAGGCTTCACTCAAACTTTGCTGGCCGAACAGTGAAAGTGAACAATAGAGAAATGCAAATATAGAAATGTTCTGTATGTACATTTTCTTATCAAACCCCTAAAATTATGACAAAATGTCAACATCAGTCAAACTAATTGCAAACAAAGTTGACAAACCACAATTCACAAGCCGCCCAGTAAAAGATAGATCGGCCTCATTGTCTCCGAGCGGCTATTGGCGTCACTGTCAGAGCGATATCAGATGGGTGCAGCGCAGTAATGATCATGATAATACCCCCCCCCCACACACACAAAGAAAACACTTTGCTCCTCTGTGCAATCACAAAGTCATAAGAAGTGGATTTGCAGCAGACACAGAGGGAGAATATCAGGGAGGCAGCTCACTCTGGGCTCTTCGGGACATGTTGAAGCATCTTTTTGTCCCTGAAATAGAGGATTGAAAGCACTGTTTGTCTCGTTCATCCCCTGTTTCTATTTCTATTCATGCTCATTTTGGAGGGAAAGAAAACCATTTGCCTGGGACAGCTCAGGGCAATATTTCCTGAAGACGTTCTGTTCTACAGACAAATGTGACGCTCCCTCTGAAGGCAGCCAGGACAGTTCATCTGTTTGATTAATATGAATGGTTTGTGTTGATCTGTGACAGACAACAGCCCATAGGTTTATACCTCCAGAATGTGAGGTCACCAGATTCTCACCACTGTGCATTGGTACTGATCCAGTAAATGTAGAGCCGTCAGCCTCCTCTGGCAGCTGGAGGCGGACCTCTGAGTCTGAACAGGCTGCGATGCTCGCCGCCGCCAGCAGCCGCTGTGTTTCCAGTCTGCTGAACCCTTTCAACTGGGAATCCTCCGTGCTCTGCCGGATCAATACATGTAATCAGCGCTGATAAATAGGAGAACATTGGCTGTTGTTTCTCAAGGACATGTTGTATTGGAGTTTCAGTGCTTGCAGCTGCTGCCTTTGCATAGCAAGTTGTTCCTGAGCCTCTGAAGCATTATCATGCACCAGATAAAACGTGATCGCTGGAGGTTGAACGTCTTAAGGGAGAGGAATGAACCCAGACCTGCTCCTGACCACGACGCCGTGGACGCCTGTCGGGCCAGCAGTCACAGAGAACCCTCAACCACAGTGGCAAGCAGCCAGAGATGAAGGCTGAGAGGGAAACGTAATGGAAACAAAATGATCATCCAAGCGTGCAGCGACTACGACGCTGTTATTCCTAAATACTGGCTATTGGACAGATCAGTCGTGGAAATATTGGCTATCCTTAGATATGCAGTATGAAGCCCTAATGATGTGGTCTTAGGGTTGCTTGTTGTCCGTGGATCACCTTTTTATTTACTTCGATTTTGCACATGGAAAAACATTAATTGAGTACATAAACGCGTCTTTGACAGGGGAAGGGAGAGAGAAGATGGCTGTGCTGGTGAGGCGAGGAACCCGGGAGGAGAGGCGCTCACTGCAGCGTGTGGACGAGTTGGGTTTCTGCCTGTGAAGCACTTTGTCAGCTTGTTTCCTGCTTTACAAATAGTTTCATGATGGTGATGGCGATGACGGTTATGAGAGGGGAAACCTAACATTTCAGGGATGTGTATTTGTTGTCTATCATACAAAAACAAACAAAGATACAGGTCAAATGTGTGATTCAGGTGCAGAAGTGAGGGCACTTGCAAAGCGCTAATGTGTCACTGCCGCCTGATGAAATGATGATTAAAAGAAGGCTATTAGGGATTCTGTATTGCTACACTGAGAACATCTCTCTCTCACAAAGAGAATACTACAAGCAGTGATCAGTTTTTAGTATTCTCTTATTTGTTTGTTACTGCTGAATTTTTTTTTTGGCATCTCATTGGCCACATCTGGGCAGCGCTGTATCGGAGCATCACCTACCGGAGAGAGGGAATGTTTTAATCATGAGTTTCTGAGACGTTGTCAATGAGTTTGAGTCTTGTTCTTACTCTCTCAAGACAAGGCAAAGACAAAATGTCAGTCATGAAATTCAAATAACTCACGAGATGGGGGAAAAAAGGAGAGCCCATTAAGGCCAGCAGGCCCTCGGCTCCCAGCCTCGCATTCATCCTGCAACAAAGGCAAACAGAGGAGTAAGGAGAAAAATAGAAAAGCAACACAAAAGACTTTAAAGTGGTTTTGCCTGGTGGGTACTTTGGAGTGGACAGGAAGGAGGATGATGGAGCTGACCATTACAAAACATCATGAAAGCTTTCCTTGAGGCAAATGGATGAGTAATACATTACACACCCAACAGACAAGGGCGCCTCAGCGTATTGTTGCCATGCATAGCATGTAGCTACAGCTCTGACAGTGGTGCAGTGCAGGGCTTGATTGGCCAGAGTTGCTGGGAACATGAATCCACACAGCGGGAGTGTTTCCTGGAGAGAAGACTCACGTGTTCTCTTGCCATTCTCCTTTGAAATGGAGTTGCCGTTGTCATTTTCTCGAGTTCACGACATCAAGATAAATGAATATGTTTCTACACGTTTACACAACGAGGCCTCACGATTGACAGCACGCTTCGGTTATCCTCCATCGTGTCCTCTCGCCTGGGTTGTTGGTTCTTTCAAATATTTTCCTGATATTTTAACAGACTTTTTTATTTCTCAACTCTTTGAGCGGGACTTTGTTCACGCCACCCAGAGGTTAGCATCACCATCCCGCTAACAAAACCTTTTTGTCACGAGTTACTCTTCAATTCCAACTGTTGGATTTTTTGTAAAATTTAAATGCAGCAAATAAACGTGTTAGAAGTGCAAAGCTCATGTGCGCTGAACAAACTTGTCTGTGACAACGGCTGTAGCCTTGTTTAGCCTCTGGTCGCTGCTGGAAGACACTCAAAGATGCGCACTTCACAAATGTGGTATTTTATACTTAAGAACAAAATGTGAAAATGTCTTTTTGTGAACCCTTTGACCTTATTTCAGGTTCTATGAAAAACTGATTCCAAACCCCCAATGATTTTTTGACAGCGGAATGCTGACTTATTCCTGGCTTTCTGGGCTCGCTCCTTCACCACACTCTTGGACAGTAACATCCTTGACAGTTGCGTTCCAGGCCACAGCAGGAAGCTCCCGTGAGCTCACCAGGAAAGGCGGCAAAGGTGAACTCACCACTGATGAGCCTGTGACACAACAGAGACGTACTTGGCCACGAGTCCATTCAAGTCACAGTTTTAATGATTTGATGAAATAAAAACAGACTTGCAGCTCGTCTTGGGACTTGAGACACGTTGAATTGATGACTTGATGCGTTCCGTTTATGTTTTAAGTCAAGTAAATGAAGGAAACATGGATTTACAACTGAGTCCACAGAAGTTAAAAACAGTAAAGGCAGTAACTGTGGTCAAATAATCTAAAACTAAGTGACCCGACTTGCCTTGACTTGAAGCTTGACTTTATTTAACTTGGTCAAGAAAAGCAACGACTCAGGACCTGGCCTAGACTTGAAGGTGAAGGCTTGAGATGTACATGAGCCTTGATGCCATCTCTGCTCCTAAAAAGCTGTTGGACACAACAATGCTACCACCAGGGCGCTGTTGCACACTGCTGTGACGTGCTGCCCAGCACTGCTGGTCCCGCTGCCTCGTCTGCGCTCACACACACGTTCCCTCTCGGTTGGGGCTGAGCCAACCTCACGAAACAAAGTTTTCCTTCCAAGCCGTGTTTGTGCATTAACAGCTGATGGGACAGCAGAAACCATCCCTGTGAGGGAGCGTTTGTGATCCGAGCGCACAAATGCTGTCCCGTGAGAACAGCGTCGTCAGGAGTCCAGAAAGCCTGAACTGATACCTGCCAGGAGTTTGTGTGGGATTTCACACTTGAGTCATTAAACACGAGAGCCTGGAGGGGGATCATCCTTATTATTGCGTTCCTGGTAATAAGTAATGACCTGCTCTGGGAGACAAGTCAACCCAAATCTTTACCTGAGATAACCTGCTGACAGAGAAGAGCCGCCGGTGCTGAGGAAAGAATTTATTTCTGCTGTTGCACTTCGTTTGTGGAGAGAACTTATAATGTCCTCTGAAAGGAAACACAATGCTGATTAGAGAAGTGCTTGCTGCATCTCAAAATTCAATGTTAAATGACTTTTTCCTCTCAGATGGAGCTGTCGACTTAGTTTACCAGCTTTGACAGATTACCTCATAGAGGACCCTGAGAACTGGGAGCGTTATAGCGGATTATGCTAAGTCCAGCACAGCACAGCAAGACAGGCTCATTGTGAAACTCCCCCCTCCTCCTCTGACAGTCAACAGCCTGTAGAGGGGGAGTTACTGACCGCGCTGTGACAGCTGCCAGCTAAACTCAACAAGATGTGCTGTGTTGTGTTCTGCCAGTAAATGTTTGAATAAAGTAACGCAAGCTAAAGCATGAAGCCAGGTAGATGACATGTCGGGGCCTAATGAGCTCTCTGGGGAGCTCTGAGGACCCTCGGTGAGGAGGCTTGTAAAATTCAAACAGGAATTGCTTGTGATAAAGTGAAAATTTGGGGGTAATTTATACGAATTGCATTTACTTTTGTCACATACAAATGTGTGAATATGAAATCTCTGTCTGTCCCTCTAAGTCCACCGCAGAGTGACGCGGCCTGGTAATCAACATTACTTCTTTATTTTGTAGTTTTATACCAAACGGCACTGCAACCCCCATCTTCCTCTCTGTCTTATAAAAACAGCACCACTCTGTCACTACAACCCACATCCGGGTCAAAGGTGCGACTGGTTTGCATCAACATGAAGTCAACGTTTTTTTCCCCTCTGGTTACAAATCCATGTTGATGTCGCGCAGCAACCACAACGCCACTGAAACACTTAGGGTCACACAACCATGTGACATGGATGTGTCAGAGGCCTGTGGCTGAACTACACACGTTTCTCAAAAAGGAAACTATAGTTAAGTGGCACATTGATCCAGACTTAGATTTTCTGTCTTCGCTGAGTCCTTCTGGTACGTCACATGCTCAAGTGTCTGTTCCGTTGTCGTTAACTCAGTACTTTACCTTCTTTGCACATTTGTTGTGCTGTAATTGTGTTTGGATGCAACACAACATGTTAGCTCTTTCATTCCAAAAGCATCAACAGACTTTAGTGAGGGCTTCAAAGACTCCAGAGCTCCTACAGTCTCTCCCAGCACCGAGTCATGACTCCTCGTGTTCCCCGGGTGCTTAGTCGGCTCCTGTCTACTGGTCTGAGGTCTGCAGGGGCACAACAACACCACTTACTCAACTCTGCACCAGGTCCTGATCCACGTATTTCAGGGGATGGAGTAGTAAAAATAAGCACACAACTGAATGACATTTTTGATTTCTATTATTTCTGAGAATAATTTCCTCAATGGTTGAAGTGTGCAAGATGCTAACGGTCAGTTCATGTGATAGAAGGGACCGCAGTGCGCGTGAAATTCAGTCCATATCAATTATCCCAAAATGTTCAGTTCAAAATTTTCAGAACTCATTCCAGTTAATTCCCATCAGAAGTTTCTTACTCTTTTCCAAAGGAAAAAGTAAAATCATTGAAACTTTCCGAAAGGGTTCTGGAAGCTCGCCTGGAATGTTCTACTAAAAATACTGACCAGCACCTTGAGAGTGTTGCTGCAGCCATGTTCTTCTGTCTTTTTCTATCTAAGCACATAAAGCTGCGTGCAACTCTTAGCTTTTTGCTGCCTTTTGTTTGTTTTCTTTGTGTGAAAACAAACAATGGAAAACTGTGCTTTTTTCATTGGTATTGTCATCTGTTTGTTATTTATGAAGTGTCTGTCTTTTAATGAAAATTAGCCGCTCAACCTGGCATCTTCACATGAGGTCACGATGTCGGTCGTTCATGAACCTGCACTGTCATTGTCACATAAACAAACAAACAAACTCCTTTGAACCCTTTAATCGTGGCAAGACCCTCTTAAACAGTCCACCACAGCTGGATGAGGATGTTGTTGTTTTTTGGGGGGGGGGCTCTTCCTAAACCCAGAGACTGCTGTTGCTGCTCCGAGGTTCACCTGAGAATCCGCCCAAGCATTTTCACATGAGCAGAGATACTGAAGATGACCTTCAGTCGTCTAATGAAGGAAAGTGCTGATTGCCGTGTGCTGCTGTGCATCGGAAACACCTGAATGTGCTCTGATGTGAATCCTAAAGCAAATTTCTGAAGGAACCTCAGAGATAAATGTTGCCGTCTTTTGCTTTAATGTTAGCAGCAGGGTGGCAACAACATACTAATTATGACTGACAGTCCTCAGAGGGTTTTAATGCTTGTGGGTTGAGATACATGCGTTTAACGATGAAAGTCTTACTGGGATTACTGCGAGATTAACATTTTCCTTGAAGTTATTTGTGCCATTTGTGTCTATGTACGTTGAAAATAGTTCAGTACATTCATACGTGTTTGTGTTCATGGCAACCGATGGCATCCAGCGCTAGCCTTCCATTATTCATCCAAGAAATACCCACATGACGGTTCGTCTCTCTGTATGTCACTCAATTATGTCAAGACCTGCTCATCAAGTCCACGTTTCACTTGGCAACTGCATTGCTGCTGCCTCAGTGCTGCAGTGCAGAGATTGTGGATTTTGGGTTGGAGGTTCTGGGGTGTGTGGGTCTAAAGGCTCTGAGATACCTGTCAGAACGACTGACTGAGACCAGAGAGCTCTGAAAATGGGACTGAGTGACTGGTGTTGGGTCGCCCATCTTTTAATTGCCCACCAAGTGCTGCTGAAAGTTTGGCTCCGCACAATCCAGCGCAAACTGATATATTCCTCCCCCCTTAACAGGTTCAAACCTGTTCTGAAACAACGCACTCTCATAGTTGTTAAACAGCAGACACTCCTGTGTTTTATCTGCTGTGGTGGAATTTTGTGTGTGAAGGAATCTGTCGGACACCAGAAGGAGACTGGGGACTCAGAGACGGCTGAAGCTGGACCCTTTAGTGGACGTCCATATCAGCTGTGCAAGGTTGGCTGTGAGATGAGGTTGAGTCACTGCCCCAGAACACCTGAGTCCCCCCTGGTGAACACTGGTGCTAGTAATGTTAGCACTACCAGTAACACCTAACTGGAACACCTGAGTCCCCCCTGGTGAACACTGGTGCTAGTAATGTTAGCACTACCAGTAACACCTAACTGGAACACCTGAGTCCTCCCTGGTGAACACTGGTACTAGTAATGTTAGCACTACCAGTAACACCTAACTGGAACACCTGAGTCCCCCCTGGTGAACACTGGTGCTAGTAACGTCAGCACAACCAGTAACACCTAACTGGAACACCTGAGACCTCCCTGGTGAACACTGGTACTAGTAATGTCAGCACTACCATTAACACCTAACTGGAACACCTGAGTCCTCCCTGGTGAACACTGGTACTAGTAATGTCAGCACTACCAGTAACACCCAACTGGAACACCTGAGTCCCCCCTGGTGAACACTGGTACTAGTAATGTCAGCACTACCAGTAACAACTAACTGGAACACCTGAGTCCCCCCTGGTGAACACTGGTACTAGTAATGTCAGCACTACCAGTAACACCCAACTGGAACACCTGAGTCCTCCCTGGTGAACACTGGTACTAGTAATGTCAGCACTACCAGTAACACCTAACTGGAACACCTGAGTCCTCCCTGGTGAACACTGGTACTGGTAATGTCAGCACTACCAGTAACACCCAACTGGAACACCTGAGTCCTCCCTGGTGAACACTGGTACTGGTAATGTCAGCACTACCAGTAACAACTAACTGGAACACCTGAGTCCCCCCTGGTGAACACTGGTACTAGTAATGTCAGCACTACCAGTAACACCTAACTGGAATACCTGAGTCCTCCCTGGTGAACACTGGTACTAGTAATGTCAGCACAACCAGTAACACCCAACTGGAACACCTGAGTCCCCCCTGGTGAACACTGGTGCTAGTAATGCCAGCACTACCAGTAACACCTAACTGGAACACCTGAGTCCTCCCTGGTGAACACTGGTGCTAGTAATGCCAGCACTACCAGTAACACCTAACTGGAACACCTGAGTCCTCCCTGGTGAACACTGGTGCTAGTAATGCCAGCACTACCAGTAACACCTAACTGGAACACCTGAGTCCTCCCTGGTGAACACTGGTGCTAGTAATGCCAGCACTACCAGTAACACCTAACTGGAACACCTGAGTCCCCCCTGGTGAACACTGGTACTAGTAATGTTAGCACTACCAGTGACACCTAACTGGAACACCTGAGTCCTCCCTGGTGAACACTGGTACTAGTAATGTCAGCACTACCAGTGACACCTAACTGGAACACCTGAGTCCCCCCTGGTGAACACTGGTACTAGTAATGCCAGCACTACCAGTGACACCTAACTGGAACACCTGAGTCCCCCCTGGTGAACACTGGTACTAGTAATGTCAGCTCTACCAGTAACACCTAACTGGAACACCTGAGTCCTCCCTGGTGAACACTGGTACTAGTAATGTCAGCACAACCAGTAACACCTAACTGGAACACCTGAGTCCTCCCTGGTGAACACTGGTGCTCGTAATGCCAGCACTACCAGTGACACCTAACTGGAACACCTGAGTCCTCCCTGGTGAACACTGGTACTAGTAATGCCAGCACTACCAGTAACACCTAACTGGAACACCTGAGTCCCCCCTGGTGAACACTGGTACTAGTAATGTCAGCTCTACCAGTAACACCTAACTGGAACACCTGAGTCCCCCCTGGTGAACACTGGTGCTAGTAATGCCAGCACTACCAGTAACACCTAACTGGAACACCTGAGTCCTCCCTGGTGAACACTGGTACTAGTGATGTCAGCACTACCAGTAACACCTAACTGGAACACCTGAGTCCCCCCTGGTGAACACTGGTACTAGTAATGTCAGCTCTACCAGTAACACCTAACTGGAACACCTGAGTCCCCCCTGGTGAACACTGGTGCTAGTAATGCCAGCACTACCAGTAACACCTAACTGGAACACCTGAGTCCTCCCTGGTGAACACTGGTACTAGTGATGTCAGCACTACCAGTAACACCTAACTGGAACACCTGAGTCCCCCCTGGTGAACACTGGTACTAGTAATGTCAGCTCTACCAGTAACACCTAACTGGAACACCTGAGTCCCCCCTGGTGAACACTGGTACTAGTAATGTCAGCTCTACCAGTAACACCTAACTGGAACACCTGAGTCCCCCCTGGTGAACACTGGTACTAGTAATGTCAGCTCTACCAGTAACACCTAACTGGAACACCTGAGTCCCCCCTGGTGAACACTGGTGCTAGTAATGCCAGCACTACCAGTAACACCTAACTGGAACATCTGAGTCCCCCCTGGTGAACACTGGTACTAGTAATCCCAGTAACACTGGTGAGGCATCAGGATAACGCTGGCATTGTAAGCGTCAGCTTTAGTATCAGTAAGTATTCTAACACAGAGTTCACGGTTATAAAAGAACTTATTGAAGACGCCACAGGTTCAGTCCCAGCCTCGCATCCAGGCCTGGGGTCACACCAGCTCTTCATGAGGATAAGACCAAGAAGGTTGAGACAGAGGACACCAGATGAAATTCCTTATCACCTACAAGCCTCTAAACAAGCACTAAAGTTTAATCATTAAATTGATGCTGGAAGTTAAAGTTATACTTCACCCAAAACATGTATTTTTCCTTTAAAATACTTACAAATAGGAGTATGGAGGCAATGACGAAGATTTTTCTCCTACTCTATCACTTCTTTGTGACTCCAGAATGCAAAAATTTATGCTGCATGTGTGCCTGAAGCTGATGGTGACTGACTGCTAACAACAGCAAAACTGCCCCAAAAGGCCTTTTTTTGAATTTTGGAGTCACAAAGAAGTAATGCAGGAGGAGAAAACATACATTTTAGCTGTCACTACTGTTGACAAAGTGAAGAAAAAGCAGTTTACAAAGTCACAGTTTTCAGGTTTCTGCATCCTAATAGGTTCACTCATCTTTGGGAAAAATGTTCCCTCTACTCATCTGTTGAATTAGGAATTCAATAAGTTGGACTCGAGCACACAGTGACCTTTTGATTTGTATTCAGTTCATAAGAAACAAAAATCCCTGCAACAGCAGCTATTGGATGTTTTCTTGATCAAAATTTGACTATTTAAGACGAGACCCCATGTCACAGAGCTTTCCACTCCGACCATATAACCTTCTGAATACTACACGCTTTGACAGAAGGTGCCTTCTCTAAATTTGAAACTGGGAAAGTCTTGAAAAGTCTGCTGCAACCCTAAAAGATGTGAGCATTGACAAACATGACCACAAAATAACTCAAGTTTTATTTGACCCTTGTGCTCTCCCTCCAATCTGTGACCATCAATTCGCAGCCTGTGCCAGTGTCAGGCGGACCCTCCTCTGCTGGGCTCTGGTAACTTTGTGGAAATATTGCTGATGCGTCTTCGTATGTCAGTCGGCTCACCCAGGGGAGCATCACAACTTGCGACAGCTTGGCTTAACCCATCCCCCTGTCTGTCAGTCGGCACACAGGATCCGACCACCACCAGAGGAGGAAATGAACTTTAAAGTACAATTCTGGGCAGATATGCAGACAGAGCTGTCAGGATTTACAACTGCATTGGTTTAGATAAATATATTTTCAGTCACATATTAAATATGCAGCAGTGCCCTTACAACTTACAGCAGAATTCATGTGTTTTTATACGAACAAGCGGCTGGTCCATGACGAGGAAGGAGCTGCAAACTGCAGTTTTAAATATGGGACAGCCTGGGGGAGGCCAAGACGACTTCAGGACAGTTCTGGGCTGGTCAGGGTTCCCAGGTCAGTTGCCAGAATACCAGTTCATCAACAATAAGGCCACTCAACATTCAGTAGCCTGAATGAATAGAAACCTGTCCAATCAGCTCAAAGAACACACCAGATTTATGTTAGAGGTCAATCAGACTCTGCTTCATCAAGGTTCTGAAGTACGGCTGAAGCCTCTGTGACACTCGCTCTCCTTTCTGGTTAACTTTTCATGCTGATAGTTGATTTCTGGCCAATGTCATCACAGTCATTCTTTTCTGTAATTTTCTGTACTGCCATTTATTTGATTCAAATCTATCAACTTTATTTAGCATATTTCCATTTTCTTTTATTGTGAAAGCTTCCTTTCCTCTTTGTCTTCAGCTCAATCCTAAAACAAGGTTTATTTTATGTGAAAAAAGCAGCAGCGACACAGGTGGGAAACAGAAATCTCCAACACCTACAAAATCTCTTATATGACCGTTCGAGGGTGAAATACTCATCTCTTTGGGTTTTGCCATTTTAATATGATATCACTGTCAAGATAAAACACATGCACACATTTTGGAAAAGTCTGGGTCCGACAGTTACATGGGTTTATTTCAACATTGCAAGTAAAACCTGTTAGGATGACTCCCCCTGTAGTTGTAGTTAATGCAGCTTATTCCCCTCTGGCTGATGTTGTTCTTAACTCCTTGACAGACTGTTGTGTGTCGCTGGAGCCGAGGTCACGCATTGATATACCAAAAAATGTACGTTTATGATCTATTGTGGATACAGAATGCGTCCTTCCCTCCCAAGCTCGTGCAAATGTAGTATGTGTAAGAGCATGTGAGCACGAGTCAGAAATTAATTTGGACTAACTGTCTGAGCCATGTTTGCCTCGGGTCCATGAAGGCAAAAACACAAGAGATGTGATGTTTGTGGTGTCATGGGGCTTCAGAGTTCAGGGGTTGCATGGGGTGTGTGCCAGAGCTGTGTGGACGGTTGACATAATTGCTACAATGAGTCAGTACAGTGTATTTGTAGTACAGTCGGTCACCAATGACGTAAAGACATCGTCAAAATTTATGAAGAAAATTAAAGGTGAACTAGAAAACTGCGCCCTCATCCTGGCTCAGTCCAGCATCAAGCTTGTGTGTCTGTGTGCACAGAAAGAGACGGGACTGCACAGAGTGCAAGTAAAAAGCAATGGTTTGGGAGACACAGAGAGAAGCAACAACTGAGTAGCCTCAGTTAGAGTAGCCAGGGCGATGGACTCCACAAATACCATCGTCAGAGGTAAAGCAGTTGACTAATGATGTCGTGAGCTCAGCTCGAGGGCAGCACGGTGTGTGACCTCAGGGCAGCAGACTGGAGGCTGCTCAGGTTTTGATTGCTGAAGTGTGCTCCGTTTGGTGAAGACCCAGTCTGAAAGGCTTGGAACAGCTCCTGAATGCAGTGGGAGAAGAATTAGAAACAATAAAGCAGTGGTTTGACTTTAATGGGTGGTCATTAAACCTAAGCAAAACAAAATTCACTTTGTAGTGTTTGTCATTTGCAGTGATTTTTGCCAGAAAACAAGTTGTTATTGGTAGTGTCACACAGATCGTCTCTGTTCAGCTTAAAAAGAAGGGCTTCTTTTGGTGAAAAAGACTAACAAGCAGTGAGAGCGCAGGAGTCGTGACGGGAGCGCAGCTCGATCCTTCTTCTTTCCTGTATTTATCATGGATGACATGTCCAAGTGTCTGTGGGAGTATCTACTACCAGCACCCTAAGGGGCAGTTATATTACCTGAGTGGTAAGAGCTGGGACAAAAAAGTCCAAGTAAATCAAATGGCATTGCCAATGCTCTGAGTGCAGTGCACAGGGGATGAAGCGTTCGCGCCCAGGAACACTTGGCTGCAGGGAGGCAAACTACACAATAAGAAGTTCAACCAGAAGACTCACAGTCGGCGTCGGCTTGTCATGGATCACCTCTATTGTTGTTTCATTGTCATCGTCATTGACAGACATGGAACTGGCTCACGATTGCAGAGGAAAGTCATGTTGGAAGGTCTGCTGCTGGTTGACCGGTCCACCACCTCGACCTGCCTACGCGGATCCCTGCACCTCCATTGCTTCGTTCACTCTCTCTGACCATACTTGCTACGTCCAATAGCCACTTGAACGACAGTGGGAAAAGCAGGGCTCCACTGACGCACCAGAATCTGCTGCTTCGCTTTCAAAGCTCTAATGTGGACATCTAAAGGTCCAGCTGCCATCAAAGTGCAGCACGTGGGAGAATCAACTGACTGGAGCACCGAAGGGGAGTCAATGTAGGACTTCTTTACATTGAAATATTTCAGTAAATAAGCACATCTTGCTTTGGATTTGCTCTGGAAAAATATAGACTTTTTATTTGGATAAAAAATGATAATCCCCAAACACAAGAATCATTGTTAATGACACTGTCACTGCAGGCCTTTCCTGTCGCTCTGCTCATGCTGACCACTGTGTTCTGAAGCACACTCTCCTCTGTGTGTGTGTGTGTGTGAGTGTGATGTCCAAGTAAAACAACCTGTTTACGTCATAGATTCTTGCTTGTTCGAGAGATAAAAGATTAACTCTGTTAAAAAAAAATTGTACATTTTATGGCATTACAGTGTCAGCACACGCGTCTGAATGTGCCGTGACAAATGTGGTTTGCTCAAGCAGAAAGAGGCTTTGTCGAGTTAGAACCTGGATTCCCGAGGAGCTACGACAGATAAAACTGCAACGTGAAAGAGAAAACATAAAACTGAAAGCTGACGTCTGTGAAATGGTGGAAACGCACACCAAGAAGTTTATCAATCCTAGATGACATCTGGATTTGTTACTTCCCTGTCTTCCGGGTTGTCAGGGAACAAATTGTGGTAGATTATCTTCCAGACCTGAGCTCTCGTGTGTGTGTGGCGTTCAAGAGTTCTCACAGGAAAGTGTGATTTGTCTTCATTCCTGCTCAGACAAACAACCATCAGGAAAGTATTGCTCAACCATCATGACTTGTCATCAGGAAAATCTCAGATTTTGTCTTTCGTCTTTGAAGCATGTAAAGACAGAAAAGTCGACTGACTTCCCCCGAGGAAAAAGCAAAGGAATGTCCTGCGTTTGACATGGAAACTACAATGATTTCATTTTTAAATTCAAATCCACGGAGCCCCTGTTCTCTTGGTCAAATTTAGGCATTCATTTAAACACCTGAGGGTAAAGTTCAGTTCAGCAGTGGGTTCTCCATGAGAGTACTTACACAAATGGAAAGTTCTGAACACTGACTCTGACCGTGGTTCAACCCAGGTTTGTGAGGTCAAAGTGTCCTAAAACGACCTTTTTTTCGTCTATGAATATAGTTGAAGGACATGGCATGTATCATCAACCGCCAGTGTCCACCAGGGGGTGTGAGGGTAACCACCCCTGGAGAGTTGAACGCCGTCAGGACAGCGCCCTCCTCCAGGTGCTCCCAGCTCACCTGCACTTCCCACTTGAGCTCCTCTATCCAGGCTCTCCCGCCTTCTGACCGAAGTCACCATCAGATGGTGATCAGGCGACAGCTCTGCCGTCTCTTCACCTGAAAAATCCAGGGCACACAACCTCAGATCACATGATCCGATAATAAAAGTGATGGGCGCCCTGGGTGCTCTGGTGCCAAGCCGACTCATGAGCACCCTTGTTGTTATTGTAGAAAAGGGTGAGATAAAGTCAGTGGGAAAGTTCCCTTTTATTTAGGATTCAAGATTCTTTATTGTCATATGCACAATACTGACAGCGTCTTTTGAGCAATGAAATTCTTAGAACAAGGCAGGCAGACAACTCCAAGTAAGTAACACGAGAAAAATAAAAGACAAATAAATCATGAATAAAATTAAAATTAAAAATAAGGTCGAGCCCTGATGTATGAATAGCTTAGAGGAGCATGGTATTCTGTACAACAGTGAGGGTGACGTACACAGTGGTGGCAATATATGTGCATAAGTATATGTACATGTGTGCAATGTCTGAGAGTGCAGACTGCAGTGCAAAAAAAAAAAAAGAGCTTCTGGTTTAGTCGTCTGATGGCTGTGGGGAAGAAAAGTGTTCCTGAATCTGGTCGTCCGTGTGCGGAAGCGTCTACCAGACGGCAGCAGAGAAGCAGTCTGTGGCTGGGATGAGTGGGATCTCTGACGATCTTCTGTGCTTTCCTGAGGCAGCGTGTTGAAGATGGACTGCAGGGAGGGGAGGTGACAGCCAGTGATGCGCTCTGCTGTCTGCACCACTCGGCCAAGGGACCTGCAACACAGTCTCATGTCAAAACTTAAAAGGCTCCGTTTGTCCACAGGTCCAAACCTATCAGTTCTACCATGAAGGCCTAAAAATTGTGAAATGGGTACGTTTTTTTTCCCCCTATTCTTTTCTATTGGAGCGCTGGTAGGTCATGTGACTCTTTCATGCGGGCCTCTCCAAACAAAAACATGGCGGCCGCTCCTGTCATTTTCGGAGGAAAGTGCCTTATTCCAAGATAGTTTTGATTTAATAAAGCATTCTGATGACATTTCTAGCAAGAAATATACATTTTATTTTCATAATCTTCGTTCAGTTCTTGTGTATAAACTTTGGTTTGTTCGTTATCACGATGAATCTTTCTCCTCTCGGTTTCTGCTGTTGCTATGGTGGTTGCTAAGGACGCTACTAGCGTCATTGCAAGTTTTTTGCAGTTGTTATGGTTCAAACCACGGAAACCTAAATGGCGTTTATGTTCTTGTATTTTGTCGTTACATTGCGTCGTTATCTGAGTTGATAATATATTTGTGGGATTGTTGACTAATACAAATAATATAAAACATATTGGCCCAGGAATTACCATCAAAATATAAAATAGCTACGCTTGTTTGTTGTTGTTTGTGTGATTGTTGACTACAGCTGTTCAATAAAAATAATTCCATATATCCGCTTCCGTGGAAGTCGGCCCCCGTTCTTCTGTGAGAAAATCTGGAAGTTGTCGCTCACTCCGAGTAAAAAAACAAACATTTTTGAAACTTTATGTTTTGATTAATAAGACAATCTACAAATTCATTTAATTTCTGGATGTTTATTCTACCTACAAAGTCCATTTGTAACCATTACAGATCAACCAATCAGCATTAAGAATAGAAACAATGATTCAAACTAATGGCGGTCTGCTGACGTCACATTCGTCACAGAGGCTCACTCCTGCACTCAGAGGTGGCCTTTTAGTTCACGCTATATTTACAGATTTATTATTGAGTGGAACAAACCACTCTGATGTCTGGGTTCATCAAGGGTATCATTAAAGAAATCCTAACTATCTGGCCAGTTAAATTGATCCTAACTGTTCTTCAGATGTTGTGCTGGTAATGTCATGTCATTTCTTTTCAAATGTAACTTTTGTCGTTCTGATGTGTGTATTTTTACTGCTCCAACAAAGCTGTTCCTCTTCTGGGGTAAATCAATCATTCAGGCAGTCAATAACTGAGTGTCTCTGATGCTGTACTGTAGTATTGCAGTACAACAACACCTTGATCCTTCCTTTTCAAATGTTTTTATTGTGTTTCTCTGATCAGGTGTTCAAAATGATGACAATAAGAATCAATAATTGATATCCAGCTTTGTTTCAACAATAATAATTGATCAGAAATGAGGCCTGATGGCTGCAATAGCAGCTTTGTGCTGTTCAGTGACTCCTGCTATAAAAAGGAGTCAAGGCAGTCTTAAAGATGTGAAAATGTTCCAAAGATCCTTCTTCATGTTGGTCCTGAACAAGATTGGTGTCAGGCCTTTTTTCAAAGGAGCTCCAAAAGGCTCACTTAACCCTTTGAGGCCTGGCTGAGACATGAGGCCTGTTGACCTTTGACCCTGTTGCTCTTTTGCTCTCATTTGGCCTCTACAGCGGATACAGACCTGAAACTTGAACTGTGAGGCCTCTAAAATTTATAAAATCATAATCTGGTGGAATAATTCTAGAACCCCCTCCCAAACAGGAAGTAGCTTCTGGAAGGAGGTGGGGCTTCAAAGTTTTAAATGTTGGTTTCTGGCAGAGGTGTGAACTCATCCCAGAAATCTCACCTCGGGTGGGGAAGTTCACATGTTGGTGGTAGTGGGGCAAAACTTTCCTCAAGCTAGCCCTGTTGAAGTCTCCCACAACAACAATGGCTGCCTCGGGATGAGCTGTCTCTAGTCCAGGAACTATTCCATACAGTCTGTCAAGTGCACCAGATTTATCTGCCTGAGGGGGGATGTGGACTGCAGTGATAATGCTGAACTCCCGCGGGACATAAAAGGGCCGTACCTTTACAGTTAAGAGCTCCAGGTCTGATGAGCAGTGTTGTTTCAGCACTGCAGTGTCTGTGCTCCAGCACCAGGTAACTTAAAGGCACAATCTCCCTCCTGTCTGCTTGCCTGAGGCCGACGTTCTGTCCGACAGGACCCAGGACAGAACGTGAATATGAGCATGTGAAGACGCACGTACACGGGTAGGAGTGCACAAGACATGTAGATATGTGTCCTACCTATGCATACACACACACACACACACACACACACACACACACACAAACTCAAGATGAACCCCCTGCCCCTACACCCCACCGCGACTTGGCTTGACATGATCACGACAAACACTGGTTTTTCATACTTAGAGACACAGAACCAGGCAAGACATCTTGATGGGCGGTGGCTTCAAGTTGTTAAAGTAAGAGATAAAGGGTTGCAAGTTGTGGAAAAACGTATCAGGGCATCATCCTCTCAAAGTGAACTTCATCTTCTCAAGTCTTAAAAAGACTGTGGTGTCCTCAAGCCACAGGGAGATGGAAGGACACTGAGCAGACCTCCAGCTAACAGTAAGCAGCGTCTTGCCAGTAACGATGTGAAGGCTATCAAGTCCTTTTGAGTAGAATTCAATTCAAGTGAAGCGTCAGGAATCCCAAATCGAGCAATCCGTGGGGAAGGCTGCAGATTTCCTCCAAGAACAGTGGACGTCGTGCTAAAATGCCCAGTCCAGAAACTATTCTAGTTGGGTCACACATGACACAAGAAAAAACACATGACTGCGCTGACAGGAAGAGCCATGACACTTTTTGCATTATGCTCCTCATCTGGATATATTTCAGAAAGTCTGGATGTAAGGCAAGGCAAGGCAAGGGAATTTTATTTGTATAGCCCGTTTTCACAAACAGTTTGTCTCAAAGGGCTTCACATGGCATCATAACAACATCCTCTGTTCTTAGACCCTCACATCGACTGAGGAAAAACTCCATAGAAAACCCTTTTAACAGGGAAAAATCTGAGAAACCTCAGGGTGAGCAACAGAGGAGGGGTCGCTCACCCAGGACGGACAGACGTGCAGTAGATGTTGTTACAGACAAGAAAACAGTTTACAATACAAAATGTGGGAAACACGGAAATGTTAATAACAGCTGAAGAAGGAAGCTTCTGGTAGGGGAGGCAGGGAGAGCAAGCCAGCTTGATGGGGGACTGGATGGCAGACGTGTTCATGGAAGGGGAGCGCAGGCCGGTGTAACAGTAGGGAATAAGGGGGGGGGGGGGCGATGCAGGCGGCGGTTGGGGCTCCGGTGGATCTGTGGAAACACAGAGAGACTGCGAGACACCAAGGCCAAGCTACAAAGTGCAACAAGTAAAATGTGCAGGGAGGAGAGGAGGAGAGAGGGGGAGAGGAGAGGAGAGGAGGGAAGGGCTCAATGTAACCTGATGTGTCCCCCAGCAGTCTAAGCCTATAGCAGCATAGCTATCAATGGTTCAGAGCTACCTGAACCAGTCCTAACTGAAGGCTCTGTCATAGAGGAAGGTCTTAAGCCTGGACTTAAACGTAGTTAAAGTGTCTGCCTCTCTGACCCATGGAGAGAGCTGGTTCCACAGTAGAGGAGCCCGGTAACTAAAGGCTCTACCTCCCAGTCTGTTTGTATTGATACTGGGAGTCACTAAAAGACCTGCATTCTGGGAGCGGAGTGCTCTGGTGGGACAGTAGGGACTAATGAGCTCTTTCAAATAGGATGGAGCTTCATCATTGAGAGCCTTATAAGTTAGCAGAAGGACTTTGAAGTCGATTCTAGATCCTACAGGAAGCCAGTGGAGAGAAGCTAAAGTGGAGAGATGTGTTCTCTCTTCTTAACTCCCTTCAAAACCCTGGCTGCAGCGTTCTGGACCAGCTGGAGACTCTTTAGAGAGTATTTAGGACATCCTGACAAGAGAGAGTTGCAGTAGTCCAGCCGAGAAGTGATAAATGCATGCACCAGTTTGTCAGCATCACTCTGGGAAAGGATGTTCCTAATCTTAGCGATACTTCGAAGATGGAAGAAGGCGGTCCTAGTCACATGATTTATGTGGGAGCTGAAGGAAAGGTCCTGGTCAAAAATGACCCCAAGGTTCCTTGCAGTTGTCCTCTGGGTCAGGGTGATGCCATCTAGAGTAGAGATCCAATTCAAGAGTGTGTCCCTGTGGTGTTTAGGTCCAAAAATGATTACCTCAGTTTTATCTGAATTGAGCATTAAGAAGTTAGAAGACATCCAGGATTTAATGTCTTTCAGGCAGTCTTGCAGATGAGTAAACTGGCTTGTGTCGTCTGGCTCCATCGACAAGTAAAGTTGTGTGTCATCTGCATAACAGTGGAAGTTGATCGAGTGCTTCCGGATTATGTCACCTAATGGGAGCATGTAAAGAGTGAAGAGAATTGGTCCTAAAACTGAACCCTGTGGTACACCATATGTAACTCTGCTATACTCCGAATGGTCATTATTAACATTAACAAACTGAAACCTGTCAGATAAGTAGGACTTAAACCATTTTAGGGCAGTTCCTTTAATCCCAATGTCATGGTCTAGTCTCTGTAGCAGGATGCTGTGGTCGATGGTGTCAAATGCAGCACTGAGGTCCAAAAGGACAAGCACAGAGACAAGACCTCTGTCTGAAGCTATAAGAAGATCATTCGAGACTCTGACCAGTGCTGTTTCAGTGCTATGGTGTTCCCTGAATCCAGACTGGAAGGCTTCAAAGAGCTCGTTGCTGTGCAGATGTTCATGTAACTGCTCCAGGACAACCTTCTCAAGGATCTTGGAGATGTAGGGGAGGTTGGATATTGGCCTATAGTTTGCTAACACATCTGGGTCAAGAGAAGGTTTTTTAAGTAAAGGGTTGATGACAGCCACCTCATGTAGAGGAACGGACCCTGTGCAGAACCTTAAACTGGACAAGTCCCAGACGAGCACAGGAGGTGGTCGATGGTGTCCTGTGTACAGAGTGATCCCAGATGTTAGCACTTAATTGTATTCCCAATTCCCTTTCTTGTGTATTCTTGATTTTGGCACTTGACTGGTTGCTTGAAGCCTAAATGAAATTGTATATGTTAGAAGTCATGACGTGGACTAAATGAGAGGAAACCCTCCCAGGTCTGCCCTGGAGGTGCAGAGGGGAAACTGGGAAATGTCTGGAGAGAAAATCACTGATCTGAAAATAGCAAAACAAGCGAGTAGGAGGGAGGCCATAAGTAAATGACGAGTTGGCAAAGCTATCAAAGACATTGTGTACACATGGTTTTTGAATTGTTTCATATCCGTGTCATACCACACTGAAAACACAGGGTCCAGAAGTGATGGAGGAGATAAGTGGCTGTTGTTTAACCGTCCGAGCGGGATGCACCCAGAAATTTAAAGTGCTGTCTAAAGTGATACCAGATCTTGAGTGGACTAAGAACCAGCGGAGGACTGCAGGACTCCAGTCATGGTCTGAACGGTCTGAGCTGCTGCCCGGTGCACAATGACAGACAACATCATGCCTCCCTCTTTCAAGAAGACTTCCCTCTCCTTATAGAACGATGATGTGCTGGGCTGTTATTTAGGGATGCGGGTCCATTAATTGGAGGAATAAATGTGGTAAACATGGTCTTTCTCCCACTGTTACTATATTTGCTTCAAAACATCCAAATCTTTCTTAAGAAAACCTTTTTTTAAACAATTGGACTCCTTAAAAACTATGATTTTTTTTGGGCTAAACACTGTAAAACCTCCACCTAACTGGCTACTGGTGGAGCAGGAAGCCTGTCGTCCATGGTCACTGGCTGCGATCCTGCTGCCTCCAACTAAGATCAGGAGGTTTTTCTATAATAATCCCATTCTTTGTAGCATCATCTGTATCTGGAAACAAATCAGGTCCAGTTTCAAGCTAGAGTCCGTATCCCCTGCACTATCCAGCGATAGAAAGCCCACTTTTGCCCCTCCTGGTGTGGGTGGAGCTTCCCCAGTGTGGAGTCAGAGATCTAAAGTACACTTAGGATGTGCATTTGCTTCATTTTTACAGCTACAGAAAAATTTGGGGAATATTTTTTTTCACTACTTGCTAATTAGGGTCGATATACAAAAACATCAGAAAGATTTTGAGAGAATCGAAACCATCATTTGATGACTGTTAGAAACCGCCGCCACCTGAAACTAAGTTGATAACCCACAGTGGCAACGCCCCCTTATCATTAAGTCCCCCCCCCCGCCCGCCATCCGCCATCCACATACACAGACGTAGGGAGAAAGAACTTGGTGAACCAGTCTATGGGACGGAGCCCTTGAGAGGATCAATACATGTTCACCCCGTACAAGACATGGTCTCATTCAATCTAAAATGATACACATGCTTCACTTCTCAAAGGAAAAGATGCATAATAAATACCTAGAGGTGTCACCCTTGTGTGATAAATGTAAACCCTCTGTGGCAACCCGTCTTCACAGTTATGGACTGTGTCCCGAGATGAACTCTTTTTGGATCGACATTTCTCGTATAATATCTGAGTTCAGGAAGACTGTGATCAACCAGAACCAGAACCTCCGCTCATTGTTCTGGGATGTCTGAATCCTTCAAGAAATCAAGCCAAGCACAACGATGCTTTGTCTCACATGGCCAGCTAGCATAACAGCTGAAAACTGGTTCCCACACTGTGGAAGAGCGTAAATGCACCGACGTCTAAGACGAGCTGGAGAGCGTAACTAAGACACTCCGTCTGGAAAGAGTCAGACATATTTTGAAAGACAGACTTTACCATTTCAATAAAACTTGGCAACCTCTCATGTCGAACCCAACACAATGTCTCTTAGCGTTCACAGCACAGCTCCTGGCATTGTCGATAGATGAAGGTCCTTGCGGGGTGCACTCTGGCAGGGGTTCTTCCTGGAGATCTTTGGGTCTTCGGGTGGGAGAAGCATCCACGTAGCTTATTTTGGCTGCGCCAGGCCAGGCTCTATGGCGTGACTGGCCACCAGGCACTCACTGATGGCCACCAGGCACTCACTGATGGCCACCAGGCACTCACTGATGGCCACCAGGCACTCACTGATGGCCACCAGGCACTCACTGATGGCCACCAGGCACTCACTGATGGCCACCAGGCACTCACTGATGGCCCTGCTTTTGGGGGTGGCTCCAGTCAGGGCTCTTGGCTTTCCCTGCAGGGTCTCTTAGCATCATTTTTTGACAATTTTTTTCACCTAAAACAACTCCTTATGTTTGGTTTTTTTTTGTGTGTTTTCTGAAAAACTTGAAAAAAATTACTTAGGTGATTATTTTAAGAAGGCGATGAAATCCAGCAGACTACATCATCGGCCATCATCAGCACTCTTGTTCCTCTTCTTCACGCTACAACACTATAGATTCAGCCTGTTGGGCCTGTCACAAATCACATGAGGTATCATAACATTTCTTTTTCAAGTGCTGAGCTGCACTTGAATCACTTGTAATCAAGTCTTGGTGTGGTCATGTTACCATGGTTTCCTGTGTTCATGACGCTCACGCTCTGTGTCACATTCATCCACCGTGTAACATTCAGGGTTTGCTTTCCACGATCAAACTGTGCAGGCAGAGCTATGATGGATGTAGAAAGTTTCACGAGTATTATTTTCAGGCAAAGTCAAATTGTTCCTCAACATACTCGATAAGACTACACAAAATCTATGTGCTCAGATACGGTCCTGATTGAACCTTTGAAGCCCTGTGCTTAATCAGCACCATACTTAGGCTTCTAATCAATGGGAAGGTGGGTGGAGGAGGCCAGCATGCCTGACAAATTACACTGGCTGAGTTATGTGAGTTGTGCCGGGGCTTTAGAAATACCTCACAGAGCCTCAGTTGCCTGACAGACATCACTCGTGAATTACGCCGCTGACATCGCAGGGCTCATGGGAGAAAAGTTCCTGGGATGTCGAGAGTTTACGTCAGTTGTTTGTTCTTGCAGACCCTGATGAAAGAGCACCGTCTTCACCTCCTTCTCTGTACTTTAAGACGTAAATGCCTTTCAAATTGGGTGTGTGTTCAGGTTTAAACACCGTCGAGCAACAAAGACAGCAGGACCTGCGGTGTGAAAGGTTGAGCGATTGTGTTGGCTCACTTTCATCCATGTCTCTTTTTTCAGATATTTCGTCACTTTTATGAAGTTTCGTGTGTTTTGACAGCATTTGGTGATTGACAAAAGGCAGTGTGCAGAACTCCCCGCCGTCTGTGTCACTGGCGGTTGTCAAACCAGAGTTTACTGGTGGAGTGTTTGGCCGCCTTCACCTCGTTCAGTCCACTGAGCCGTCCTCGCCGAGCCTCCACAATAGAGGAGCAGAAAGTGGAGCGCCCACGTTTCAGAAACCCTTTATTGTGAGACTCAGGCCACATCAACTATTTATGATCTGCAGACCGCAACCTCATTCAGGCAGGCGTTCAAAGGGAAAGTAACCACCAGCCGTCGTTACACAGTTTGTACTCGTTATGCAGTATTGTGCATTGATCATTCTTTCATTTGTAAGATGTGGACTAGTTTGTGTATTCATTAACACTGCGAGATACTTTAACGATTGGGGATATTCAGTGATGCGCCACGATATTCCAGCTCAACATACAAACTGGGAATGCAGGCAATTATTGAAATTATTTGTCGGTGGAGGGACTGCGTGGGCGTTAGTGGAGCTTTATGCTGGCAGGAATTCTGTTTAGATATCCTTAAGTTATCATGTTCCACAGTGATGCAAATACCAATGTCATGACTCCAGTGCGAGTTTGTGAACCGTAGTCACTCTGATTTCAGTTCAAGTAACATTACATTGCATATTAATGTACAAACCTTTCTCATTTTCTTTTCATTTCTCCTCTCAAAGTTTAAAAAAAATAATCCTGTTTGACAAAATGTCAATACATAAAAAACATGAAGCTGAAATTGAATTGGAAACCTTCAGATGAGACAACTGCTACTCCAACAAAAAGTATTAGTTCTACCACAAAAGCACAAAATATAAAAGATTCAATGAATCACTACAAATATCTTTCAGCGTTTCTAAATGTCCTGCTGCTTACAGAGACTTAAGCCAGCAGTTAATCACAGAAAGGAACACGTCTGCTTGCAAGATACGGAAAAATTATTGGATTTTTGAACGGCCATAAGGAATTAGAGGGCAAAGAGCCAAGAGAGGGAATTCTGCCACCAAATCATTTTGTTTTGTTTGGTCAGACAAAATTAAGAGGTATATAATCTGCCTCTTTGTGTTGTGTAGCTTACATGTGAAAATGGTACGTGTGGTACATGAGTGTACAACAGTGTAACACATCCTGATCATTCCATCCCTCCATCCATCCATTTTCTACCTCTTATCCTGTTAAGGGTTGTGGGGGGTGGAGCCTATCCCAGTGGCTGTCGGGTGAGAGGCGGGGTTCACCCTGAACGGGTCACCAGTATCCTGATCATTGTCAATGACAATTTGTTATTGTGAGATTTTTACTTTTGGAATCTTGGGTTTTCCTTTGCTGTGCGATTATTAAAAATGCTGCAGCGGAAGAACAATAAAGTATTGACAGATTCATTTATTTTGACAAAATAAATCCATAGAAAATAGACTTCTAAGTTCGTCAGCGTTAGAGGGTGAGATTAAATCCACCATAAAATCTCCTTCTGTTTTTTTTTGTTTTGTTTTTTGTACAAAGCCATCAAGATTCCAGAGTTGATGGGGTGCGTCTGAATGTACCATGATGGTCCTTGTTGGCAGGTGAAGCTGCATCTTTACGGAGTGTTGCTCATGCTCAACACATGCAGGTTATAAGTGAAAGTACTGCAACCACACACGCGCAGATGCTGCGATTTGTCCTGCAGGGTCAAGAAAATGAGTCAGTATGAATGTCTGCTCCGATGCATGGAGGAGTATTAGAGAGGGAGGGGACAGGGAGAGGCAGATGGGCCTTTGGCCCTCCTTTTGTTTGGAAGTGATTGTGCCAGAGATTTTACTTCATGACTATTTTGGCTTTACTCTGGGATTTACACGACAGACAGAAAAATCTAGCTGCATCCACTGCTTGGTTTGGTGCTGATTTCAGTCTCTGTATCAGGACTCCACTGGAAACATTTCTCTTTCAAAAACAACTGGTCCAATGATTGAACCTTGGAGCACACCAATCAAAAGTCTGTAAGGAAACAGGACATCCGCAGCTGTCACATGCACAGTAGAGAGTGTGACATTGCATTATTGTCAAAGAAAAATGAAAGCAAGGTGATGAAGTCAGAGGCAAAACATCCACAGTTCCACAAGAATACATTTAACCAAAATTCAAGTGAGACCCGACCCCATTCTTGTGGTGTTTGCCACCTACGTGCCTGCTTGTGCCCAAGTATCCATCAAAAAGCTCAGCCCTTATCACTTGAAGCAGGGTCGTGCTGCCACTCCCTTTGAGGATGTTTGCAGCGTCATGGAGGACAGTGACCATGTTTCTGTCATGTTTTTTGCTCTGGTCTTTTATCCAGACTCAAATGTGCCACTGCTTGAACACAGTTGGGTTGAATTTATAGTTGAAGTGACTTATACTCCATTTCACACCGAAAAACGCCTGTCAATGTGGGTTTTTGGACCCTCGTTTGCTCAGCATCAGGGCTCATTCCAGCTTCCAGCAGACCCGGATCTGAACTCCCGTTGTGAGGCTGCGTGCCTGTGGTTTTCTCTCTCCACGTCATCGCGCTGACACGTCATCACTACACATGAACCTGCACCGGAACACTGAGGTAAACAAACGACAACACGGACGTCATCGAGTCGCACGTTAGCGTTGTCGTTGCGTGCATTGCTATGTTGTCTCTTTTACAAAGCAGACAAACTCGGCGCAGATGGAAAATGTCTGAGCGCCGCTGCAGCGAAGGAGGATGATGTTTTTGGCTCGACTGGAAGGGAGCAGCAGAAGCTACAGGTGAAGCCTGACAGGTGGCAGAGAGACAAAATCAGGATGTGACAGGAAGGTCGCGAGAAGCCTGAGACGACGTGGGTTACATTTTTCACACTGCAGGCGAGTCGAGCCGCTAAACACCCGGGTCGAATTGCAGAGTCGACCCTTTCAGAGTGCCGAAAAACCCGTGTTGACCAGCGTTTCTGGTGCAGTGTGAAGGGGCTAAAAACAGGTTACCAGTTACAGACTTTCATTGCCTCCATGTATGATGTTGTTGTGAGAGAAGCGTCGACTGCTCTTCACATGAAAAAAAAGAGAAAAACGGTCTCGCTAAGTCAAATAATTGTAGTAAAAGTGTAAGTTTTAAAAGGTTGTCCACGTCCTTCAATTGAAGTTTCTAACCAGAACTAATGACACCAGCATCTGCCTCAGCTTGACGTTCTTTCAAGAGGTTTAGCAAGTGACATGCTAATATGCTAATCCCAGGTGATGAACACAGCTGAACAACAGGGCTCCTCAGTGAGGATTTGTAGGCTTTATGTTTGTTATTTCACCTTTATTCAACCGTTTCTCTATTTTCCTGCTCTCTTTGTGTGCCAAATGAACCATTTTATGAACCCAATTCATCTGCACGCTGGTCAGCTTGGTTTCCAATTAAAACTCTTTGTCAGGATATTGCTGATTTACTCTTTTTTTCTTTCCTTCTTTCTTGCAAAACGTGTCGTGTGCACATGAAGCATTAGAATCCATGAATCTGAACATTAAGCGAAAAAGAGGATGCATGAAATGTTTGATGAGTGGAACAAGGTTAATTCATTTTTGTTCAGTTGAATGGGACCTTCTGAGCACTGGCGAATCATGAAGTATCAACTAGAAGGCCGAGGCCCCGAACGCAGAGGGAAGGGTGGCACTGCGAAGAAAATTCAGCTCCGGCAATTTTGATGTGCACGGGTCCCAGTTGGAGAGGGACCCATCGTCCCTGAGGTGCTGCTTCCTTCAGAGCCTGCTTTGTGATTCACACTGTGAATTCTTGTTTTTTGGGCGGTTAGTTTACGCTTTTGGCAACAGTTTGTGAACAAGAGAGTGAAAAATGACTTTGTAGTTGGTGTAGCAGGTCTTTCCAACAGCGTCTCTCGACTCAACTACAACTGTTTTTGTAAATCTAAAGAGCTGCATTTGCAGAATTTGCTGACTTTAATAGGACCAATGAATATGGAAGCAGTGGTCCACCGTTGGAGATTAGATTTTGCTGGAATTTAAAAGATTGCACAGTTTTGTAGTATAACATGTTTACATCAATGATGGATGCTTTTCACTCGCCCACTGTCCTCATCAGGCCTCTCCTTCCTGCGAGGCAGAAATGCTTTCTCAGCTCCCTGCTGCACATGGTGTTCCTCCTAAAAAGCTATTACTTCATTGTCCTTGATAGCAAGAGGGAGCAAAACAGGAAAAGCTTGGGTTTTCCTGGGGCTAATTTCACATTAATCTCAAGTGAGATGGCTCCAGGAGCCAAAGACATCGTGGACTCTGAGGAGGTGGGCTCGACTGCCAGACTGCTTCTGCCTCTTGAAGGTCTTCAAAAAATGGATTTGTTTGTTTGTCAGTGAATTTTAGGGTTGAGGTGCTTCTCTTGTGTAAACCTTTTGTAACAAAAGTCTTGGAGATTGACAGAAGAGGAACACAACAGATGTGGAGAGCAAGGAGTGACAAGAGGCCATCGGGCTTTGCCTCCTGTCTGTAGGACTAAATTTACAGCCACTGTGGAAGAACGAATTTCACGAGTGAGTTCCGATGTGTTTTCACTGGCTGTGGTTATAATGTGGTCGGGACCATGATGATTCGTGGTGCCAGCATCACCAAGCGTGGTAGCACAGCATCATTCCATCATGAGTTATAGCTGCTCTCAAAAATAAATGCTACAATTTGGCCTTCAGTCACACCTCACGTGGCAGTTGACCTTTGTACCCCGCGTTGACAGGTCTTGTGGTCTTTCAGATGTTGACGAAGTCACATGATCTAGATATTATGAATGCTTATTTCATTGTGGGGAGTACAATATCATTTATTTTTTTGCTGTCAAGAAATTCCATGTAACCCAACGAGTACATCATGTGTTATACTCCTGTGCCTGCTGCTACAAACACTTCACACACTGGAAAGGCTCATGGGTTTGCTCTGGGAATAACACAGTCCGCTGGAACACTCGTGGTTCCTCCTGCTGGCGAATATTTGTGAGTGACACACAGTAATTCAGGGCAGTAAAGGGCAGTCGTGAACCCGTCCCTGAAGAGTCACGGTGCTTGGGAATCCTGCGACTGAACAATAATTAATTTAAATAACTGCGACGTAACTGTCAGCATGTGCAGTGTAGGCTAAGAGCTCATGATGAGGGTCTGTGGAACAGTCTGGTGTTGCAGTCTTGCTCGCCTTATTAAGGCCTGTTTTCATCGTATGGAGCTCGTATTTTATAGTTGTCACTTGGACGCTCACAAACCCTCAACAAAATCCTGTGCAAAGACACATGGTGTCACTGTTAAAGGAAGGAGAATTCACTTGGTGACCCCGGGAATCTTGTGACCATCTTGGGGGTCCTGATCCCCAGGTTGGGAACCACTGATGTAGAAACAGCTGAATGGGGAGAGCCACAGTCTGGGACACGATTCAGAGACCACTGCATTAAAAACACAATCCCCTCATTCAAGCGGGGATGCTGACACAGAGGTGCTGGACAACAAAAAATGCATTGAGTGCAGGGAGAACTTTGAATTTGGCTCCGACACAAAGCAGCGCCATGCAGGGAGGCATACACACAAACACACACGCGCACACACAAACACACACACACACACGTAATTAGTTTTCATTTACCTTGCTGATCAAAAGATGATCTGTTCGACAGCGTTAACTTTTCATAGTTGTCAAATGCGTCTTTGTTTCCTTGTTGATGTTTTAATCCGACCATGTAGGGACGCGTTGTTGGAAACTTGACAGGAATTAAAGTCAGCTCTCGCCTTTACATCACTTAGATTACCCAAGATTGCAGGCGCTGCATTTCTTTTTAGTTGACCTGCAGAGTTTTCTGGGCTGTTCCTGATCCTGCTTTGCAAGTTTAATAAGCGCTAATAATTGAAAACCATCTGCAGTGAAACACAAGAAGCCCTTAATCAACAAAAGCAGGATGTCTTAAAGAGAGAAGGGACTAAACGGATCAATGTATCGACCCGGCTCCATGACCATCAATACCATCCTCCATCCTCGGCTCCTTCTCTCATAGGTGACCATTGATCAAGGCGAGATGAAGGGGGAATGGACGGATTAGGGCGATTTCACAGATTGGTGCATTGCCAATCGAGCATCACTCTTAAAGGCTCCTCATGGGGAGAGAAGATGTTCACGGGTCACTGAGGTTACGGTCCACTAACCATGTTTGTAATAACAGCTGCGGAGCAATTACATTCACTCAGGAGTGAAGCCAGGCACCGGCGTGGAGGTGCGAGTTCCGCCGTCTGAAGAACAAACTGCTTTTGATCAGAAAACTCAGATTTGTCGTGATCCAACAAACGCGATCTGTCTCATCTATCAGCCTCTCCGTGCTTGATTTACGAACAGGTGCCCTCAGAGATCTGAGGCGGCTTCTCACTTCATACTTCTTTGATGGACCATCTGACTAATTCTGTTTGCAGCGAAAAGACAAAGCATCTCCCACCCAGATGAGTAACACCTCATCTAACATGTATGTGGCTACATTTGAGTGAGTGTGTGTGTGTGTGTGTGTGTGTCTCAGTTATAGCAAAGTGTGTGTTTCATCATTTTTGGGTTCAGATGACCAAAGAGGCCTGTGAGACCGCAGAAGAGATCGACAGGTCGCTTTCTGCTGTCAGCAAACTGTAACTCTCCATCATGGCGGAGCTGAGTATCGGCCACAGGGGAGCCGCTGCTCAATGGAGCTGTGAACCACATATTGAAGCTCTGTCTGCTAGCAGATGGCTTCATAGTCGTTAGCTGGGTAAAGGCCACAGCCTGTGGACATGCTGGTTCAGTTCACAGATATGAGCGGGCTGTTGATGCTCACTGGGCGCAAAGGGTGGAGATCCGGTGGCGTGAGCTGACTGGGTTACCGCTGTGTACTGAGTTGAGTAAATTAAACAAACTGTTGAACCACCGCGTTCCTCTCGACGTGTTCTTCTCTCCGGCTGTGTTTCAGTACATCCACCCAATAGCTGCTGTTGTCATAGTTCTGTTCGGGCTGTTATAGATTTTTGATTTTGACATTTGATTAAAGGTTTGGTCTTTTGTATTCCTTGATACGATTTTCTTGTTATAAAAAAGAAAAACGACCCAGCCCTTAACACTAAAACTAGAAAAAAACGCAGAGGGGAGAAATACAAAATTAAGAAAAAACACAGGAAATAGGGAACGTTCTCATAACATCAGCTAATTTTGCCAGAGGCTCTGATGATGTTAAAGACGTTGTTTCAATCTGCCTTTCAAGAACATTTTCAGGATCTTGAATCTTTCAGGCTTTGTTGTCCCAGCCAACAGCTTTGGTACTCTTTGAAGAATGTTATCCTCACTTTAGGAAGAACATTCAGTTAACAAAGTCAAAACTTCCTGGCAAAAACATGACCAGAACATTGCACATGATATTTTCAGAACATGGAGCAGTGGTCCTCACTGTGGCCCCCAGCAAGAAGGTTGTGGGTGGAGCAGTGGTCCTCACTGTGGCCCCCCAGCAAGAAGGTTGTGGGTGGAGCAGTGGTCCTCCCTGTGGCCCCCAGCAAGAAGGTTGTGGGTGGAGCAGTGGTCCTCACTGTGGCCCCCAGCAAGAAGGTTGTGGGTGGAGCAGTGGTCCTCACTGTGGCCCCCCAGCAAGAAGGTTGTGGGTGGAGCCCCGGCTGCAGCACGGGGTCTTTCTGGGTGAGTCTCCATGTTCTCCCTGTTCCTGCTGGGTTCTCTCTGGTACTCCAGCTTCCTCCACAGTCCAAAGACATCAAGAGGGACCAGGTTAATCCAGACTCTAAATTGACCGTAGGCGTGGCTGGGAGAGCCAATGGTTGTCTGTCTCTATGTGTTGGCCCTGCCATGGACTGGTGACCTGTCCAGGGGGAAGGCTGCTGGGATAGGCTCCACCCCCACCACCCTGAACAGGAGGAGAGGGGGAGCATGGAGGGATTTTCAGAACATGTAACTAGAACTTTCTAGCTGGGTACATACTGAAAAAACAATACTAGCTGTATCAGTTATGGGATTAAAAGGCAGCCAAGTGATTATGAAGCCAAATGTTAGAGGCACAAACAAACAAACATGCTATAACAGTCATATTCAAGATGTTCCAGAACAAATATACCTGCTACAGCAATAAATGAAGGACGTAAAGTATTCAGTAGTTCTTCTTCTAGCAATAGGCTATAATAGGACTCAAACACACACACACACACACACACACACACACACACACACACACACACACACTAGCAGTTGACGTCAATGGTGCACAGTTTCTAAGCATAAAAAATAAACCATTTAATGCCTGTTGATCTGAAGTAATCCAGTGTGCTGAAGCCTCACCAATCAGGTTCTCTAGTGAACGTTTCTGACGCCATGTTTTTAGGTTCCTGTCTAACGCACCACAGCTGAGAGCTCCAGACGACGGCGGACAATGAGCCTAAAATCAAGGTGTCAGTGGCATTTTCCAAAACAACCTGGCAGGTTCAGGACACTTGGATTACTTTGAACCAATTCTGAGGTTTTATTAGGGTTTGGGGTTTTTGGTATGAAGATTTTCACCATTCCCTTTGGTTGTTTGGCAAATTACTGCAGGACAGGTCACCGTCTACGCACGCTCCTGCGTGACGGTGACTTTGGTGACTGCATTTCCATTTTGGGTGAATATCCAGTAAAGAAAAGGAGAGAACACACTGGGTCACTTGATAAAGTTAGTGGAAGGCAGTACGACCCTCCAACGCACCAGGGACGCTGATCCGACCTCAGATCCAGGCTCTGCAGCCCCTGCTGCTGCAGGTGTCGTCAGGGCAAAGTCCTGTGACTCCTATTGTGCTTGGGGCTGTTCGAGCACTTCAGCTTTGACCCCATGGCCAGATATCAATGATGAGTCTTGACAGGATTTCAGTATTTCCAGATTTATACAGTAGGCAGACGGGGAACAGTGAAATCAAGACCAAAATAATTGTGTCCATTCTCTAATTGTGGTTAAAAATTCATTAATTTGCTGTGGACCCCTGGGAACCCCCTCAAGTTAAAAAACAAACAAGAAAAAAAAAACCTTCCAAAATAATGGTTCATGCATTTGTGTGAGGAGAGATGTCTCATTTGTGGGATGATTACTTTGAAAGTTGCAGATTTTAATTACGCGTGTGGCTTGTTACTACCTTTGCAGGTGCTGTTTGAGTAATCCAGGCTGGGGACTATCAACACCTGGATGCAGGTCTCAGTCATTGAGGGGGGAGGGTGGGCGGAGTCAGTCCATCTCACAGAGATGATTGATGGGTTTTGTGTGTTGTGTATTCCTCTGACTTGTGTACAGAAGCTGAGAGCAGTCAGCCGGGCTCATGATATTGAGTTAATTGAGTTAATGCTGAGTTAATTGAGTTAATGCTGAGTTAATTGAGTTAATGCTGAGTTAATTGAGTTAATGCTGAGTTAATTGAGTTAATGCTGAGTTAATGTTCTCATTATCACAACATTCCGACCTTCATATTTCAAGAAAATTAGATTAATGAGCACATTGTCTCAAGATAAAGGCTCTTCATTTCAACATAGGAATGTCTGGTGTCTGTTGTGTCGTACAGTAGTCTGATACCCCCCCCCCCACACACACACACACCTGCCTGTACTCTGTAACAATCCTCACAATATCGTGTCTGCATTTCCTGTTTCGATCTCCTTGGTTCCTTATATCTAATTTCATATCAAAGCAGTACAAAAGTTTAACGTGTTTTTTATTGAAGTGTTCAAGTAATTTAGAAAAAGTACTTTATCTCTGCAAAATAGCTTTATTTAAATTTCAAATTCAGTCAAGCAAATCTGTCTGTATGATTGAGATAAAAATGCAGATCAGAGCAGAAGCTCCATGAATCAAAGTGGTCACCAAGTAGCGGCAAGGAGGAGGACACCACAGTTGGAAAGAAAATGGAGTTGGAAAATACAACAAAATGTAGCTCCGCAATATTCGTCACGAACAAACCAGCGTCCCACTGAGGTCTGGGATGAAATCATGGAGATGGCGTACTGAGATAACCAGTTCCTGGGCGCTGTCTGTAGGTACGTGGAGATCAAAGCAGGCAGAGATCAAAGACTACAAGATGACAGCCAGATCGGGAGCCTCGCAGCGACTGAGGCCACCGTCAGAGATTGTCAGGGAGGTCTTTTGAGGTCGTGCAACCCCTCGACCCTGAAGCGCTGTACATGTGTGAACTGCACTGAGATAAATGACCAAAAGAATTTGTACTGTTTAACTCCTCCGTTGGAGCTGCATGTCAGTGGTGTGCCTGTCACAGTGACCTGACAACTTAGATTTTTTTCCTCAGTTCATTTTTTAGTCCCAGTTAACTTTTGACCCAGATTTAAAAAATGGCAGTTGTTGAGATTTCGTGTTAACAAGAAAGGGATGTATATCATGCTGGAGTCCCAGTGGACCCTGAAATTCACCGTTGTCTCCAGTTTTCGCCGAGTCAGAGACACGACAAACAGAATAATATTCAAACAAATAGAATATAGTGAGCAACACTTGGGTCTGCCTGAAAAACTGTGTGTCCTCATCCACTGAAGAACACCGAAAGAACCGTGGTTGATTGTGACTGCTCCCCCGCAGCTATAAGCTCACGAACAGTGTTAGTGACATCCTGCTGCAGGAGCGGAGGGAGCCCAGTTCGGGTGGACTTCAGCGAGGAGAGTTTGTTTGTGTTTTTGGGGGAAGCTTGCCACATCAGCCTAGTTTTAAGAGCATTTCTTTCTTTTGTTGTCAGCACCACGTGAACTACATCACATCATCGCCCCGGCAACCCCATCGTTTCAGCGTCTGTGCAGCATCTCGGCAGCTCTGTGCAAGCTCACCCTCTAACAGCTCTCCACCGCGAAACCCCTGAAGTTGAGACATTCATCAGTGCCAGCAGAATATTGTTTGACTAACAATAACAGTGTTGTTATTGACTTTTCTGTCACTGTGAGTTGCTGCTCATGAGAAACAGTGCCCACTGAGCAAAAAGCCTGCACATGCATGGAAATGGAGACTCCTACCGCACACACACTCTGAGGTGTTCAAGCTCCCGTGCTTCATCCTCTCTCATACTCGATGTCAGAGCTGACTGCAGGTCTGATTTCCTCTCAGTTTCATCCTCAGGAGTATCAGATGGAGTTTTACTCATTTTAACTAATTTGAGGAGGTGATTCGGTGTGTTTGGTGTCCTCAGGTGCATTTAAGGAGGAAGTGATGACGCTGGAGACAGCTTGACTTGTCTAAGCAGGAGAGGCACGAGTGGAGCTAACAACTTTAATGAAGGTTGCATTCAACTTAGGTGAGGCAGACTCAGCAGGCATGTTCGGGTGTGGAAGGAAAATTAATGGAATCTTGCCATTTTCAGTGTGTGCACCTGAGCTTGTTCTGCTCTGACAAAAAATGACTTATGTGGACGCGGCAGTGGAACAACAGTTGTGTGTACTTGCTCAAGCCTATGAGACAGCAGCGATGCTAATAAAAGAGAACAAGGATATGGTTTTCCTTTTTTTTTTGATTTTCAGGCTTGTAACTATCGATCCAGAACCCTGTCAGTTCCTGCAGAGACACAACTGACATTTCTGGGCTCCTGTGCAGGACAGCCTTTCCATCTAATGGCTGATAAACATCTTCCTCTGTGTCTCAATCACAGGTGTCCTGAGGTGCACCCCCACTATCGGCATCCACTGGGGCTCTTTTCTTATGATAGAATTCCCTGCTCAGATCACCACTCGTCACTCTTCGTTGATCAAGGTAAGCTGTACGCTCTGGAAAGCCCATGTAGTTTTTACTGTCACCATCGTCACATTTCAGGAAGGTGTGGCGTACCCTTCGCACTGGAACTAACATTGGTCGTTTGCATAATCTCTCCACTTTCAGTTGTATTTTTCTGTATGTTAGTTTCAGGTTCTTTTCCCCTCGTTCCTTGTGTTGCTCCTGCTCCCAGCCTTTGCCTTCTTTGAGTGAATCAGCTGTGCATTGGCAGTGCCTCAGTCCTTGTCAGTCACAGCTCTGCTCCCGGTGTTTCTCAGTTCCTTCCAGCCCTTGGGTTCCCTTCCTGTTGCATCTTCAGGAGAGTCGGTATTTAGGTTCAGTTTCTGGTGTCAGTCTTGGTCAGATCCTTGTGCCTCTGTGTGACCTTAGCCTGTTGTCACGTTAACCGGTTGTCACCCCAGCCTGCCTCTTCTACATTTAGTTTTTGTGGTCGAGCTTTTCTGTCTTTGTTGATAAAGTTCCTCACCTCCTGCCTCCTTGCCTCTGCATTTGGGTTCCACCTCCCTCCTCACCTGACGGTAATGTTCCCTAGGTAGACTCAGGCACTGGGACTGAACTTCCTCCATGATAACAAAACACAGTATCAGTTATGAAATAATTAGTCCAAACTTCACTATTTCTCATAGCACCTCTCTACCTTAGCGGCACTCAAAGCCCTTTACAGTGTTGATTCATTCACCGATTCATACACACACACACACACACACATATGCATACACACACTGATGGTGGCAGCTGCCCTGCGCATCAGGAGCAATCAGGGGCTCAGTATCTTGCTCAAGGACACTTCAACAAGGTCCTGGGGGGGAAGTGAGGATCAAACCAGCGACCCTCCGATGCTAGACAGCCCCTCCACCTCTGAGCCACGCCGCTCGCCTCTCAGGCTTATCTGGCGAATCAAATAAAACGTAGTCTTTGCTTTAAGTGTCTGACCAGGAGTTGCAAAAGCTAAACTTGCACGTCACTTTACAAATATTGAACAAAGCGTTATCAGCGGCTACATTGACATGAAGTCAATATTCTGATATTAACCATGATTATGGCGGCACCATGAATGAGAGCGATTGCAGTGGGCAACAAAGAGATTAAGACATGTGGAGAACTCTGGTCGCAGTCACTGTATGGAAATACTCTGTCAATGATGACGTTATCACAGCTTGACGTGAGAGTTACAAATGCACCAGCATGTCAGAAATGGTTTCAGCTCAAATTCTAGAGAGAAACCGACGTTACACGACAAACTCTGGATGTAGACTTTGCTGTGACACGTATGCAGGATTGCTGACGTCCACGCAAGCAAACAGTTCTAGACAGAACATCTAAAGGTTCTAGAAGAGACCCTTTTGAGTTGAGCGTCACCCCGACAGTGTGTTGAACACACGTCCCAAAGAGCATTCACAAAAGCTTCACTATGCTTTGGCGCTAACAAACTTTTATTAATGTACCCTTCCTGTAAGGTGCTACAACTATTGGACAAAGACACATTACTTTATGATGCTTAATAACGATAATAATAATAATAATAATAATAATAATAATAATAATAATAATAATAATAATAATAATGATAATAATATTAATGATAATAATAATGATAATAATAATAATAATGATGATAATAATAATAATGATGATGATGATGATGATGATGATGATGATAATAATAATAATAATAAGAATAATAATAATAATAATTGAAGCAAATTAAAGAAATGACCTTTTGTTTGGAAACATCCATATATGGTTTTTATTCTTGACACAGCTGCACCAACACACATCCCTCTCCTTTGTTTACCACCTATTTAGTATCATTGTCACAGTTTTGTCAGCTGTTAAATCATCCCTCGCGATTCATTTACCCATAATTCCTTGTCTCACCTGTCTTGCTATCTGACGCTATAATACAGACCTTTCAAAAACAAACAAATGGTAAAAACATCCATCTTTCCTGACTTCCCCCGGCGTCTTCCTATGTTGTTGCTCATATCGTACCTAATGAGAACACGTCAGCAGTTGTCAACAAGCGGATGTCATAATGTCGGTCCTTTTCGTGACAGTGAGGGAGGGAGGCTTGGGCTGGAGTCACCTCCGTCACTCAGTGGTTTATTCTTCGTCGCCATCATTCTCCAGGGCTGTCAGTGTGTGTGCCACTGAAACGCTTCAGTGACATGAAGAATAGGCTTGCTGTCGTCGTAGTCACCGGCCCATCTTCCCATCAACAACATCCATCCTGCAACACTTTGGCGATGATGGGAGCCTCAGTGGAGACGTTCATCCCTTTAGGCTGTTCAGAATTTAAGATTGTGATCTGAAAAAAAGCTTGTGCAAAGAACTTTATAACAGATTTCCATCTTGAAGCTGGCAAAAAAATGTGGCGCTATAAGTACATGTGTGGAGTTAAAATCCTTAAAGAAATAATTACACAAAATGGGCCTTTTGCCATTCAAGCCATCAAACAGGTGTCCTCAGCTCACCAGGATGTTTCTCCTTCCTGCATCACTTCTTTTATGACTCCAAAATGCAGAAAGAGCCAGCCATGTGTATTTAGCTTGATGCTCATGGCACCTGAAGGCTAACAGACACACAAATGGCTTCAAAATGTCCATTTACAAACTCTCAAGCAAAATGGTCCTTACACATCTACGGAGTGTAGGATCCAGAGCAGACCTCAGTCCCACCACTGTTTTGACCATCCTGTTCATGACCATCGATTAACGTCGCGCTGATGAATGTGGCGCTGAAGGCGGGAAGAGAAACTTCTTTGACCTGGAGATTGAAGCCCTCATCTGATGAGCCGAACCAACTCGTTGATTTGAAAGAGGGAAAAAACGGAAGTTGGAACATGCAGATTTGATCTCAGTCACCGCGAACCCTTCAGCAGGGCTGCTGTCGCCACTCAGACACCAGCAGGTGTTTTCATATTTAATGATTCATGACGTTCCTCAGTGACAGTTGGTTCTTAGAGTGCCTGAAGCTCCATTTGTTTCCTGAATATGTGGCTGCAGATACTTGGAGACCAGAATGGCCTCACAACAACATTCAGACTCATGAGACATTTTCAGACAGTGTTGCTGTTGCTAGCCATCAGTCTCCATTAGCTTCAAGCTAAAGATGCGTAGCTGGCTCTTTCTGCAGTCTGTAGTCACAAAGAAGTGATGCAGTGTGACCTGAAGACATCTACTTGTGTGTACTTGAATGGCAAAAGGCACATTTTGTGTGAAATATGGTTTTATTTATTTCTTTGTTCCACTGAGTTTCAGCGATTTTGCACATTTTGAAAAACGTTGACAGGTTCAGTAAAGACAGATGGTTCCCTGCTGTAGCCTCGACTGTCACCGCTAACCTTTATGTAAAGCACAGAGGGATTTCCAGGGAAGCTGGTTGCGGTGCCTCGTTGGGTGATTGCTGTTCTCAGCGGTGTCGCCTACATCTTTCCTGCTATTTTATTTGCATAAAGTACAAGGCATTTCAACATTTCAGTTCTTTTTTGCTCCTGTTTTGCCTGATGTCGCCCTTCCTGTTCTCCAGCCAAAATAACAGCATATCACCCACGGCACAAGTCTCACCGCCTTGCAAATTGGCTGTTATTCGTTCACATTTTAGGTAACTACCCTATTTACAACTGAGAGGCAGTACTTCTCCCGTTGCTTTTTGTATTATGACATTGCCCACTGAGAGACACCCCCTGCAGATTCACTTTTTTAAATTGATGCTTGTAAAAACATTCTCATTTGGCCCACTGATACATTTTTGGTCATGTCCACACTTCTCTTTTCAGTGACAGTAATCATATTTAGTTTCCTTCCATGCCGGTCGGCAGGTCTTCTAGCTCTGCAGTGTAACTAACTACTTATTGAACATTTATGCCGGTAAAGCTTTTATGTTTGGAGTGAAAATGCAAAGAGAAACCCTAGAGGTGTGTAGTTCTTCTGGGGGCAGGAGGCTCCTCTAGGAATGCGCACGCAGTAGGTCAATGTCCAGTTCCTCACAGGTGAGAAAAAATAAGGCTCTGTAACACACAATATGCTGCGTCGTTTGCTCTAATATGGATAAAAGGTTCAAACATCGTGGTCCCAAGTCACTGGGCACAGCAGCAGTGGACAATACAGAGCTAGCATTAATGTTGGTGTGCTACATTAATGCTAGTAGTGCTACCATTAATATAAGGGTTGCTAGCATTAATGTTGGTGGTGCCACCATTAATATTATTGTTGCCAGCATTAATGCTAGTGGTGGTACCATTAATATTAGTGTTGCTAGCATTAATGTTGATGGTGCTACATTAATGCTAGTGGCGCTACCATTAATATTAGTGTTACTAGCATTGATGTTGGTTGTGCTATATTAATGCTAGTGGTGCTACCATTAATATTAGTGTTGCCAGCATTAATTCTAGTAGTGCTACCATTAATATAAGGGTTGCTAGCATTAATGTTGGTGGTGCCACCATTAATATTATTGTTGCCAGCATTAATGCTAGTGGTGGTACCATTAATATTAGTGTTGCTAGCATTAATGTTGATGGTGCTACATTAATGCTAGTGGTGCTACCATTAATATTAGTGTTGCTAGCATTAATGTTGATGGTGCTATATTAATGCTAGTGGTGCTACCATTAATATTAGTGTTGTCAGCATTAATTCTAGTGGTGCTACCATTAATATTGTTGGTGGTGCTACATTCATGCTTATGGTGCTACCATTAATATTAGTGTTGCTAGCATTAATGTTGGTGGTGCTACATTAATATTAGTGTTGCTAGCATTAAGGTACTTGTGTCAATTTTGTGGTACAAGTATTAATGCCAGTGGCGCTAGCATCAATGTTGGTGGTGGTAGCATCATTCAAATCGCATTGATGTACAATATTTGCAAAATGACAAATTGTATCAAAATACTGTTTTTTCTTAAATACTTGGGTGCTGCACTCATTTCTTTCCTGCATATCAAATTCTGCAGACTTAAGAAAGCTTCTTTTTTTGAAACGGCCTCCACAAAAATCACACCATCATCAAGCAAATGATTTAAAATAATGATGTAAAACTTTAACATTCCTTATAATATCGCCAATCCCTTCACAATGACAATTTTGGCTGAAATAATTACATTTAGATAATTTTCCCAGACTGTGTTGCTGTGCATTAGTTTCAGCACCTACCACTCATGAAGGTCATAAATGGGTTCCTGTTCTTCAAGTTTTAGAGTGGTTCTTCTTCATATTGTTCTTCATGTCTCTTCTCAGCTTCTAACACTGAGCCCCAATCGTGAAATGTTGGTCTTGTGCAAAAAAACGTCTCCCTTATTCTCCGTTTTAGACTCAGATTTAGAGAAGAACGGAAGGCTTTTAAAATCCCTGATCCTGGGATACAGAGTTATGGAGCTCTTTCAGCTGTCTTGTAGGCTTGCAAAGATTTTAATGTTACAAGAGGCAAAAAATAGATGTTGTGATTAAGGAGTTCAAATCGCGTGGAAACGTGGACGTGGAAAAAAGAACATCACACTATTCAGATGCATCTCGGCCAGTCTTGGTCTGTAAAGTGTTACTGGTACCTGCTGCTCATGGTAAATTATGTCAGATAAGCCGATCGATGCCTTTTAAATGTGAAATGTCCTTCCTCACTGTCTCTACTTCCCCAAGGACAGAGGGAGGAGGACAATGGGGGCCACTGGGGTCTCCCCCCAAGCTCTGCTGTGGCTCAACCTCTTCAACTTCATCTTTCTGGCGTCTCCCCTCAACCCGGACGACCCCAACGTGTGCAGCCATTGGGAGAGGTCAGTTCCCTCAATTCATGTCTCTTTTCCAATACTCCAAATGAAATAACGCCACTCAAAATGCAGCAGTGAACTAATGGACTTGCTGCTACAAATCAAGGGGGAGGGGTTTGCCAATAATCAAAAGCAAAACGGGAAAGGTTTACTCCCGGGGACACAGCGAGACTGTAAATCCAGAATGATGGTAATGTGACTGCCTGAGTGGGCTCACCACTCAGAGGAAAGGCACTGTGTCATCTCTGGTGAGTGCAGGTGCTGTGATCGATGATCTCTCGCTGTAATCAGTAGGAATTTGCAAGGGGAAATTTCGCTTCATGACTATGAGGAGTTTTCATTCTCACTGAAGGTTGCATGGGCGAATGGCACTCAGGCCATCGAATCCTGTTGGAGCCACAGGAGAAATCGGGTTCATTTTTAACTTATTCTGCTTCATTGACACAAATCTGAAGTTGTAAGTCACATTTCAGTTTCATCACAAATTGATCTCGCTGTGGAATGATAACTGTAGTAATTGGTGGGGATGGTCTACATCTCAGAGACACTGGTGGTCTATGAACCAGGATCCCCTCGGATCCGCCAGCTCTTCTCTGCTGGCTGTTCCACAAAACAGAGCCAGAACATTTGTGATAGGAACTGAGGTTACAAATAATAAGAACTGACTAAGGAGCTGAAAATGCTGCTATTTTTAAACATAAATTAAGAACCCGCGTGTTCACTCTTTCACATCGAGTTTTATTTCATGTGTGAATTGTACAACTTATTGTTGCTGCTGAGTGATTTTTTAATGATCGTGATCAGTTGAATCAGTTTTATAATAAATAATGTATTTATTTGTTCTATATTTAATACATTTAAATGAGTGTTTTATTTTCATGATTCTATTTTTTGCCATTTTTGTTTTCCTCATGTACTAATTGTTAGTGGACTCACGTCTTAACTCTTTTTTCTCTCCTTGTATTGGCAAATGTTGTCTCCAGGTCCGTGAGCATATTTTCCTTGTTTCCGTCTTTTCTGTTTGGCCGATCGCTGAGAAGCACTTGAATGTCAATGTCTTTGTCTGAAAGTTGCCGTGTAAATATAATGTGACTGATGAACTGAGATTGCCGTGTTGGACGTGCGCTCTGGTAAGAAGCCGTTCAGCCGTGGAGCAGCAACACAAAATTTGTTGGTTTTTTTTTTCCTGTCAATGAATTTGACAGTGACAGGAACAGACATTTAAGACGGTTTGAGAGGTTTCATTTTGTGGAAGGATCGTCTAATTGTGTAATTTTACATTTGCTCCTCCACATATTAAATTTGCCCTTTGGAAAGCGCAAGTCAGAAACCTTTGGAGTGGCAAAGGAAGTGTTTTGGTTTGTTTTTTAAAGCTGCCAGTGTTAGTAGAATGAAGAGCAGCGAGGAAATAAATGAAAAGCATCCTTTGTGTTAATGGTTGTCAGAAAACTGGAATAAAGCTCTCAAAATTCCTCCAAATAATGGGTCGTCTGGGAACTTTTTCAGCTTAAAAGGTGTCGTCTCAGGCAAGAGCAGTACTCAGTAATATGTCTGGAGGGGAACTGCTCCCAGGACTGACTCGCCATCTTGTTACTCCTTCACAGCGATGCAAACATCAGTCCATTCAAGTTTCCAGCTCAACAAGGCATTGATTAAAAAGCCGTGAATGTGATGTCTGGCTGTACAAGCCTTGATAATTCCTACATTTTTCCCCAAGAGTAGAAATGAACTGTAGTCTTCTCCGCCATGTCCACGCATCCTGGGTCTACTTTGATACGTGTCCTGTCCCCTCAGCTACGCGGTGACGGTCCAGGAGTCCTACGCTCATCCCTTCGACCAGGTCTACTACACCCGCTGCACTGACATCCTGAACTGGTTCAAATGCACCAGACACAGGTATGATGGACACAGGGCTGTTTCTTTAGGTCCTGTCATGGAGCAAGAGGTTCCCTCAAGGATGCAAACTGGGCCTGATCATATTTCAGTCATATTTGATATCATTATTGTACAAATATGAAGACTAACAGCAGGGCCACAGAAGGCCATCCCAAAAACCCTAATTGAAAGGCACATCATTTTCTTCTTCGGCTGATGACACTGAAGCATTAAGAATCGACTCCCGACACCGATCTCCTCACCCGGCGATAACTGTAGCACAAAGACGCCGCTGCTGTTCGGGAGGTCCTGGGCCTGGACTAACGGGGTCACTCTCCAAAGCGCCCATGGTGGGAGGTGCACTCAGTCATGCAGCTTTGTTCAGGGGCAGCGATCCAGACCAGCTCAGTCGCAGGAGAAGCTCCACGCTCTCATTGCTTCAGTCAGGCCTCTGACCTCAGGTGCTGCTGGCAGGCTGGTGAGCGGTGGGTCCGGCTCTCGGCTCAGGAGTCATTCGTGTCACGGTGTTCTCTGTTGATTTGTTACACTTGATTAAAAAAATAGAGAGCACTCCAGTGCTAAAAGTAAAATAACAAATCCTCCATTTGAGAGGCTTGAACCTGCAAATGTTTGGCTGGTGAGACTGATTGATCGTTCCACTTTAAAACAGGTGAACATGTGGTCCTCCTTACCTTTATCATCTTTAGAGCAGTTAACGCTATTGTGCGTCAAATGAAACCCGGTAAATCCTGTTGCTTGGGCTCACAGGCAGTCATTCACTCGGCTCTGCTACCAACACAGGCAGCTTGGCTCTGTCTGATGTGGCCATTTTGATGAGTGACCGTCAGCGTATTGCCTTTAATGACCACATTAAGCTTTATAGCCACCAGTTTAGCTCCTGGCTGAGGGCTGAGTCGTTGATCTTGAGCACAAAAAATGTCAGAAAACGTCACCGTCCTTGAGTGAGGGGGAGCGGCTCCCTTGAACATTTAAGTGGCGCTTGTCTTTTAGAAGTTCAGCTGTATCACATTTTTATTCTATTTTTATTGGATCTCATTCTGAATAACACAGTGAGATTTGAATTGCTGCTCTAAATGTTTTTAGTACATGAAGTCGAGCTACGTTAGAGGGCACACAACAACTCTTTGGGAAATCCGCTCATTATTTTTAGTGTCAGACAAGTGGATAGATACCCTCTCTCCAGAAGGCTACCTGCTAGCTTAGCTGCTATGAGCACCATTGCAGGAGAGAAAACGGTCTCAAAAGCCATTCAATTCACTCAAACACTAAACTTTTGGGAAAAAAATACAAACTTTTAACCCTAACCACAAACAAAAATGGACCCTGTACCACAAAACATTTCACATCGCACAACCCTTTGTTCTACATCAAAATAACCTCTGCTCTGTGTGTGTGTGTGTGTGTGTGTGTATGTGCGTGCGTGTGTGTGTGTGTGTGTGTGTGTGTACAGGATCAGCTACAAGACTGCTTACAGGCGAGGCGTGAGGACCATGTACAGGCGTCGCTCCCAGTGCTGTCCTGGCTTCTATGAAAGTGGAGACCTGTGTGTCCGTAAGTTTTTGTGGATTGCTGGGCACTCTTTGAATCGTGTTGACGTCAAACACATTCATCGGGGGATAATAATAATAATAACCACACTAAAGGATTTATGATAGTAATTACCAGCATGTAGACTTAATTTCATGGAACGCACCATTCGCCTTAGAGGGCAGTGTCCCACTTTACATTAAAATCTCAGCCATTTATTCACGTCTTCTTTTATATCTTTATATTAATTATGAGGACAAACAAGGAGTGTGTATGCAGCGTCAAAGCTTTAATTCATGTGTTGACACACAGAACACACACACACACGAGAGCACTGGATCTGAGGATGGGAAAGGTGAGGCCTTACGCTTACATTGTTTCCAATGTGCTGTGACCTCACTGAAATACAACAAAAACACAAACAAAACTGGTTGTTGAAGCCCCTTTGATTGGCATGTAACCAGCAACTGCATTCATTTGTGCCTCACTCACTGTACTGCATCACTGTGAGTGAACTCCAGCATAGATTGCTGATTGTAATCGGACCAAACTTGAATTTTAATACTTCATGTGAAGTCAGGTTTTCTTCTGATGCACTCGCGTCTCCATAAAAACGTCTCCATGGTCGTTACTCCTCATCCCACACGGGTGGATGCTCAATGTTTCCACTGCACCGTCCTCTGCACCACATCTCTGCAACAAACATACTGCAAACTTTTTCGACCAGGCTTGCCTAAATTGCAGTTCATCTGTTTGAACAGTGATTCAATCTCATTAATCTCATTATCTCATCCCTTGTGCCAGGCATTTATCTATATCTGCTTCAAGACTGACCACAGACTGCTTTGAAATCAGCCTTAAGAGAGGGAAAAACAACCTTGAATGGAATCGACATCTCTCTGAAGTGAATAAGTTTGATTTTGAAGATGTGATGATTGAACAATGTCAGCTCCAGCTACTCTGTGGTGCGTGGGGCAAATGAGGCGATGGCTCGTGCTTCCTCTGTGGCCTCCTTGAGCTCTTTAAGATGTTCTTATGAGACTAATCATTGTTCGGCAGATATGAATCCAACAATAAGTGTAGTTGCTGACGTGTGGGTTGGATCTGCTCAGTCAGTGAGCTAAAACACCAAAATGTCTCTACTGAGTGTTTTTAGGCTCTTTATGCATTTACAATAAGATGTTTTATTTGGAATTCCAAATTTCATACGAAAACACAAACAGTGCACTCCACAAATCACAAGCACATTCACAAGCATACACGAAGAAGGAACATTCAAAACATAGACAGACTCTTTTAGGGAACCCCGTCAGGAGAAAAGGGATTGTCATCCATTCATTATCTCCTCACATGCTGACGGAAGGTCAGAGGATTTTTGTAGTCCTCAAAACTCTGCTGGCGTTTAACAGGAAATGTATCCATGTCGTAGCCTAAACAAATAAAGTGAATGGTATCAAGTTAAAACAGCAAAAACAACAACAACCAAAGATCAGAATAAAACCATGAATTCCTCCATGTTGCCCGTCTGAAGCGATCAAAGCGTCCCAAAGCCTCAGCACGCCAAGTTGTTCTGGGAAATGCCAACGACGCCATGTTTGTAACCACGCCGTTCACTGCAGCCTGGAGCCTCTGTGTTGGCTGTGTGTCCACGAGTGCAGGTGCTTCCTGATAAGAATGAGACTGGCAACATGCAGCAATCAGCCAAAGCATTCGTGTTGATTATAACACAACGGCCCTGCAATAAATCCCCCCAGGGACCCGCTTTGATTGAGTCTGCATGAGAGACCTGGCAATTATTTCAAGTGCCATTTCTGAGGCTGTAGATTCTGGTGCTGTTGAAGAGGACCAGTTTACGATCCTCAGATTGTGTCACTTTACTTCACGACACTCCCAACCAAACCTGTCTGTGGTTTTAATGTTTCGGCTGATGAGAGAACTCACAAAAAGATCATTCAAACTTGTCAGAATTAAAGTCAGCCTTTGCAGGAGTGTCTCCCTGCTCAGCCTTTATCTCATACTGGTACACATCCTGAATCCAGCACCACGAATCAATTATCCACCCTAGATAGTAGATTCTATAGGCCGGCGTTGCCTTTTCTTATTGAAGAGAGGAAGTGAATGGGTTCGCCAGCGGGGAGGGGAGGGCAAAGTGGAGAGCATTGTGTGTCTTTATTCAACATCTGCTTGTAAACAACTTAATTAGATTCTCCCGGGGGACCTGGACGAATACCCCTTCATCCCATTGTGTGGCACTGCCTCCCCCTACACACACACACACACGCACACACACACGGAAACACTCACTCACACACAATCCTGCTCCTATTGGCTGAGTAGTTTTGAACGCCAGAAGCTAATTCTTGTTAACGACTCCAGGTTTGCTAACGTTAACGGCTTTGGACAGGTCTTTTGTTGTGGGATATCCAGCACATGAGCCTAATTGAAAGGTTTCCCTCCCTTGCAGAGGGAGGAGGGGGAGGAGGAGGGGGAGGAGGGGGATGCTAATTTGATTAGTCAGGTTTCCTGGAGATCCAGATTTTAATTTCCTGTTTGTCTGGATCCCTGAAATAAACGCGTAATTATCACAGGGCTCCTTCTACGTCTTGCACTCTTAGCGTACTCCTGTAGACGTTCCGTTTGTGGAAGGCTAAACTTAGCACATCTTTTGTGGATAGCGTCTGTCTTGCAGCCTTACGAAACCTTTAGTTATGTCTCATCTCCTCCTGAGGCCTTTTATATCTCGTCAGTATGATTTCTCCCTCCGTTGTTTGCCTTCTCTTCTGGGTCCATCTCTTCCTGCCCCCCTGGATCCTCCATGTTGGTTCCTCTCTGAGCAGCTTGGCTGTCTGTGGCCTCGTCACCTTGCTTACCCCCCACGCCACTACCTCTGCTGTCACATGACCACAGCCAATCTGACTTAAATTACCGTTGCTTTGTGATTTATTATCACGTCTTAGAAAAAAGAAAAACAAACAAATGTCGCTTCTGTACGGCCAACATTTCAGTTCATGCTGGTTCGGTGGCTCTGTAACAATGACCTACATACAGCGATGCGTCCCCGCTGCAGCAGTAGTGTCGTGTAATGAGATGCAGCTATTTGTGCCTGTTTATTTCAAGTAAATATGTCGGCCCTCCTTTCACTCTTTGACACATTCGTCATCGCCGTCATCTTCCTCTTATCCGGTGGGTCCGGGTCGCGGGGGCAGCAGCCTCAGCAAGGAAGCCCAGACTGTCCTCTCCCAGTTGCTTCCACCAGCTCTTCAGGGGAATCCCGAGGCGTTCCCAGGCCAGCCCAGAGATTTAATCCCTCCAGCGTTATTTGACACATTCACTGCCCTAAATGCTCTCTCACCATTGGTGTAATATGGCCCTCAAAGATGGAGTTAGCGATTGCAGTTAAGTACACTTTTTGTTAAATTCGGCAAATATCTCCCGACGTTCTGCAAGCCGTCTGTATGTTCTGGGTCATTTTGTGATATTTGGATATGGCGGATCTTAGTAATGAGGCAATTTTCAAACTGCACCTCATACTGTTCTCACTGGAGCTCCAAATTATCAGTGGATGTGTCTCCCAATGAGATCTGGTGTCACCGTTTTGATGGCTAACCATGGATTTACCAGCTCTCGTCTCAGAAATGTACAGACAGACCTACATCACGCCGCGTGGGAAGATATTTCTTGATTGTTCAAGCATTTTCAGATGTGGCTCTGCAGCTTCTTTTAGCCTTTAGCAAATGAGTTTGTTGGCTCAGTCGTGAGGTTGCACTTTTATCGTTTATCTTTCACTTATGTGGCACCATGTTGCTTTTTAGAAGAAGCAAACAAGTGGTCTATTTAGTCATTCAAGCGAGACTAGCTGAATAAAAGCAGCTAGCAGCAAACTCCTCACCTTCATAGCACACTAAAACACATTAGCCAGGCAGCGACTTTACCTCCACCAGTATAAATCTGCGCTTAGTGCCGAGTCCATGTGGCTGTTGGGATTCCTGTCCTAATGCACGAAACGCTGTAAAATGTTGACACACTCCCACCATAAATTTAGAGGGGACGAGCTTTTTGTGGCTCAAGTAGCAAAACAGCCATAAAACCTTGCCTCAGTGAGACGAGTGTACCTCCTGTACCCCCCCCCCCCGCACCTCCTTTTCTGCCCTGCTGGCACATTTCTTGGCAAAGTACAAAACCAAGCACTTTACTGTCTGTGCTCTGTGCTAAATAAATAACACTCCAAAACCTTAGAACAGCCTTATTTGTTGAAATGGCAGCGGCCTTGCAGAGCTCAACACGCTGCATGTTTCCCTACCGTGGGTCACAGCACCATTTGTGACGGATTTAGAGGCCTGTCGGCAAAAGCCTGGATCAGAGGCTATTCCTGCTGCGCTTGCTCACCGGAGCTGAGTCAAGAGGCTCACTGATACATCAGCAATCATCCCAGATATGCAGCAGGTTAAATATCCACATCGATCAGCAACAATCTACAGCCAATCAGCAGCTTTGCATGCACAGTTTCAGCGGTGCGGGAGGTACTGCCTGACTGGGTCATCTAACTGGCCACTGTCATCATCCCAGTATACGACACATGACTGGGGGAGAATTAATTGGGCAGTGTCCCTCAGAGCTGGTGACAGTCTGACTGTCTCTCAGTTCAAGCTTTGCATGATAAACCAAGTTAACCAGCAGAGCGCCTGTTGAAAGTTCAACTCAGATTCAAGGAATCTTAAGGACAAACTGACAACTCCTTGAACTGAGACAGCTGAAGTTTGAAGTTTGCCTCCTTCTTTTGAGAAACACCTTGTTTTGCAATTACATTAACACAACCACCTTGATTAGCTGAGCATCGCGTCATGTAATGAGTAAGACAAACATGTTTACCGTGGCAGTGTCTGGTACCCGGTGACCACCACGGTCATCCTGTGTGCCAGCAACAACAACATACGCGTGTTCGATTCTGTTTCTTCTTTGCTGGTGCTTTGATGCAAATCTTTTGTTGCTTTGGTGATAAAATAGTTGCAGTGCGTCTGAAGGTTATGCACAACACTACAATAGGCAAGATACTTTCCTGCATTCTTTTGTGGGCACACCTGTGTTGGACCCTTTCTGGATGCACAACCCAGCAGGCTATCGCCTCACTTCCCAAGAGGCTCTGTGTCAGCTGGAGGCACGTCACCTTGATAGCTTTGCCCAAACTGCCTGAGCTGTTGTGATACAGGTGCTGCATTGCATTGTGGGATACTCCTACTGACACTGTGTCCAGTGCTAAGATTTCGGAGATCCTTTAAATATCATATTTGATTTTAGAACACTAGATAACACGTTGGTATGGAATTTGGACATGGCCGTATTTTATAAAGCAGCCAGACTCCTCTCCTCCTGCTGAATGATCTTGTGACATGCAGGCCAGTGCAGCCAGGTGTCGTCCATTGAGCTGCTCTGGCTGGTTTCTGTGTGGGTGATGATCAGCGCAGGACGGAGGAGCTGCTACATGACACCAGGGGTAAACTGCTCTCCACCAAATATTCACTGAAATTCACTGAGCAGGCCTGAACTTTTGTCATTTTCAATGTTTGGTGTTTGCTAGCTCACCTTTTATTGTTGTTTCATGACGCGAAGGGGACTTTGAAAGCTCGAGAACAGAAACAACTGTAGGGCGGCGAATGCTGACTGAAGTCATTCCCACAATGTTGTTCCAACAAACCAGACGGAGCGATGTACGATCCCTGCGTTGCTGCTCAGCCAGACAACGACTTAAAGACACTCAGTCCAAGACAGAAGGTTCAACTTCATGAAAATGTAGAAGTAGACAAACACAAGCACATTCAGGAAGCATACTGAGAACACGTACACAGCGTTTAAGATAGTGCAGGTAACATGTCAATTTACTGAAACACGCTCTCGTCAAATGACCATATTTATGGACAGCCAACATGGCAGCTACAGTACATACTCATTGAAGTCAGGTGGCATGGAGAAGAATCACTTCCACAATCAGAGAAAGTAAAAGCGTGCATGGTATCTCGGTGATGGAGGAGCTGAGGTCTCGCAGCTCTCAGCCCGTCCGCACAATCTTGATGGGTTATGATATACAAGCAATCCTCAAAAACGAATGGAAAGGGAATACAGATAAAGCTCTGCCTTTCACTTGGTTGGTGTTTTGAAGATAATACATGTGCTTTTGCTCCAGATATGGTGGTTTTACTCCACTGTTATCTTTATAAATTCATATTTCAGAGAACCGTGAGTGCTTGTGTACTGCAGTAACTAGTCTTGGTGTGAGTACTCTTAAAAATAGGACAGAATTCCTCACCAAGTATCTCAATAAAAAAGCTGCTTGTTGAATAACACTCAAAAGTGTTGATGCTGCTACAATTTACAGAATGTTGCACAATGTCAACTCACTTTGGGCTTGTTTAGGTGAACACGCCTTCAAACTGAAACAAGCAGTTATTTAGAGGCTAAGGGAACAGTTTCACTGAAAGTAGGGAGTTTTCCTTCGCTGTGACGGAGCTGAACAAACAGTGGTTTGTTTCAATGGAGAAGATTGTTCATTGTTTTCAAATTGAACGTAATGTCCTGCGTCCCTGGTGATACCTGTGTAGGGAGGGATGGCGGCGTGCTCTTTAGTTGTGCATTCCCTTTTCACCACGGGAAGTTGATCTCTCCTGTGTAGGTTGTCATTCCTAGCATGTGTTCAGATGTCCACGGGCTACAGCGCCCTCTAATTGTTTATCTCACTGCACCAATCCTGATTGGCTGGTGATCATGATGACCTCATCAGGTTGCTCCCACTATAACTCACCAGCTTCCCCCCCTTGCTTCAGAGCATGTCTTCAGCCGTCATCAAGGCTAGCTAGCTAGCGTGTCCACAGCCTGGAGCCAAGGTTGCAGGTCCGGTCTCTGCACCTCACCTCCGCTGCTGCGTCAACATAAACTGCACTGAAGTAAAGGGTTACTTTGAAGAACAAGCTCTTTTTGCTATTTTTGGTTTTGTCATGGACTCATTCTGGACTTTTATTTCACATCCTCGAGTTAAGGTTTTTTTCTTTGTACTGTCTGTGTCCATTTTTTTTAGTCCGGTTTTATTTTGAAAAATCACCTGTCTTATCTACCTTGCTTCCTGCGTTTGTTCAGTTTCCCTCCTTTTCTCTCGTGCTCGTCTGTGTCTTGTTGGCCGGCCCTCATCAGCCACAGCTCAGTGCTTCTTTACCGTCACATGACCGAGACAACAAACTCGGGTGAGAAGGGTCGTGCTCCCCCACCTCCTGGTGTCCTGGGTTTCCTGCCTGTTTGAACTCCAGCTCATTCACCAATGTCCTGCTAGTAGGACGTTTGATTAGGTTGATTCATAAATCCCCTTTAAGCTCCTCAGCCCCCGTCTGCTGCTTCATCTGCATCTGCCTGCCATCCCCACCCTTAATAAGTGTCTCAAGAGACCGTCTTTTATGTCAGAGAGTAAATATAAAGAGTCAAATCTGTTCAAGTGTCTTCAAAGTGGGATTTTTCCACTGCAGACATCCAAGTTCACATCTGTGACAACTAGTGTTGATATATTTTCAACATGCCTCTTTTAGATTGTGCCTTCTTGGGCTGATGCCATCTTGATAGTCTTTCTTGGCTGTGTGTGTGTGTGTGTGTGTGTGTGTGTGTGTGTGTGTGTGTGTGTGTGTGTGTGTGTGTGTGTGTGTGTGTCCAGGCTCTGTGGGTTTGACTGACAGGTCACATGTTGAGCACAGCTGGGTCTGACCAGAAGGTAACTAGAACTATCCAGAGCGCGACATCCTCCTCTGCCTGCTCTCTCTACGACTGTGAGCGGATTTTTGACGTTGCTGCAGGACTCTACTGACAAACCTAAACCCGTCTCCACATTTCAAGTGTGCTTGGTTGCTGGTGATGCCTGTCTTGTGTGGTAAAACACCCTTTGATCTGCCATGTTGTGAAAAGGACGTGTGCGTGGAGTCATGCGGCTTCTTTGTGACGAGCAAGGCCTGAAAGGTTCCATCACTGACTTGCTGAGTGAATTGCATGATGGTTGGAATGCTGTCTTACTGAAGATCTGCCTGAATGAGCTGTTGCAATCTCTCCGGAGCGGAATGCTCGCCGTGGCTCTCCACCAACTCCAGAACATGGACTCACTTTGCTCTGGTCTGTGTGAACGGTTATGGCTCAGAGATGCTGTCACCCCCCAGGAGGACGTTTGGAAGGACGCCGTGTGTCCAACGATAGCAATGAGGGAAGGAATTCACTTACTTTTCTAGTGGGCCGTATATTATTTCTAGCTACTGTCATGTACCTCCCACCCTTTAAAAAGAATAGTGGCATTAATGCTGCAGACTCTCCACCCCCCAGGCTGCTGCACCGTGTCAAGCTAGCGCCACTAACACACCTCGCCAGTCCTCTTAATGGCAGCGACTACTGCAAGACATTTAGCGTAGGGCATCGAACAGAGTTTCCTAGTTGATAATAGGCGACCCCTGCTGACTTCCTAAGATTTTGATGGGTCCGTTCAATCACTGATTAAACTATCTGATCAGTTCAAGCCAGGTAGCAACTGACGATGAGCAACTGTCAGATTACCTGTCAAGATGCTGCCATCAGTGACAGTTTAGGTTGACGTTAGGAGAGGGTCGCACTGAAGGGTCAGAACCCAGGAGGTTTTTCAGTTACAATGGTCCTCTTTTAGCTGTCCTCCCATCTCCTTTCCAAAGCAGCAAGTAAAAACAATTCTCTCAGGCTAAACTGAACTGAAAAGGTGGCTCAGCCCCTGCTGACTGAAGAGCAGAGTGGTGAGTGAGAGGGTTTGTTAGTGACAACAACAGAGTCTTTATATGCTGGCAAGGGTGTCAAGTACAGCTGAGTTGCATGGAAGACAACATCATGCATTCCTTTCACAGGTGACGGTTACAGCAGCATCTCTGTCTTTGTTGACCTAGATTTGTTTTCCTCGCCTGCACGTCTGAACGTCAAAAGAGGCACAGCAGTGAGGTCGCCTTATTTGTGAGGAGGTCAAGTAAATAACTCCTATGACAATGTTTATATTTTTCATTTCTTAGCAGGTGAAGGTTTTTTAGTATTGTTATAGCCAAACAGATTACAGGGAACTGAACCTCAATTGCTTGTTGATTATAAAATGTGTTTTGTCTGCTTTTATGGGGAAACTGAGCCAAACGGACACGTGGACATAAACAAGGTCCTTGTAGCCGATTTGAAAACTCAGAAACAGGACAACACACAACAGCTGTGACATCTGGAGTGCGCGCCTGACGTCCATACGACTACACTGCTAGTTTCACTAGCATTTACAGAGAGATTTATGAAATAAAAAACAAATAAATACATATTAACATTTACATTTGACACTGCTGAAAAACAGACACATGAATGATCAGAGTGACACAGTGACGGTGTTCTGTTGTATTTTAGCCGTGATGTCAGAGCACCACTGCACCAACACAGACGGGTTGGACTCATCGCCGAGATGACAAAGACTCGTTGAAACTCCCGAAGGAGGGTCTTCCCTAATCTGGGTCCCGACTGCCTTTTCCTGCTGCTAGCTAAGCGCACTCACCATGCCCCGACCGGCCTTTCTTTGTTAGCAGCATATCAGCTGTGTTGCTTACGTTTGTTGGTCATGTGCTCGCCCAGAGAACATCATGGGAGACGTGGTCACACTCTACAACAGCACACGGCGCTGCTGTCAGACGCAGACATCAGAGTTTCAACCACGTAGTTTTGATGAGAGTCGTGTGATAAAGAACGGTGGCTGATCAATCGGCGCACCCCTTATTATTATTATTGTTGTTGTTTTGAAAGCACTATGCTTCAGGCTACAAGATGAGGCTGTAATAAACCACACAGCATTTCTTTATAGAAGGAAAATAATTTTTAAAAGAGCATTAAATTCGAAGTGATTTATTTGAAGAGCTATGATGTGTTTGGTGTTCCTTGGGGCGGGTTCATGGTGCAGCACGAGCTGTGGAGTGGAATCTGGAGATGCGAGTTCCTCTCTATGCCAGCACCTGATTCCCCATCTGACAACACATCTTTAATTTAACATTTTTGCATGACTTTTATTCTGTCTGTAGTTTTTTCCTGCGCTTTCTTCTCATAGCCGAAGAGCTAACAAGATAATGACAGGGAGGCATTGCGTCCCTGAGAAAGCAGCATAATTTATGATGCCGGAGTTGTTTGTTTTGAACCTTCTGATAGTGCGACAGCTCTCAGCTGTGCGGTTCTGTCATAATAAAATATTGCAGGAGTTAAAAAGAGCTGGTGGTGAAAATGAAGGTGTCGGGACAGCTTTATCAGTTTGCTGTATGTCTCTGATAATCGGACCTATAGAGTATCAGGAGACTGTCTCGTCACTTCCATCCATCTCCGTTGGTAAATAAACCATCAGCCAGTCATGAATAATTCTACAGCTGCAAGCGGCAGAGGAAATCATGAAACCCCACAGCAGTGAGGCGCCCATGAGGACCGGCACCTCTTCCACTCACGGGGCCAATGACCATCGGCCAGACCTCACATAGATTTGGCAAAAAGACAGCAGACCTCTTGAGAAGCTGTGAGCAGATGATATCTGGTGTGTCTGCTCGATGAGAGTCTCTGGATCAGGTGTGATCAACCAATAACTGCGTTCGTCACTCCTGCAGATGGGCTACATTCATTAGATCATGAGACGAGAGGCAGTTTTCTGTGAGACAATACAAATATTCCTGAAGCGTCTCCGCTTTCATGGCTCTGCACCACCACCCGTCTGGCCCACTCTCGTTCACGCGATACCTCAGGAGCACCTTGAGGGGATTTATGCAGTTGGGGCTCCAACGTCCACTGAGACTCAAGGGTGGACTGAGAGATTTTTGAGGTCACAGTTACAGTCACCACACATAAATGTGCTTCCTGTTGAACGCTTTTTGGGAATTTCCTCAACTATTGTGTAAACATCCACTTGGGCTCAAGGATGTGACGTGGTATTTCTAGTTCTCCCTGACAAAGGTTTTGTGGTTTAAGGAAAGAGGATTTTATATTTGACACAAAACTACCAAGGCAACTTTGTAACACTGGCCAATCCAAAATTGACCTTCATCGCCATGGTGATAGGCAAGAGAATGATGTTTAATGAAAGAGCTGCCCGACGCACTGCACAGCAACAGAAACCCAATGCAAAGCGTTTATCACATGACCTGCTGAGGTGTCAGTCCACTACAAGTGTACCCAGACAGCATCAAGGTTGTGCGACAGCATTGCTACGTGTGCAGGCCTTGTGATTTGGGTTGCCAGTAGCTTCAACAAAGATGTGTTACGAATTGTTCGAACACAAGTCTGAATTCTTGCTTGTGTTGTACGTCGCTTTGGACAAAAGCGTCTGCTAAATGAAATTGGAGAATTGGAGAACACAGTTCGCCTTGTTTGTTTGCCACGTGAAATTAGCTCATCACTGTATTTACCCCCTTATTTGCATTAGACAATTTGAAGAAAAAGCCCCTGGGAGCGCGCGCGCACACACACACACACACATCACAATATTACCTCTGGTTTTTTTTTTATAATGGCTACTGTCAGAATGGGGAGACAAAAGTACTGCACTGCGAGTTCAAAGTCAGATTGGTTATTAACCTCCATGTCCTCTTTCTTGCCCTCAGCGCTGTGTACGGAGGAGTGTGCCCACGGCCGGTGTGTGTCTCCTGATACCTGCCAGTGTGAGCCTGGCTGGGGAGGACTGGACTGCTCCAGTGGTGAGTACACCACTATACGTATAGTAACGACTTAGAGTCGTGCCATCAGTTTCATTTTCAACGATTACAGTCGTCCTGGAGAAGTTCAAGGTCATGTTGTCAGACTGGGAGTGAAGAAAAGCTACGCAACAGCGAGGAGGTCTCCAGGAACGGCTGATTCACTCCCACTGTTGTGGTGAATGGAGCTCATGCAGCGCCTTTCTGAGCTGGCGTTGAAGCGTGTTCCCATGTTGCCACATTCTTCAATCAGGGCTATAATAAATGTGACGCCACAGTTTTTGATGACTTCATGATGTTACACGACTTGAAGAGAAAGCAAACGTGGCTGAGGAGTTGGGATGATCTCTGGCAGCGACGACGGAGGCTAGGAGCAGCTGCAGACCCCACAGCAGCTCCCTTCTCTCCATAAGGGGGACGGTGTTAGGGGCCACAAGTGGGATCAGACGTTTTAATGCAGGAGGGAGTGTTGACGGGGACATCCACCAAATACGCCGGGCTGAACCTCTTCTTGGCTGAGCTTTCATCAGTCATTCTCTGCAATGCCAGGAAGCCCATTTTTCAAATGGTTATTAATAACAGCCATCATAACAATCAGGACTGAAATTCCTGCCAGATGCAGTATTCAACAGGATTCCCACACACGTGGTTCAGCCAAGCTGTTAATGTCCATCCACACAGTTTGGCTGTTGACAATTTTTTAAAGCGCTGTTGTGTTTTTCTTGCAAAGGAAGCAGAGTCTGACAGCTACTGCTAACTCTGTCCTCCTGACATTTCTGTGTACCTTATGGTGCCAGCATGGGTCACTGTACGTTACAAGGTGATCACAATGAAAGTCAATAGGGTTAAACTATAAATAGCCAGCAGGCTTTGCTGTCAGTCAAACTACATTGAAGGTTACAAAAACAGCAACTATGTGGCCGACAATGTCATGAACGAGGTCCGATGGCTTTAAGACGTGGTTCCTTTTGCCTTTGAAAGGTACAGGCTTATAAGTTACAGACATGTTTTTTTTTTTTTTTTTTTTTAAACGTACCTCAACCAAAGAGTCCGGTTTATTCTTTTAGAGTAGAAGCACACCTCTGAGAGGATGGCGGGCCACAGGACCGCGCGTGTGCGGCTCGTCTCCGTGGCCAAACAAAGAAGATGAGTTTTGGAGAAAGGCGTTTCAGCCCTCGGTGGAGTAATCTGAACGTCACACTCCCTGCTCAGCAGCTCCATCAGACGCTCCAACACATTAGCAGCTCCGGCCTGTGACGCACAAAAGTCAAGATTGCACTGATTGCTCCTTTAAACTGGAAATGAATCCATTTCATCTCAATATGTCTCACTTCAGTGGTATGAGTCCAGTCCTCACGCAGCTCTTCAGGGTGTGTGTGTGTGTGTGTGTGTGTGTGTGTGTGTGTGTGTGTGTGTTTACCTGTTCTCATTGCTGTCCGGGGTCAGGCCAGGCTAAGGTGGGTCAGGTCAATTTACCTCCACGAAGACAAGAATGAAGCATTACTGCCCAGTGACGCCCCTGTTTCAAAGCAACAATTCACCCCAATGTTAAGATTTCAAGTTCTCGAAAAAGATGGTTTTTTTCCCCCTCCTGCATCTGACTGGCTTTCGCTTACGATCCCCAGAGTTTACGCTGAATATGGGAACCGCTTTGGGCTTTTCTGCCCCTTATACATGGAACCACATCCACTCCACCAGAATCTAGAACCTGGATCTAGTCCTCCGCACACTGGCTCCTTTGGTCAGTTTGGATCGTGGATCACCAACAATTCCACCACAATCCGCTGCTGCTTCTACCATACAACTGAAATCCTAGGTTCCATTCGTCCTTGCATTTGCATTCGCTGTATTCTCAGCGGCATCGTCAATGAGAGCTTGTTCTCAGTTGACTTCCGAGGTTAAAAAAGACTGATTGAATGAATGAATGAGTTCTTCTTAATGACTGTATTACATTTTATTATTCTCATCAAGCTGCGATTGTTGGTCTGTTCTTGTTTGTCTCTCCTCTGTTGGCGCTGAAGCAGAGCTCAGACTGAATCAGATGCAGGGAGAGCAGCTGTGTGAATCTGAGGACTGGGAAATAAATGGAAAAAATATTGTTTTCCAGTGTCCCTTGTAGTCCACAGCAGCGTGACGACTCTGCAGTCTCACGTCCCTACAGAAGAATGCAAGGTTTACATGAACTACAGATTATTGGGTACAAAGATGCAATATCCCGTGGGGGTATTAAGCGTATTCCTGTGTTTTATGTCATGCCTGCACTTAATTGATTGGCCCTCGCAAGTAAATTCTGTGGTCAGCAAGAGATTCAAGGGATTCACAGTGTTTTGTGTTTTATGGTTTTATTTTCTAACAGTCAGTATGAGGGCGGTGTTTTTCATGATGTTAGGCTTTATTTGTCAGTTTACTTGCAGCAGCATGTATTGAATGAGTTTAGTGTCTTAATGTCTCACAGGCAGAAGACTCACATTTGTGGATCTTGATTTGTGGATAACACCTGCTGTTTTAATTCCAATCCATTTAAATGGAGGCCCCATGAATTAGACAGGTCCTTGTGGGTTAGTTTGGCAATAACCACAGAGGGGAGCCATCAGGAAAGGATCCAGCTGGGATTTGCGGAACAAAGCAGCCTGTAAAAAGGAAAAGCTTTCAAACATCGGTGACCTGCGATGGAAGCGTTCAACAACTTGGGTCTGAGTCCATGCAGTGAGGGACACGGTGCAGGTGTCAGGACGAGTCCCACTTCACCTGCACCCGGTCAAAGAAGCTCTTTGGCCCCAGACTGACATTTGGGATTTTCATTTCGAGTGTTGGACACCAGCAGTTTCCATTCTCAGTGGGTTCCCACGTCACACTTGTGGAATTGGGCTCCAGACTGGTTGTGGTGACACAAGCCTTGCTCATGGACACTCCAGCACCTCCGTGCAGCATGTCGCTGGATGTGGAGCGGGACTGCATATTCTTCTCAACATTTTGAAGGATAGAGTGTGAAAGTAACCCAAATGTACCTGATGTGCACCTGTCAGGCCATCCCTGAGGAACACGCGCAAACATGTTCAGATCTGTGGAGTAGAAGGAACATATTGATATTTGTTTACATGAAAAACAATTCTACATGAAACTATAATGAAATTATACAAATCAAGTTGTTTGGTGTTGATTGTGGCCGAGTCACCACACATCATGTTACACCTTTGGATCCTGCTGTACACATTTGCAAGTCTTGTTTTTCATCTGAGGATCCTGGAACACATAATTGTAACCAATTAAGACCATTTCTCTCCATGCCTTCCTGCTTCTGCATTTCAAAAAACTCCTGGTTTCCATTCACTGTACGTCATCCCACACGGCAGAGCTACAAAACCAGAGCAAAGAGAGCTGAACGTTTCTGTGAAGCTGTGGAGTCGACAGACCGTCACAACTGACGACCTTCACCTCAGGGAAACCATGTGATCCAGTTCAAATGACATGAGGCGTGATCGCCACTTTCATCTCTTAGTCGCTACAGTGGAACGAATGCTGTCGCTCGGTTAGGCCATACTGGGATTGTCCCAGTATAGAAGAACTGGGGAACAATCACTTCATTCACACAGGTATGAGGTGATGTTGAGGTTTTTCTTCCAGTCCCCGTCACGTGTCACCTACAGAATTAGCTACAAAGCAGCCTTGCAGTTGAATGGCAAACTGAAAATCCATGAAAAATGGAAACCTTTACAGTGCTGCACATTTCTTGTCATCCATCTATGAATGTGTTCATTTTACCAGACAAGTTGTCGTGATGATTCCTCCTTGACTGTTTACTGATGGAGACATCCCAACACAGAACATCAAATTTGACCAATTTAGGTGAAGAAGAGATCGGTTCAGTTGGACTAACACGTGTTTCACAAGTCCAGTTTTAGTTCCATGTTTTAACATAAATTTTAAAACTTCTGTTTTAGTGTAATTAATGTATTTACACAAATTTCAAAAGTAACAACAGTAAAAGGACTTTTCCGTTATCGTGTAAATGCACCGATGTCTCAGTGGCCTAAACATCACACCTTCCTATCACGCGTGTGGAACGTGTTGAGCCTAAAATGTAACACACTTTTTTTAGTCAGTTTATTGACTTTGTATCTGCAACATTCTCAAAATTCCACACTGCCGGAGTATTTTTCAAAAATAAAAGCTCTCACAAACACATTTGTTTCAAGAATTCATTCAATTAAAGTTATATGAGGGATCTTGTTGTGCAGCAACATACCACATTTTAACAAGTTCTGGTTTTATTTTTGAAGAAACGTGAGAGTCAAAGCAGAGGCCAGATGCAGACCCAATGGAGGCTGTTTTCCTTTGATTAAATCCACCACGGGGCAGCACCCTGAAGAAAACGCCAGTTCACTGGATTCAGTCTTGTCCAAGCACCAACTTCAATCCAGAAATATTGAGCAGTAAATGATTAATAGTTCAATTAATACCTATAATCAGAACTAGTTATCAGTGGTGGTAAGCTGAGGGATTTTGGGGTTCTTGGCAAAGAACAGTTTGCATATTATTCTCTCTTCTGCATCGTAAAAGATAACAACGTGTATTCTATAACATTAATTTACAAAATAAAAAGACATGTACATAGTACAACCTAACTATGATATAACTATTGGGAAGAGTGTGTGTGTGTGTGTGTTCACGAGCACATCGTGCAGGGATGAACGCACGTGCTCTGAGTGAGAGACGCCATGTTTAAATGTCCCGTCCACGAGTGCTTAGACTGGAGACCAAACTCGAGCAGGCGAGTGTGTTCTGACTGCCTGGTGCTGGTTCTAGTTCAGTGTAGCTTAGCTGTGCTGTCAGTCCGCTGATGAACAAAGGAGGGAAGAGTCCGGAGGTTTAATGCCCTTGAACACAGGAGGGTGCTGGCCGCTCCTTTGTTCCTTGCGTAAGTTAGCAGCTTGGTGCTAACTTGGTGCAGAGTTCCTGTCAGCTAGCAGGTGGTGTGAAGCAGCTGCTTTGCCGAGTTAACTCTTTCACCCGGCTGCAGGCAGGGTCTGTATCATAGCCATGGAAAAGAACAGGGTGCTTTATCTGGTTCACACGCTGAGAGCGTGAGTGGAGGGTTGCTCTCGTGGTCAGGTTCCAAGAGAGAGAGCAAGAGAGGTTTTCTGGTTTTATTGACTGCATCATGGGTCACGGACCACAGAGACCAATGGCAGCTGCACTCTGGGGTCGTGGGCAGGATTGGTATCCAGGTATTAAACAACTGAGGTTCCTGGGAAAAAGAGTCCACCATGGAAACTCTTTGCTCTGTGGGCCCCTGTCCGTAAGGGATGGCCATGAGGCCCGACAGAGAGAGGGCTACGGGTAGCGCTGTGTGAACAACAATGCAGAGGGAGATGCAGCAGCAGGGCTCAAAGTGTTCCGGGAGAGAACACTCAGTTTTTTTATTTTGCATGTAGAAAACAATCTTTGCTAACAAGTGGCTCAAACTTCAAGTTCTCTCTGAGTAAGGACACTTTGGAGGAGGACAAGGATGCAGGATTGTCCAAGCTAACCAGATTAGCTGCTGAAGCAGCGTGTGAGCCTCAGCTGACTTCCCTACCCAACTCCAGTTCAGTGGAAGAACTTTGTAGCTCTGCCAGGCGATGTAAATATCCTGGACCGAAGAGCGGAGGAGCAAAGACAAAAGAGGAGACTCAGCAAGAGGCCGTGAAGGAACAGGGAGGAGAAAAACACGAGATAAGGACAAACTATAGTGACAATTATCACGTAAAGAAAGTGATTATGATGAGAAAGATTATCAAGAGCAGTAAGGAGATGAAGGAGGAATAATGCAAACAAGCAGTTTCAGATGATAAGAGTTCTTGGGAGAATCAGCAGAGAACGAAGGTGCAGCATAGACAATTTCTGAAGGGAATGATTTCCTTGAAGGGTGATCAGGTCTGTGTCTTGAGTCCCTCATGGACTTCAGTCTGAACCTTTTTGGAAGTGATATTTGTGTTTTTTTTATTAAAAACAAAATGAGCAAACGAGATGTCAAACAGCAGTTGAATACCTGTCAATCAAAGTCTGTTTGCACTTTACAGCACCTTTCAATCAGATCGACTTACACTTCACATGCACAATAAGTGCATTAAAAATGATTGACAAAGGTTGGATTTTACGAATTGATCATCACACACCAAACCACTAGAGGAATGTCACGAGTTGAACAAGACTGAACTGAGAGAAATAGCAGACAGCAAAACATAAATCAGAAAAGACAGTCAAAAGTGATGACAATCATAAAAAAGTGAAATCATGAAACACTGCAGGAAATAAAAACAGGAGACGATAATAAATTAAAATCTTAGCGTGATCAAATAAATCTGAATAACAACTGATGAGGCAAAGGGGCCTTGATTTGATAAGAACAATAAAACTTAATAAAACCAGAAGTACCTCCACGATATGAAAGATTAGTTCAACTGGGTAAAACTGGTCAACCAACTATCACAGGCAACGTGAGGCAGCAGAGGAACATGGAGAACCCTGGAACCTCCTCAGATGGCTGGAACCCAGCGTGTGTGTTTGCGCTTGAACAGAGAACATCATTCCTGGGATCTGATCTCAAGACCTGTTGTGAGTGCCCACCTGGTGTCGAGGCCTGGGGTCGCACCGTTCAGGAATGAGCCGTCTTTAAAAGGTTCCTTGGCTTCGGCATGACTGCTTGTTTATGACTTTTCTGATCAGCAGCAACTCAATTTTTCACACGAACAAGTGAACGTTGACTGAGAACCAACGTGACCCCAGCTGTGCTGCAGCACCTCAGAACCGTGATTCTCTGTCCTCTCTCAGGGAAGAACTCTATCAGGTTTTCATGTGAACTCTGTTCCCCCTCCCCTGAAAGTGAGTTGGTCATAATTGATCAATTTGGTGCAGGCTTCCATTTGTTGCCATGGAAACAGATGACAGCTCTTCCCATGACTAACTAGAGCTCCTCTGGTTTGGCGCTCGTCTCCACACGTTCTCAGAAGCCTGTTGGTTTTTTTTGTTGGTTTGGTTTTAGCTCAACTCCGAGTGTTTGCGGACGATGTGCTCTGGAGACTGTCCAGGGGTGTTTGTGAGAGTTTTGCCGTTGTTAGCCATCATTCACCATCAGCTTCAGTCTCATTCCATGTGGCTGCCTGTTGGTGAGGACTTGAAAGACAAAATCCAGTTAGTGGGTGAAGTATGGGTGTGAACTTGCTTTGTGGCTCTTGTCCAGTTGACCCGCTGGGGCTGGACTGTCGTGATGTGTCGTTCGCGAACGAGCCGGCTCTAAGAGCCGATGCTTTGTAGTGAACGAGAAGAGCCGATGCCCGTCGGAGGGAGCCGAATCTTCAGCCGCCTGCTCAGCAGCGGTCTGTTCATGGCTCGGTTCCGCGGAGAATCCATGCAGGCGGGGGCGGGAGTTTATTTAGATGGGCACATCATGCGGCCAATCACATGCGAGGACAGACCAGGATCATACCATTATGTGAAAGAAGGAAGGGGGACAGACGCTCCAAAGACCGTGAATGTAGTGGTACAGGCCAGGTACACACACGGCAGAGAGAAATTCCCCAGCTGATGCTGTACTGGAGGTGAGGTCCTACCTTCAGGAGCCCCTCATCCAGAGAGCTGAAGACCCACTGAAATGGTGGGAGGCCAAGGCGTCATGCTACCCACGCCTGGTTAAGGTAATGGTAGGAAGACTCTGCATTGTTGCAACATCGGTCCCCTCAGAGAGAGTCTTCTCAAAGACAGGACAAACTGTAACAGAGAGGAGAAATCGGATCAGCCCATCCAAACTGAGGCATCTGGCTTTCCTGAAAGCCAGTCTCCACCAGACACTCTGTTCATACTTTGTTCACACTTTGTTCATTTGATTTGTATGTTTGATTTGTTTGATTGCTGTGGTTGTGTTCAGTTTTAAAAGTTTCATACATAAAAATAAAGCGTTTATGAAAACACTGAATCAAAAATTGCTTGTGATACTGAATGAAAACTGAAGAGCCATTTGGGAGCCGTAAGAGCCGGCTCTTCTAAGAGAGCCGAGCCAAAGGAGCCGAATCTCTGAGAAGAGTCGGAATGCCCATCACTACTGGACTGTGATGATGTCACTTTTGCCATCTCCCTGAATGTTAGCCTCTGCTGCTGGACCCTCTATGAAAGACCAGTTTATGGACTTGATCCCTGTCCAACTGTGTGCCCCACCGGTCTTTGTCAATGGGCCTTTTTCCTCCTATGAGGACTTTGTTGCAGAGTTACCAGGTCTCTCTGAGGCCTTTATTTGGGATGTCCTCTGTTGGAATTGTGTATTTGCTCATGTTTTAGTTTAAAGCCTCCCTGATGAAAAATGAGGAGACTGGCGCTGATGAAGGGCGGAGATGGGACTGCAGTGACAATGCAGAGATATGAGTTTGAGAGGCTGGTTTGCTGTGTTTGACAGCAACACCATCAGTCTGTAAAACTGTTTGCAGTGTATTTTACCAACATTTAGAGGACAGCCAGGACTTCGTCTCTCTGCTGACAGACAGCTTGACATGATCTTTGTTCTCTGGGGCTGTTGCTTCACGTTGCTGCTTCACATGGCCAGAAGAATCAAGAATACACCATTAAACAATCTTGGATGTAACTCACCTCCAACAGGCCAAGCAAGGCTAAAATCATGGTCTCACACTAATGGAAAATTAAAGTCCATAGAAAAACTTCTGCAAATTCTGCCACTAAGAGCCAGCGAGTTTGCAAGAATAATAGAGTACATTTTCCCTTTGAGGTCCATTTAGACCAATTCATTTTAGTCCCAGATGAAAAAACACTATTTTTAAGGCATCAAAGTTTTTTTTCTGAGGAAAAACATTTGCATTTCTTTGTCTGTTACAGAGAAAAGTATTACCATCCATGTCCCTGACAACCCTGTAAACAGCTACCATGATGTGAAGTATCTGCTAGTGCCCACGAGAGGCAACTCACACAGTTTCTCTTGCTGGCATCCACATAAAGCCTGTCAAGGTGTGCAACAACATAATGCAGCCTGCACGTCCTCGCCGCCGCTGCTGTGCCTGCATTCTCTCTGTCTGTCTCTTCAGCTTCTCTCTCTTTATCTCCCAGTGCCACTCGGCAGCTCCAAAGTCCATGCAGATCCATCACACTGCAACTCAACTGCCATCCCCGCCACTCTGGATAATCTTTTTAACAAGAAGTTTAATTATCACAAAATACTTTCCTGCAACATTTTACTTATTATTTTTGCTCTTATCTGGTGAATGGGGAAGAACTAAATGCATTTTTAGACAACAAACCAATTACAGTTAATGTGTTCTTTGGACCACTAAGGTCAAAACATCCAGAATACAGATTCAACATGATTTGGTTCCAGCAAAGGAAAGTGCAGTTACGACTTCACAGCTAAGATGTGAGGTGTGTGTGACTGCAGGGCCGTGAGGAGACTCGGCTGTGCAGCCACGTCGTCCAAGTAAAACCCATGCAAACATCAGAAAAAAACACGATCCAAACCCTGATGTGGTGAACCACCATAATGGTCCGCAGCTACTGTATCAATAACACTCTGGGTGACAT